>NC_086327.1:90751724-91121724 GCF_036172605.1 Pelobates fuscus | reverse complement strand
ACATTTGGTGCTATATCTAAAATTAGCTTGCAAAAGCTGCAGCTTTCAGCTCAAGTCCTGACTGTCATTATAGAGTCAAGAAATGTGTTCACGTTTTGTGGCACAATCGGCCATCAATTTGTTTTGTCTTGTTTTGGATCAACAGCATAAAGGTTGAACTCGATGGACTAGATTACTATGTAACTGGACCTTCTTGGGAAATACTTCCCTAATCTGGGAGATCCTCTCATGACGATTGCACACTGGCTTCTCAGCTAGCACATCAGCATTGGAATGGAGTGACATTAGAATAGAATATATCTGACTGAGAACAGGAAAGCTGCCTGTAGGAGGGTTCTCCTGCTCTCCGCAGTATCTCAATGTCAGCAGAAAAATCAGGTGTTAGTACAGAAGTCTATGCTGCCAACTGATTGACAGGTGAGGGGACATATTTAAATTTTATTGAAACAAAAAAACATATATGCTATGCAATTAACTTTAGTTATGTTTTTTATATCATAACAAGTATACTTCAAACCTCTTTTTTTGCCAAGTATATATAATACTTATCCCGATTTGGTCTAAACCCCCCCCCCCCCCCCCCCGCAAAAAAAAAAAAAAACAGATGGGTTAAAAAGAATTTGTGATCATATTGAGTATACCCTTATATTAGTCTCTACCAGGTAGTAGTCCTACCAGGAACAGCAAACGGGTAGCTCTCCAGCTTTAGGAGTGAGAGTTTAGGTTGGCAAAGCATCATGGGAGATAAAATTCCTTGGAGGACTACCTGGTGTCTATATCTTGGCTGTGCAGGCAACACATTAAGCCTGATGTATAGGCTGTAGGTCTTAGCAGGAAATACAAGGCAGTAAAAGCGTAGCGATAGCTGGATGAAGATACTTGGGTAATGTGTGGCCTAGTTTAAAGGCACAAAATGAATATGTATGTACTCTGGGAAACCCCAGTGACATGACTAGATTGCACCAATTCTCTTCAAAATAAATAGTTTTCATTTTTGCCTTTCGATATCGTACCACAATGAACACTTCCTTTATTAATCCATTTAATTAATTTACTAGAAGACCAAGTACACACATATTCTGCTTTATAGATCCCACAGGCCTGCTAAACAACATGCTTTTTACGAAGTTGATAAATAATAGTCTTTACTAAAATTTAGTTAATAATTATTTGGCCAAACTAAATAGTTACTTAGCAACAATTATTGAAATTATTTTAATAACTACTAATACAATGATGATTAAAGTAGAAGAAGGTAATCGACCACTTAAAGGAAAACTCCAGTGCCAGGAAAACAATCTGTGTTCCTGGCACTGCAGGTTCCCTCTCCCTCCCACCCCCAAATCCCCAGTTGCTGAAGGGGTCACTGCTTGCTCCTCCGCGCCGCTCCTCCTTCTGACTCCGTCGGGCTGGACTGATCCCGCCCACCGGCCGAGGAGACCTAATGCGCATTAGCATTCCCTATAGGAAAGCATTGAAAAATATTTTCAATGCTTTCCTATGGGGAATTGAGCGACGCTGGAGGTCCTCACACAGCGTGAGGACGTCCAGCGACGCTCTAGCAAAGAAAATATTTGCTATGAGTCAGGAAGTTTCCTCTAGTGGCTGTCTAGTAGACAGCCACTAGAGGTGGAGTTAACCCTGCAAGGTAATTATTGCAGTTTATAAAAAACTGCAATAATTACACTTGCAGGGTTAAGGGTAGTGGGAGTTGGCATCCAGACCACTCCAATGGGAAGAAGTGGTCTGGGTGCCTGGAGTGTCCCTTTAAAGGAATACTATTTGCACCAACTTAACTTAAAAGGAGACTCCGAGCGCCCATACAAATTTTAATGCATTTGATATATTTTGGCCTCATTAATATGCTGTATTTTTTGCATGCTCAAACCTTTAGTTTTTGCACAAGATAAATAAATGTTTGGCAGAATACTGCACCATAAGCCTGCCTCCTTAGCCACGCCCCCTCATGCCAGAAGACCTGGCGGCAGACAGCCAAAGAACGTACAGGTAGTGCTATCCTTACTATATGCCTTTCTGGGAGTTCTGTCATTCTAATGCAGGTTATCATCATTCAGTACTGTCAGTGGCTAAGTCTGTGCATACCTTTTTGATAAGGAAGTCTCTCTAGAGTTAGGGTTTTTAAAAAAAAAAAAAAAATTATTAACAAGAACCTTTTTTAATTGACGTATTCTGAGTACATACTCTGCTCAGTCAATGAGAGATTGGTGAGAGCCGGGATTCTGACTTGACTCTACCCCACAACAAATCACTGTCCTCTTATAATCTGTATAATATTTCAAAGCCATGATAAAAGGAAGGGGTACACTGACTAGCTAATGGGCAGAGTGATGTCAGCAGCTCAGATTGAATTGTTATTGGCTTAGTGGAGTACATACTTAGAATACATCTAATGAAGATTTTGCTTCGTGAAAAGAGGGAGTGAATGGTGAGATACTGATTGGCTTAGAGTGTCAGTTGATTGCTCTAGCCCAGGCATAGGCCACCTTCGGCACTACAGATGTTTTGGACTACACCTCCCATGATGCTTTGCCAGCATTGTGAGTGTTAGAGCACTATGGGGGATGTAGTCAAAAACATCTGGAGTGCCGAAGGATGCCTACCCCCAGCTCTAGCCAATCAGCATTGCCAGGTGGAATTCCGTGCTTCCTGACCCTCCGTTTCAGAAGCTGGATGCCACAGAGGGCACTGGAAATCCAGCACTGGAGGAGGCTTTTTTGGGGTAAGCCGTTTAAGAACACTTTACCCACTAAGGTAAGAGAGTACCTGGGGGCCTCCTGGCATCACTTCATTTAGATGAGGTTGTAATTGTGACTGAAGTGGTCCTATAGATTATGTTGGTGCTGGAACTGATGTGTCATTTTAAACAGAGAACTGCACATTTACAAAGCTGCAACCCTACATTCTTATTACATTAAAATTCAAATATATTGGCTTTGATACTCTCTACTAGATATAGTTTGTGGAAAAACACCGAAGACTATTTTCTTCAATGCCTTAATTTTGTAGTTTTGTGAAGACAGAACTAATTCTTACTTTGCGTGCAGGAAAATATAGCTGTTCAAAATAAATTATGAAGATAATGTTTGAGATGTATCACAGACACTTATCTAATATTCAGGATATTTTGGCGCATTTGGTTTTCGCCAAATGTGGCGAGATTTTTCATCTGTTGCAGGCACCCTCTCCATTTTTTGAAAATGTATAATTTATTCGGCAATGAAAATTAATTTATCAATCTGAAGCTTTTTCTGACAGACATTTTTTCTCTGTTTCGCTTCACTCTAAATGTGGTTTTCTGAAATGGAAATTTCTATAAATATTGGCAGAATTTACAATGAAGAAACACTTTATGGACTGTGGGATTAAATTCTGTCATTGTCATATTAAACGGACATGCCACTGCACAAATGGGTGGTGGGAAGGGGGAAGAGGAAGAAAATCACTATTTAGTAGATATACCACAATGTATACATGCATGCATTTTTATGTATATATTCATCGGGGGCATATCCTAAAAGAGCTTGCAATGGCTGCAGGTTCTATGAATTTAAATTTCCAGGTTATTTTTGATCTTATCTTGTAAATATTGTGATTTCTGTAATATAAAGAATTTACAAGGGGCCCTAGTCACCGTTTAGTTTACTAGGGCTCTATAGCGTTAGGAATACATATTTGTATAGTGTTCCTTTAACACATTTTATTATAGATCTGAGACTTCTACTTGTAGAAAGATTATAATTTCAATGTTTCTTCCCACATAAAAGTTAAACAAAGCCTGTGGGGTATATACCTTGATCAACCTTATCTTATTAATACAACGACCAATGCCTAGTGAATAAACAGTAAACATAAAGCATTTTACTATGATGGATATTTTACTTTACAGAAGTTCACTTTAGCGTTTTGCAGTGATCATGGTGCCAAGAATGTTTATGTGCAGCATAACTTGCACAGCTCCACCCCTGGCAGCATCGCAGTGGCGTCATAAACCACCCCGGAACTAGAGTTCTGGCATGTTTCAATGAACAGACACTAATTCTTTGGTGGAGAGCGGTCAGATGATGCGCTCAGCCAATCAACAAGTAGCAGGATCTGCACCCAGGTCAGTAGAAGTCCTAATACAGCTAAACATTTATTTATTTATTTATTTTTTTAAAAGCCCCGGTGCCTGGTGGAGATTGTTGTAATCAATTGTTGTAAAATGATTTGCCCTATTATTGGGGAACAATGCCAGGGTATTCCTAATGTTACAACCACAACAGCTGGCTGTAGAAGTTATGATAATTTTTCTGTCTGTGCAGCATGACTCCAAGGTTTGTGAGGATGTGGAATGTTACTTTGTAATCATTTACTAAAAATCACCACAATATACAGCAGTACCACAGAGGTGTATCAGTGAAACATGACTGCCCCACACTTCACTTTAGCAGGAAAAAAAAAATAAAAAATTAAAATCACAATTTATAAGAAAACCCATTTCATGGTACATTGATCTTTGGCTTGTGCTGGCTCTGCCCCAGATCTGCCTCCTTGACAGTCTAAACCAATCCAATGTTTTCTTATGTGAAAGCATTGTGATTGGCTCAAATCATAACTTCTGATGACAGCCAGGCAGGCAGATCAGGGGCAAAGCCAGCAGCAGACTGGAACAAAGTTATGATTTTACAATATTTAGGAGAGTAAGAGGGTGGAAGGGGGGCTAGATGGTGGTTTTAACACTGTAGGGTAAGGAATACAGGTTTGTGTTCCTGACCCTATCATGTTCCTTTAAGATCTTACAATGAATTTGCATGGTTCCTAACTTTTGTCACATTTATAATTTGTTAGATAATACTTCTATCATTCACACAGTTCACAGTGAAATAGTGAAGTACATCTTCCAGGTCAATATAACTTGACACCTATATGAATGGACCTATTTACAATTTAGCACTGCAGGCACTAAAACACTGTTGATTTAATCTAATGTTATTATGTAATTTGCTTTTTTTTTTTTAGTGATTACAGCTATAAGTAATATCAAGTAGCACAAATTTCTTCTGTATCCTTAGCACATTATTTTAGCTAGTGGGGGGGGACTGCCTCTCACCCCCCCCCCCCCCCCACATCCCCTCCCCACTACCAACAGAAATCTCAACTACAAAGAGTTACAGAAGAAATACGTGTTCATATGCTCATACATGTCTAATAACCATTAGTCCTTAAACCCTAGTAGCTCACGGATTTCTCAAAGTAAGCTCTATAAATTGTATTTCTGATTTTACTCATCTTGTAGGGCTTTCAGTAGACCTCTATCTTTTTTTTGTCTCAGCAGAACTTTTACTTTCCCCTTCCAAAGAGAGAATAAAAACTTTGCATCATTAAAACATTGCTAACAAGCCTGGCACTTTATAAAAGGAATAATGAGTCCCAAACCAGCCTTCACTGTACCAGTCTATGCAACAGAACAGTGATTAGACAGCTTAATACACATTAATAGACTCTGGCATTATACAAAAATTCCAAAACCGCAGCACTTCTACCTGTATTGGGTTTTATTTTGGGGAATACAAAAGGCAGAGGAACGGAGGAAAGCTGCAATGGATTTTGAATATATATTTTGTAGAAGCAAAAAATTATAGTAAAACGCAAGCGACATCCTGTGTCTCTTGCTCTTGTTCAGCTGGTACAATGTGTAATCATTATGTTAATACATTTATGCACATGGAGAACTCTCCCTGCACACAGGGAGAGTTATCTGTGGTATAAGAGGCTATAAAATAATTTTCTGACTGACTTCACCTATGTTATCCATTTACAGTTCTAGTATTTGCAATGTTCCTGCTGAAGACACCCGTTATTTGGTGGATATATTATATAAGTGTAATGTTGTACTGTAGTACTACTTTCTATATTTTATTTTATTTTATTTTTTGTTTTTGTTCGTTTTTTTGGGGATACCATACCTATTTGAGCTAAGGATATGAACACACACACAAACAAACAAAAACATTGTGTAAGTCGACTACGTTAAAGACCTTTGTGGAAATCTACAGATTTCATGTATTCTAAACCCATGTGATAAAACATCCTATTTCTCAGTTTTTTGTTGTTTTTTTATGTCACCCCCTAGAAAACGTTTCATTGGTGTTTAGGGTCGGTTTCAAAAAGACACAAAATAACTACAACATTTTCATGAAAATTTAGAAAACTGGAAGAAGCTCCATTAACAAAGCATGCTTCGAACAAAATTTGTATGCCCCTGTTACATGGCATGCGTGATGTGTGTAGCCTATACAAAGCCTTTTAGCAGAGATGAAATGACTGAAACAGAAGAAACAAAGGTCATAAAATCTAGAGGTAAAAAGAAGGCATCAAACACAATTAGACATTATCCATACAATTACTGGGAATTCTGGAGAAAGGACATAAGACAATAAGAAGGGTTACAGGATGATTTAATAAAGTAAGAATTCAAAGAGAAATTTCAGATTTAAAGGTCAAAATCGTTGAATTAGAAAGATTCAGTTATGCTTTCAGCTGGGCTATGGCTAAAATGTTAAATTCACTTTGAATTAATTCACACTTTAGTTAATAACCCCGTCAGTCAAGTCAGGTTCTAACATTCCAACAATAGATCATAGAAGGATGAGCCCATATAGTAATCATCCAATTTAGAAAGAATGTCTTAGTCAGGGAATGTTGCATTTCTAGCAATAGTGATATGACTTTCAGAACATCAATAATGCTTAAAAAGGAAACAAAGAGAGACATCCATTGCAAATAAGCTATTTTCCATTAGTTATTTAATTTATTTTGTTTCCATACATTTCCCATAAAATAACCCAATATTATTCACGTCAAACTATCCTTACCTCCCATCCTTCCATGTCCAGTCCTTTCTTCCCATATATATCATAGATGGCTCTTGCTTGTGGGTCACTAAGAACTGGAGACAAAAAAAAAGTGTACAACAACTATAAGACATGTAGACTGGGGTTTACAAGCGTAACAAAAAACAGCTCCCCATTTATTACCTATATCATTCAATTGTATTATTGTATGCCTTTACTTACCAAGTACAGATGTACTTAACTACACGTCTCTTGATTAGTCTAATGTGCTTAAGACAATTCTAATCTGTTTCTATCGAAAACCAAAACTATGATCAGAAATTCTTCCCTTTCTTAAACTTATCTTCTCTTTCAGTCCGTGATTGACATTTCTTAATAAATTAGCTGGGTTCCTCTTAAAAACAATATATAAATTCATTTTTACACATATCTGACAATTTTTCAGAAAACCATGTTGCGCTATTTCCATTTCTCATATATAGGCTGTTTAAGGCAGTTACTTATTTTTTTCTTTTGCGGTTCAACCCTTAACTACCCACACACAGATGAGGTCAATGGACAAGCAAAAAGTGAATGTGTCAATAGGCATAGTCACGAGGGTCTAAGTAAGCCATTGGGAGAAAGATGGCTAGAAGGAATGATTGACTTAGAGAACAGTAGAATAGAAAGAGGCTGAGAGGGTCCAAAAGGGATTGAAAATATCAAAAGTAAGCATTGAAACCTAAAAAGATTATGCATCATCAAGAAGAACAAAATAAGTATAAAGCTAAAAACAAAGAAATAAACAAAATGATTTCCACTGAGGCAGACACAATAGAGTGAAAAAGAAGGGTAATTTATAGTGTTGTCTCTTTCCAACAAGGCCTATTTAAACACATGATGAACATCTCCAAACACATTTCTGTTATGGCTGTACAGGGATCCATGCGTTTGTACATGAAGTAAGGGAATGTATTTATGTGACAGAGACTGGATTTTATTAATTGGCTAATGGGGAGCTCGGAGTTGACGCATGAACTTTAAGCAGGTATGGCACAGACTGATCTCTCTTGCAGTATTTATTCATCCCTCGCTGAGCTTTTCACCTTTGTGCTACAGTGCCAGTTCAACATCATCTTTTTTTGTGATGCATAAAACTGTTTAACACATGCTTTCCAGTGAAGCAAGGACAGGTATCTACTGAAACAGACAATGCAGATTTGCAACTGGCTTACTGTTTGGGATCCTGCCAAACGAAGTGTGTTAACATTCAAACTACCGATCAAATCCAACGGAACTGCATAACAAGTTAAAAGTTTCTGCGTTTCTACAAGTTTTGGATGAAATTTAGTTTTTTTTGTTTTGATATCTTCTACAACATAAAGAGTGTGACGAAGTACCCTTCGCCACTTGGGCCTGGAGAGGACTGCTTGCCAGCCTCTTGCCATGTGATTATGGTCCCTGGGAGATTGGGCCCTTTTAAAAAAACGTATTCGGCCCTAACAGAGTGCATGTCACTCATTCTGGCCCTTTAAACACAGTGGGGCCATTCGGTACTTGCCCTGTGTGAGCGGTGATACCCCCAGATAGCTATGCCATGGAGCCTATTCATATAATGAAAGACTATGGGAAAGACTTTAGCTCCATGGCAATTGAACTGTGTGAATAGGATCTGTGCGCTATTTGGTAGTTTTGTGCGTTCAGATCCCAGCTATCTGGGGATATGTTACATGTCTGTGTGTTATGTATAAAAAGTAACTTTATGTATTTTAAAGTGTTTTACTGTCTTTGTGTAACCATGTGCTCAATGGAGTCTGCCTCTATCCCTGGATAATTGGATTACTTCCCCCCATTGTCTCCAGGATAGAGGCCTCTGTAAAATCTGTGTGAGACAGATTTAGCCATGCTGACAGGGGTTTTAAAAGATACTTTACTAACTTTTGAACCCCTGGTCTGATTCATGCCATTTTTTAATATGTTGTTCCCCTGAATGGATTGATTGTGGATATGTATTTTTATGTGAATGTGATGTATGGTTTTAAAGTTACCGAGTATGTGTGGAAACTGTATTTTTACTGTATGTAATAATTATGTTAATTTCTTATCTGAGGGAGGGGATGTGTGGGTTGTACTGTTACTTGATTGGTTGTTTTATGCCTCCCCCTGGGTGTGTCCTGTATGTGCACAACTGTAATAAAAAGCAGGCTGGGTGTTCCAGACCTGAGACCACTGCTTGACCCTCAACACGGAGCCTTGTCTCGTTCTTGGGGGGATTCACTGTATGCTGTTGGAGATCGATTGCTAGGAGTGTAAGCTGATGTCTGCTTTTCCTGTTCGTCTGCTAGCAGCTATTCGTGAGGTTCCAGTTTGGAGTGCTATTTTGTATCCAGTTCGGGAGTTTGGTGTTCTGCAGTAGCTGTGCCTGTCTCTCAGAAAGGGGCATATCGCCTAAACGGATTTTAACCCCTTGTCTGCTGAAACGGTCCGTTACAAAGAGGATATAACAGTCATCAACATAAGTCTTTATATTTTAATACAAAATATAAAAAGGTTGTGAATGAACATTCTCACAAAATACAGTCAATTTGTTTGACTTGTCGATATAATGCAGAAAGAACATGCACAAACATCAGTCCATCTTTTCATAAAGAGTCTGTGTCATATTGGGGTTTCTCTGCATATTTTGCAACGGTCACCAATAGTGAGACCCTGCCTAGTATGCAGCAGCCAGGAGTTAAAGCAGAAGTGAGTTATACTTACCTGCAGCTCCCCATTACATTTGCTGCCATCTTTTCTCAGCTCCTGAATCTCCATCTTCAGTAAACCAAAGGTAATTGCCAAATGCACGATAGTTCCTACTTTGTTTTATGATATTTTTTAACTGTTCAATTAAATTTCAACACAGCCAAAATAATTATTTAATAAGATTATAATTTTTATGAAGTACGCAAACATTTATTGTGGTAACAAATCCAGCGTCTCCAGCCTCCGCATGGAGATGCTGAATTTTCCTCATAGAGATACACTGATTCAATGCATCTCTGTGAGGAAGTGCTGATTGGCCAAATCAGCGTTAACACAAGTTTGTGTTCCCGATCCTATAGTGTTCCTATAAAATCACTTTATGTTTTCAGCAATTCTCACTTTAGTTAATAACTCATAACTTTTTTAGGAAGTGTGTAGGGGGGCTGTGTGAGTTACAGCCAGGTAAGGTGATACAATCCCTACAGGTTTATACACTAAAGTGAGAATTCTAAGTTTATTCCAAATTCAGGGTAAAAATCGCCAAACTGAAAAAATTCTCAGATTCAGCAATGGTTTCAGATTGGCTACTCTGGCCTCAAATTTGAGATTCACTTTGAATTTGCTAAGAATACTCACTTTAATAAATAACCCTGACCTATACACCAAAACCACTAAATTAAGCTAATGTTGTTTTTGTGCGTAGAGTGTCTGTTTAAAGGAGCACTATAGGGTCAGGAAAACACAAACATGGTTAAAACCACCATCTAGCACCCCTGGCCCCCACCTTTTGTATTCAAGTCTGTAGCTGCTGGTTCTACCACTGTCTGCTGACATCACCAAAAGTGGTGGTCTGAGCCAATCACAATGCTACCCCATAGGATTGGCTGAGACTATCAAGGAGGCAGACCAGGGGCAGAGCCAGCACAAATCAAACACAGCCCTGGCCAATCAGCATCTCCTTATAGAGATGAATTGAAACAATGCATCTCTATGAGGAAAGTTCAGTGTCTGCATGCAGAGGATGGAGACACTAATTAGCAGTGCTGCTTACTCTGCAGCACTGAGATAGGAAGCAGCTCTGGTAGCCATCTGAGGAGTGGCCAGTGGAGTTATCCCTAGGCTGTAATGTAAAGACTGCATTTTCTCTGAAAAAAAGACAGTGTTTACAGCAAAACGCCTGATAGGAATGATTGTTCTGGTGACTATAGTGTCCCTTTAAATATTACCCCGCCACTTTAGAGGCCTCATGCAATCCATGTGGAAGAGGTGTCTGAATCCCCCAAAAAAGTATGTAGAGAAAAATGATTGTTTTTTTCTTTTCTTTTTATGGAGATTAAAAGATAATGCAACTTAAAAAAAAAACCTGCCTCCAACGATCAATAAAAGAAAGTGTTAAACTACCAGTGAAAACTTTTAGCTCTGATTACTATTATATTGGATTAGCCACAAGCCATGCTAAGAGGTGCTGACTAAGAATATTCATTATGTTTTCAAACTGTGGACAACTAGTGATTACCAGCATCTTTACATTTTTCATTGCCATGACAAATGCCCTAATTTCATATTTTTGAAAAAGGTTTGAAATGCGCACAATCTGTTAGAAAAACTTTTCAAATGATGTATCTACGAAAATTCCCATTGATGGTAACCTCTGTAAACAATCATTTAAAAACAACAACAGATTGTTATAAGTTGAAAAGCTCATCCAAAAATATTAAAATCGAGGCCAAAGTGTTTGTGAGCAGCATGGAACAATATGTACTGAAAAACAATGGTCAACTGTTAAAATTAAAATGAAGCAATCATTACATTGTATACCTAGTGCAGTGCTGTAAGGACAGCCTGGGGGACATTTCCCCAATAATGATCATATACAATAAGGTTTAGAAATAATTCTAACAATGATTTTGTTGAATCCTCTATTTCGAACCTTTTATTATTTTTCAGATAAAACTCCCTTTTTGTGCCACATTTTTTTTATTTTTGTAACAGAAAGAAGAAAAAAAAAGCACAAAAACCAAACAATGACTACCGAAGGTAGTAGCACATAATCAGAAGAAGACCATTTAGATCAAAACCACTCTGCAAATTGATTTTGTACATCTGCCATGGATGGGTACATTAAGTCTGATAAGAAAGTATTGTCTTTACATTAATTTATCATCCAGCTCATTCTAGCTGTTACACCAGCCATTAAAAACACATTTCTAGGCAAGATGGTAAACAGGGATAGACTCCTGACAAACTTCTACTGTTCAGAGCCCTCAGACTACAGCACAAGATGTTCACAGATATTTTGAATGCCTAATTATAAGAGAATGTCTGCAGTATCTTCCAAAGAACCGATTTTTTTAAAATTATGAGGCATTGAGTTACAACACGGACATTTTTAAGAGGGCGTGATTATCGAACCGCAATATTTGTAAATGCTATGTACGCAATGACTGGCTAAATGTTCTCAGAGTTGTAGTTCAACAGCAGGTGGGCAGATACCGCGGTCAGAGTCTAGCTGTGAACAATTATAGCTTTACTTTAACAGCTGACAAGTGATCTGTTGCTTACCCCGTCAAAGTGCAAAGTAATATCAAAGCAAAAAAAACAAAACAGACGAGGGTCTAGATTTAAATCAGCATTGTATAAATATTACTGAAAGAAATACTCTATGCACCAAAATCACCATCTCAATGAAGTGATTTTGTTTTGGGACACTGATGCTGCTCCTGCAATCTTGCAAATGAAAACTAGTGGCCATCAGTCAATCACTAGGGGTTTATGACACAAATTATGAAAACTTTTTTATGTATGGCATCAGCAAACTTAATGCTGGAATAAAGGCAAATTTCATGGAATTTTCAAAAGGAACATATTTAATAAATTTAAAAAGTAAAAAAATATATAAAAGGAGTGTATTCCTTTGAAACGTGTCATTGATCCAATGTCTTTATCTGGCAGTTTCAAGTAGAAAGCTGTTGGATTAGAGTAATCACAATGGTGTCACTGCTGCAATAAGAAACTAATTTGCTCAATTACACCTTATGGGCTAGACCAGCATAAATAGCTCCTGTCCTCCAGAGTGATGGCTGCATTTCTCTCTTCCGATACATTTTTGTCTTTCTTAAAAAAGAAAAATAAATCTGTTTTCAATAGTTACACAATGGTAGACCATTTTTTATTGCTGACAAAACAAAATTGAGAAATCATTCAGATGACAAGGTCACCTTCAGGTAGGTACAGATAAAGAAGTGTGCTTAAAAATAAATTAAAAAAACCCTGCCGATTAAAAGATATACCTACTTGCCAAGTATATACCCCTAATCCAAACGGCACTCCAAAATTATACAAATAGAATTTATTTTGACATTAGTTCTTCCCTTTATATAGAAGGTTTTCTGGTGGTTCCTGCATTTTCTTTCATGATTTTTTGCAATTTCTCCGGTCCTTGATGTGTTACTTTCATGTTGTGTACATTGTGATGTAAAGACGCACAGACAGAAGGATGGACTATAGAAGTAACGTACCAAGCACCGGAGAAATCATGAAGAAATCACGA
Organism: Pelobates fuscus; assembly: GCF_036172605.1. Lineage (NCBI taxonomy): Eukaryota > Metazoa > Chordata > Amphibia > Anura > Pelobatidae > Pelobates > Pelobates fuscus. The sequence continues at coordinate 91,108,596 of NC_086327.1, read as the reverse complement.
AAGATGACACCGGAACCACCTGAAAACTTTTGATATGGCAAGAACTCATTTATATGCACTTTGAAGAAGTTCTTTATGATCAAACTCCCTATGCTGTTTACACTATGGGACAGGGGATGTGGGGAAAGAACACTATGGGACAGGGGAAGGGGGGAAAAGAACACTATGGGACAGGGGAAGGGGGGAAAAGAACACTATGGGACAGGGGAAGGGGGGAAAAGAACACTATGGGACAGGGGAAGGGGGGAAAAGAACACTATGGGACAGGGGAAGGGGGGAAAAGAACACTATGGGACAGGGGAAGGGGGGAAAAGAACACTATGGGACAGGGGAAGGGGGGAAAAGAACACTATGGGACAGGGGAAGGGGGGAAAAGAACACTATGGGACAGGGGAAGGGGGGAAAAGAACACTATGGGACAGGGGAAGGGGGGGAAAAGAACACTATGGGACAGGGGAAGGGGGGAAAAGAACACTATGGGACGGGGAAGGGGGGAAAAGAACACTATGGGACAGGGGAAGGGGGAAAAGAACACTATGGGACAGGGGGGGGGAAAAGAACACTATGGGACAGGGGAGGGGGAAAGAACACTATGGGACAGGGGAGGGGGAAAGAACAATATGGGACAGGGGAGGGGGGAAAGAACACTATGGGACAGGGGAGGGGGGAAAGAACACTATGGGACAGGGGAGGGGGGAAAGAACACTATGGGACAGGGGAGGGGGGAAAGAACACTATGGGACAGGGGAGCGGGGAAAGAACACTATGGGACAGGGGAGCGGGGAAAGAACACTATTGGACAGGGGGGGGGAGAAATAACACTATGGGACAGGGGAGGGGAGAAAGAACACTATGGGACTGGGAAGAGGGAAAAGAACACTATGGGACAGGGGAGGGGGGAAGAACACTATGGGACAGGGGTGGGGGGAAAGAACACTATGGGACAGGGGAGGGGGGAAAGAACACTATGGGACAGGGGAGGGGGGAAAGAACACTATGGGACAGGGAAGGGGGGACGAAAGAACACTAAAAAGAGGGAGGGGAGAGGAACACGAGAGGGGGGAGAGAGGAACATTAGGGGGGGGCATTGAAAGAGAAGGAGTTTTAATAATAAGTCTAATAATCAAATTATAAGGAAAAAAACCTTTTTAAAAATCATTTGGAGAAAAAAAAGTTGTTTTTGGCCCAGAATTTTAATTTCGGTGCATCCCTAATACACACACACATATATATATATATATATATGCAATATGACAACAATAAGAAATACAGCACTTGGTTGTGTAGAGCTGGGTACGTTGTCAAGGGTTATGATTGGTCTTGAAAATGCACAGGTCCATTAATAATATCACCATACAGAGAAGGACCATGTAACCAAAAGGTTAATGATGTGCACTTCTTTTTTTAAAATGAAAGGGCTACCTGATGGTGATGAATAAACGTTACAAAATTTCCAGAACCTGTGGCCTAAGAGACATTGAAACATACCACCTAATTGTCTTAAATTCAAAAGGGCAATCTCGAGCTGTGATGTTTCTTTAAAATATAAAAGCATGTGCAGAAATAATGTTGAGAAAGCACCAAGGGGGTGCGAAACGTGTCCAGGGCTTTTTTTTTGGGTGGTCTCTCCCCTGTCTGGCAGCTGCAAGTAGTGATGTTTTTCGCTATATGTTTTTTCAAATTTATTTTTCAAATTTTCTGCCTAAGTTTGCTGCTTATACTTGAAAACCTATGCCACTTCAACACACCATGTAGTTTGTATGATATGTCATACCTGTACAACCTGCAGTTAGGCTGCCATGTACTTATAGCAGGGGCGTATTAGCCGCGAGGCAAACAAGGCATTTGCCTTGGGCGGCATTTTCCAGGGGGCGGCAAAAAACGCCGCCCCCAAATGCCCAAGGCAAATGTCTTGTTAGCCTTGCGGCTAACAGACATGCTGGGCTGGTTGCTGGTTGCTGGGCGGCCGGCGAGGGAGCTCTTCCCCTGAGCTCTCTGCTCAGCTCCCTCGCGCGCCGCCCGCAGAGTGAGACTGGGAGCCGGAATATGACGTCATATTCCGGCTCCGCCTCCCAGCCTCACTCTGCGGGCGGCGCGCGAGGGAGCTGAGCAGAGAGCTCAGGGGAAGAGCTCCTTCGCCGGCCGCCCAGCCTGCCCGCCAGTGCCGTCCTGCAGCCACTGGACCACCAGGGAATGGGAGAACTCCCCCACCCCCAGCATTCCCAAAGGTAGGGGGGGGGCAGCACAAAACCAAGATACACCACTGACTTATAGTCTACATATATTTTTCTACCAATAAAAGTGCACTTTTTTTCCATATTTCTGTTTTTCTCTGTGACTTATTTGAGGATTACCCATGTTTGTGCGGACTATTGTTTATCTTTTGAGACGTATCCAGAAATGAATACAATTGTTTTCATATAACATTTGAACATAAAACCGCACATCCAATAGACATGCTGTGGCATAAACTCTTCCGTCTTTGCCAATCACATTTCTTTCAGTTGTCTTTGATTTGCTGCCAACTTCTACCAGACTATACATCGCTTTACAAGATGCAAATAAAGCATGATAGCGGGCCCTTTAACCTAATTTTAGTTCACTAAAAAAACAACCTATGAAAGATTATACTTTTACAAAATTACAAATCTAAACAGGGTTTTACACCTTTTGCTTTAAGCATTGTGTTATTAAGGTGTAACCGTGTTTATTTCTTTTAAACTAATGCTTAGATTTTTGGAGCATTCGGCATCAGTTGAAAAAACCCATCTGCTTCCAGGGCTGTGATAAAAAGTCCAAACTAGTTTACACGTGAGGGTGAAGTAATCCCAGTTTGTTTAAATGATTTGCAAACCTTGGCGTGGATTTAAAATTCAGTGACCAAAACATTAGTGACCTCTCAAGAGTTTAAACCATAATCATTTCAATAATTAGAAATGCTGCTAATTTTCAGAAGCAGACATTGATTTCACAAGGCCTAGGTGAGGCAAAGGTGCAAAACCTCAAAGGCAGATAACTCTTGCCAGACACACAATTCAAGCACTGCAAGAAAATTCAATATCTGCCACCCAGGCAGTTTTTAGCAAATCTTAAATATCCACTGACCTTCATAAGCCTGGTGGACAAGGTTAAAGAGCTGCTCAGCCTGCCTTTTCAATTCTGGGTCCCTGTGCTTGTCTGGGTGGTATAACATGCACAGTCTGCGGTATGAAGCCTTTAACTCATCCTGGGTAGCCTGAAAAGAAGAAAAAAATGCAATAAATAAATTACATTACAGAGTGAAAGCACATTCAAAAACATATGTTTAACAGGTTGAAAACTGGCTGGTGACTGAAAATTAAACTAGACCGTCCTTCATTTGTAGACGTCAAGTTCTGCTTCAAGTAAATTCTACAATTGAAGCAATAAAGTATATGCTAAAACATGGGTAGGCAATCTTCAGATGTTGTGAAATACATCTCCCATAATGCTCTTACAGCTATAAAGTAGTCAAATGATCCGGGGAGATTTAGTCCACAACACCCTGAGTGCTGAAAGTTGCCTACTCCTGTGTCAGAAGAATATACAGTAAATAAAGTCTCATCTGTGTTATGCGCAATGTATACAAATCCCAGAACGCTAAGTGTGCCATCCCACAATGCTTAGCACTTCTACAGCTCAGCCTTGTGAAACAACATACATCTGCTCGCACCTTGTATCACCATTCTACCTGTAGTTTATAACTCTATACTGGCAGCATGATGATACAAAGTGTCATAAAACATAGTGTCATAATTCTCTCTAATCCCCATACAAATAAATTGCTGTATAAATGATAACGATAATTGCCTGAAAACTACATATTAATTCCATATGAAGACATTAATGATAACTATACTTGATACAAAACCACCTAAAGTTACACAAAAATGTATTTCCTAATGCGTTAGTGTCTATCGCTACTTGTATAGTTCTCCCACGTGTGTGAGATATATATATATATATATATATATATATATATATATATATATATATATAAAAATTTACTTACCTTTTTCCAGCACCAAACTTCTTATCTATCTGCCTACTGCAACATCATGGAGTTGGAATGGCCTCCTCCATCTTTGGTCCAATCCAAAGCTCCTCAAGGAGGAGCATAGGGGACCTGATGCGCATGCGCGGTGAACACGCAGCCAAGTTCCCCTTTAAGAAAGCATTGAATCAATGCTTTCCAATGGGGGATTCCGTGTCACGTGACAGAGTTTTACTCTGTCAGTGCTGCGAAAGCACCTCTAGTGGCTGACAGTATGGCAACTACTATGTAAATAATGCAGTTTAAAAAAAAACAAAACAAAAAAAAACTGCAATGTTTTACATTAGAGGGTTAAAACTAAAGGACAACTACACCAAGGCCACGTCATTGAGATGAAATGGACTGGGTCACTTTAATGATTCTTTAACTCGAATGCAACACTCTTATTTTTTTTACAACTCCTTCCATTGATGAGATAAGCTATTGCTAATAAGGACCACAAGCACTAAGTTGATATTAACGAAATAATAGAGATAACGTTAACGCTAACATAGTAACAGGAATTCTGAATGTGTTATAAATGATCTCCAACTTTACAATTTAAAAGTGAGGCAAAAAGAATTTAGTTGCATTGGTTCAAGATAAACTGACACCTTACTATTTTTGAGGCTTTATAGTATATTAATCACAGCAAATCCCCATTGATGTACCTGTCTTTGACAAATGTGAAGTATATAAAAGTATAAATTCAGTCTGAATTTGCAGACTGAGCATGGTAAAGGGTGCTGAGGTTTTGAATAATTAAAGTTTACAGTTTCATTCTCCTGATGTAAATCTTACTTTTCGCGTGATTTATCCTGTCCCTGAATGTCATGCCAACTTGGGAGATGAGGCCATACTGAGTTTGATTGGCATTTACTTCAGGACTTTGCTTGCAATTTTGCCTGAGTTGAGATAGGAATCATGGGAAAAGTTAAGTTAATTTGCATTAAATGCCCTATGCCTTTCCAAAGGGCAGTTTTGACATCTAATGGAAATTACATCAATCTCTCACTCGGTCATCTGTGACTAACAAAGCAATCAGGCATCCATACGGAAGTTAAAATGGCTGAAAGTCCTTTAAAAAGAAAATACTTTGAAAGAAAATGTGTTTTTTGAAAAAACTACAGTAAATTTAACCATCAGAATTGCCAGAATGCATTGTTAGAACAAACAATAGCATGTTGAGCTAGCTGTGTGAATCTGTTGCTATTCATTGCACCAATTTTTCAAACAAACAAAATAGCTTGTGGTTAAGAGTTGCCGTTTACGATTGCTCGTGTGAAATTTATTACCAGATGCCACTGACAGTTAAAACAGTCACAACGTGAACTGGTTCTACAGAGATATAGTCGCACGACCTTCACACATTTAAAGTTTACTTGCCAACTTAAATTTTGTCTAACATTTACTGCGAATGGGACACAGCAAGAAAGGTTACTCAGACATGTGATAACAAACTGTGCTACCACAAAGGAACAGAAAAGTTAATAAACAAAATAATGCGTTTAATGAAATAATTATGAAAATGAGATACAGACGGATTTTCCATTCATTCATTTCCAGGGTAATACATGGCATTCTAAATGGAATTCTGAATAACCCTGTCCCTTTCATTTGCAGTTATGGCTACAAAACACAGTCAGACTTCCATGCCATAGTTATGGTCATTAACAACTGAAGGCAAGTCTACTTGTCAAACAATAACAAACAATAAATAGCTAAATATTTAGTCATGATCATGTAAGTTTTAGCCCAGAACAACCTAACTGCCGGTTAGATTTCAGCAGGGAAAGGCAAACTTTACCATTAAAGATGCAGTGGATTCATCTCCCATGATGCACTGTCAGACTGTGGAACATTATGAAAGATACAGATCACAGAAATAGTTGTCCACTGAATTATAGCCATCGAGTAAAACGAAGAGTTTCTGATTTCATGTTCTAACTAGAGATGTCCCGAACGGTTCGCCAGCGAATAGTTCCTGGCGAACATAGCTTGTTCGCCACGGATGGCAAACATATGCGATGTTCGGTCCGCCCCCTATTCGTCATCATTGAGTAAAATTTGAACCTGTACCTCACAGTCAGCAGACACATTCCAGCCAATCAGCAGCAGACCCTCCCTCCCAGACCCTCCCACCTCCTGGACAGCATCCATTTTAGATTCATTCGGAAGCTGCATTCTTTTCTTTTTTTTTTTTTTTTTATGTTTTTTTTAGACAGGTGTGTTATATTTGAGCATGCTAGGCTGAACGTGCGTATATCATGGCTAGTTGCACTGAGGGTATGAGTATATAGCAGTACATTGTTGTGAAAGATGGCTGTCATGTTTAGGGTGTAGCTTGCACGTTATCAACTGTGTATTTATATCAGCAGCTCCACCACTAGTTATAAATCAAGTGTGAGTCGCCCCATGAAATGAGACTAGTGAATAACATAATACATGAACGGTTAAGGTAAAGGCATGTAAGGAACTACGACAATAAACTATTTAGGAGGTGAAATAATGACATGTTTAAACGCTTGCTACTTTACGATTAGTTAATGTGCAGAGAGCAGTTCATGTGATCAAAGGCATGGTGTGGAGGATCGGCTATAGTGGGACATGCTTGGCAGGCTGCTGTTTACTGCTTGTGCTCATCCGATCCCTTCTGGGCGCCAGGTGCAGACCCTGGGAGTCCCTGATACCTTGAACAACAAAGGCAAGTATCAGGCTGAGTGCCGGGTTCGCGGCTTGAGGTGGTGGAAGCTTGTTTTGTCGGGTGGTCGGATCTGTCCCGGTGGTGCTTTACGTCCGGTGCGGGATTGTGGTGGCTTAAGGTGGAGGCGAGTGCTTGACGTGGGGCAGGCTCTGCATTTCTGTTTGTGCCTCCGGTCCCGTCTTCAACGCCTTTTGCGTTGGTGGATTTTAATGGGGACTGCTTCGCTTAGCTGTGGTGGAGCTTGTTGGGGCTTCCTGCTTGTTATTTGCTTCCAAAATTGATTAAAGAGTCTGTCCAGCTTAGACTCAATATCCTGCCATGCTTTGCTGGTACCAGGAGGACACGTGGCTACCACCATATTGGGAGAGTCGCAGATGAGTAGGTCAGCCTGGGCGGCTGTGCTCTGTGCGTCCATTAGCTCCAGACAGCCTCTCAGGGGTGGACCGGGATAACCCCCACCGGTCCGAGGGGGGGGGGGGGTAACGGAGCTCGTCCCGGGAAGTAGCTGCTCCTGGGCATCCCAGGATCGGGAGATCGGCCGCCTCTCCCGCCCGTTGAGCACCAGGCCACACTTGCCACGCGGAGGTAAGTAAGACTCTGTCGAGTTGCTGACCGCTATTAAGCATGTCGGGTCGGTCAGGTAGGAGCAACATTGCTGGGTCATCCCCTTCTGGGGTGAAATTCACTTGTTGATAGCTGCTTAAAGTGAGATATTGAGGGAGCTCACACGAAGTGAGTCTTTCCTCCATGACAGCTAGGCCCCGCTCCCCGCAAGCTGCATTCTTAGTGAGAGGAGGGACAGTGTAGCTGCTGCTGATTTAATAGGGAAATCGATAGCTAGGCTAGTGTATTCTATGTCCACTACAGTCCTGAAGGACTCATCTGATCTCTGCTGTAAGGACAGCACCCCAAAAAGACCTTTTTAGGGCTAGAACATCAGTCTGCTTTTTTTTTTCTTCTGTGTAATATAATTGCAGTTGCCTGCCTGCCAGCGTGTGTGTCAGGCTCACAGCGTATACTGTGCCCACTTGCCCAGTGCCACCACTCATATCTGGTGTCACAATAGCTTGCATTTAAAAAAAAAACAAAAAACTTTTTTGACTGTAATATAATAGCAGTCAGTTTCCTTCACACGTGTGTGTTTCAGGGCCTGCCAGGGCACAGTGTCACACCAGTGCAACTCATATCTGGTGTAACAGTAGTGTACATTTAAAAAAAAAATACAGGGGGCTTGTTGTCACCTTTGGGGGACCCTTGGTGTTGTACGTGGCTGGGTGGAGGAAGAGACCTTCAATGACATCAGTGAGGACAAGGAACGGGACAGGTCTAGCTTGGTATCCAACCTTGTGCAAATGGAGAGTTCGCGGTTGTGCAAATGGACTGTTTGCAGTTGTTTGTGGTGCGTTAAACAGGGAGTTTGGTCTGTCAATGTGAAGCGGGCGTAACCCTTACACTACCTGATCGATACAACATCATACCTGATGTTTTAAAGCACGTTATTCCAAACAATTTAGGAATGTTAGGTGATTTTTGCCCTTTATGGATTAAAACCAGACTCTGCATCAACTATGTAATTTTCCATGAGAGTTTTGCCATGGATCCCCCTCCGGTATGCCACAGTCCAAGTGTTAATCCTCTTTAAACAACTTTTCCATCACTATTGTGGCCAGAAAGAGTCCCTATGGGTTTTAAAATTCGCCTGCCTATTGAAGTCTATGGCGGTTCGCCCGTTTGCAAACATTTGCGGAAATTTGCGTTCGCTGTTCGCGAACAGAAAATTTTATGTTCGCGACATCTCTAGTTCTAACCCATTGTAGCCTTTTTCACATTATGTCCATTATGAATAACAAGCTGCAATAAATGCAACTATGTTAATAAATCGTTTCTTCTCGCTCTGCTCTTTGTTGTCTATTTTGTGCATTTCTGTTCATGAAAATTAAACCAGATAAGTGAGGAGTGGTATATCTGGTTCTCCAGTGAACCTTCCATAATCAAATTAATGATAAACTGCTTAATGCACTATTGATTAAGTCGTGGAAATGAACAGTTTCATTTTTCATACATTTCTTGTTCAATAAAGAGTTAGATTGGGCCTTTAATCTTAGCTGAATAGCTAAGGTCATTCATTGGCTCAATATTTTTATGAATGTTAACAGCTTTCCCTAATGTGGATAGAGATATGGACGTTATATCTCTAAGGAACAGTATATGGTGATCAGAACTACAGACATTAAATACACACCTTAAAACCTTCTCAAAGGATTACTTCAAGTACCTTGACCATGTCTGATTTAAATTGGTCATGGTCTGAATGGGCAGCATTTCATTTCTGAACACTGTGCATACGGACTCTTTGCTCAGGCAGCATCGTTGGGGTATCATCAGCCAGCCCAAAGCAAGAGCTATTTCTATGCGGAAATTTACATTAATTGGCTGAGTCTGGTCAGCTAACTCTCTCAGCCAATGAATAGAGCTGGATGCATGTCATAGGAGCAAAAAGGATCCACAGTGCCCTGCATGGTCCCAGGTAGGTTTTGTTTTATTTCGGTATGCCCCATTACTTGGAAATGGGGCAAAGGTACTACTCACACCATAACCACTACAGTGGGCTGTAGTGTTTTTCAAGCCTGGAGTAACCCTTTAAGTAAAGAGGACCTATATACAAAAATAAAGGCGTGAGCGAACAATGTAAAACACCAAAGGTATATTGATACTTATAAGTGTATACAGGAAATCCTTTTTGAAGTAGCAGATTAAGATTTTGATGAAATAACAGAAAGAAATGTCATAGCGCAATATGTAGAGGACGAGGAGTAAGATATTTTAAATATAAAACATAGAAGTCGCGTGACTTAGAGCCAATATCAGACTCTATGGTTAACAGCATAAGGGTGCAAATCCAACTTAAATGGTAATAGTAAAAAACACAATTTAATAACTTTATAAAATAAAAAGATTAACCAATTTCAGAAGCGCAAAGTAACTGAATACTTAAGTAGTCCTCTCACCACTAGCCCCCACTTGTTTCCAGCCACACACCTTTTTGCTGAATTAGATTCCCAAATCATTTCCATGGGAATATTACAGATAATTGCCATTTTGAAAAATCACACAGAATTTACATTAGGTGTTCCGGAACAGAGTCCTAGGCTGTCAATGTCACATGTGCCAGTTTGACTAGGAGTGGAGGTTACTTCAAAGAAGAATGACGTGTAATCGCTTTTAATCTATACATTTGATAGGTGCTTGGCTAGCATAATGGGTATTAAAATGGCACTATATTACCTTGCTGTCATGACAGAGTTACTTTAAAAATCCTGTGTAATGAATCTTTATGCCAGGAAAATGTCCTGTCTTATCATGATCCGGTCCTGGAAGCAATAAAGGAAATCTATCATGCCTAACATTACGTTTGTTCTTATTAAAGAGCATCAAATTCTGTTTGTACATTTTTTTTTTTTTTTTTATATTTTATTGGAGTTTTATATACAATAAAACACTTTTCCAATATATGATTCTCAATATCACGACACTGTTGTGCCTTCTCGTATGGGTTGCGACATTCAATGCATCACATAGATCATAGCGTTGAACAAACATATATACATCATGGCATTTCAGTAAACTTTATATAACTTGGTAAGGTGACGCTAATTTCGTCTGGCTGGCTGTTTGTACATTTTGCTAGCAAATGTATAGATTTGGAGAAAAAGGTATTTAAGATTAGTTTTTTCTCCCATCTGACTCCCAATTCCAAGTAATTGAGAGCCATGGAGAGCAGAGGAGACCTCCCACAGGAAGTCCTTCTGCTCTCCACACATAGCAATCACAGCACATGCTCTCCATTCAGACGCCGGCATGCTGGCTATGAAGTCAGGTTGTCTGAGTCATGGTGGAGGTTGCCCTGCTTGGGGAAGTGTCCCCAAGCAGGACAAAACAAGTAAGAGCAGAGGAGGAGTATGAGAGGGGGTTACGGAAGTGTCTCATCCACTGTCTTTAATGAGATGGTGGGTGAGCGGTGGACCAGGTAAGTTATGACAGTTTCCCTTAAAATGTCCCCTTCTCCCTCTCAAATAGGTGGTTTACTTTTACATTAAAAGAACACTCCAAGCACCATAACGAGCCAAAAATATTTCAAAAAGCATTACCACATTTAAATATTAGTTCCCCTACCATAAGCACCGCTTCTTGCTGAGCAAATTAGAACAATAAAAAAATGTAGTCAGCTGGATCACTGGTGAACTTGATTCCCAGCAATTGAGAGCACAAGGAGTAACGAATTTTACAGAAGATATCTAAACACATGTTTGGCTAGATTTAGTTTTCTATGTGATAAATTCATTTCATTATCCCGGAATGAATGCGACTCTCCCAACCAATGTGAAACAAAACTTGTTACAGAAAAACAGGGGATTAAATAAGAATGAGGGGTAACCTTGACAACCCAAATCTTTGAAAACTACACAACCAATAATGCCCAAACAAACAATGGCTGGCCAAGCATCATGAGAAATGTACTTGCCTAACATCTGGGGTGCCAAGGTTACCCATCAACATTCTAAGGTGATCTAGTCCGTGATGGAACATCACATTATTTGGCAATTAGTTTTTGCATTTGGAAATTCTGTTCAGCAGCTAATGAGCATATGAAGATTGGGTAGATATCATTGCAATGTTATGCGTAGCAGATCATAACGATATTTTATTGCCTTTCATAATCTGAATCTTTAAATTGCTTTAACCAAACGGCCTGTGACCAACAGCCAACTCCAAAATCTTCAGGCCGATCAAGTTTCAATATAACTAGGCTTTTTTTTTTTTTTTTTAAACAAAGTAACACTCGGTTATTTGTATTTTCAAAAAATAAAAAGTCTAATTTCTGATGCTTTGGAAAAAATAAATATTGACATGCAGAAATAATCCTCAAGAAAAGGAATCAAAAATGGCCTGAGGCGGATTTTTTTTTTTTTGTAAGACCAAGAATAGAGAGATTAATAGTACTAAAGACCATTTTAAGCGCTGTGATTCAGCCTCCTTCATTAAATCGTACTCGCACCTATTCCGCATGCAAGCAGTTAAATAAATCAAGGTCATACCTATAGATAGATGGATGACAGTTTAGACATCTGTGTATCTATATCATCCTGCTAGTTTATATACTACATGGACAAAAGTATTGGAATATCTGACCATTACACCAACAGGGACTTTTATGACATTGCATTCTAAATTCATAGACATTGAGTAGTTTGCCCCTCCCCTTTGTTCTTCCATCAGTCCTGAATTAAACTTAAAGGGACACTATAGTCACCAGAACAACTACAGCTTATTGCATTTGTTCTGGTGAGTAGAATCATTACCTTCAAGCTTTTTGCTGTAAACACTGTCTTTTCAGAGAAAATGCAGTCTTTACATTACAGCCTAGTGATAACTTCACTGGCCACTCCTCAGATGGCTGTTAGAGATCCTTCCTGGGTCATGGCTGCCTAAAATGCATCCAAACATTCAGTATCTCCTCCCTCTGCATGATGACACTGAACTTTCCTCATAGAGATTCATTGATTAAATTCATCTCTATGAGGAGATGCTGATTGGCCAGGGCTGTGTTTGAATTGTGCTGGCTCTGCCCCTGATCTGCCTCCATGTCAGTCTCAGCCAATCCTATGGGGGAAGCATTGTGATTGGATCAGGCCACCACTTCTGATGATGTCAGAGGAAGTTCACAGGCAGAGACAGTAGCTTCAGACTTGAATACAAGTAAGATGTTACTATATTTAGGGAGCCAAAGGGACTAGATAGTGGTTTTAACCCTAGAGGGCCAGGAATACATGTTTGTGTTCCTGCCCCTTTAGTGCTCCTTTAAGAGTTTATCTCCTGAGAAAACTGGTAAGTATTCAGAAGACAAGTCAGATTTTGGAAATTAATTATAAGGCTGATATTCTTCTCTCTCTATTCTCTCTTCCTTTTCTAAGGAAGGATCTATTTATTGGTGTGGTTTCTGGTTTAGTCTAACTGCCATGCAGATACCTTCATGTTTGCAAACTTTTTGGTGCAAATTAATCTAAAACCATGTCATCCAATATAACATTTCTGGTACTTTATAAGTTTATAGTTCATCCTCAGAGCAATGCATAACCCTTTTCTTCTTGTGGCCATTAGGTAACATTTGTTTAACAAATATTTTTGAGACTACTTTAGACTTTTTCAGTGAATTGTCTGAGGGACATTGATGGACTGCAGCATAAAAAAAAATAATTGTAATAATACTTAGCTATGGAGAAGAAACCTAACAAGAAAATATATGATATGGGTGGAATGGCAATCAAATTGCTGTATTCAATTTAAATCCACTCTTCTGGCTATAAAAAGCTGTGTAAGGAGAAATAAAATATGCTGCTCCAAAGAGACAACATATGCCTCCCTATCACACCACTATTTAAAATTAAAAAGATGCCTTCATGTCTAAACCTTGTCCATCAAGGAGAACAGACTATTACTGGAGAGCACTAACAGTACACCTTAAAAGGGACACTATAGTCAGCAGAACAACTACAGCTTAATGTATTAGTTCTGGTGAGTAAAGTCAGTCCCTGCAGGCTTTTTGCCGTAAACACTGCCTTTTCAGTGAAAAGGAAGTGTTTACATTGTTCCCTAGGGACATCTACAGTGGCCACTAGATGGGCTTCCTTCCACGCTCTGCATTAAGACCCTGAACTTTCCCCATTGAGATACATTGATGCTAATTGGCCAGGGCGGTGTTTGGCTGTCTCCTGTTTCCTATGGGAAAGCATTGTGATTGTCTGAGATCATCAATTCTGATGATCTCAGCCAGGGAGGTGGATCAGGGTCGGAGGCTGCACCAGTAGACCCATGCGGGGCTGGAAAGAACGTGTTTTTTATTTTGTATTATTTAAGAGGGGGCTAGCATGCCTTTTAACACTATAGGGTCAAGAATACATGCTTGTATTCCTCACCCTATATTGTTCCTTTAATGCCAGGGATTAAAGGGAAAGTAGGAGGGGCTAAACTTTCCTAAACCCAGTTTGCAGACTGTTTGCCTTCCCTGCATGGCCTGAGACGAAAACATTCTAAAAGTATTGCTGCAGTATGCTGGGGCAAAAAGAAAATGCAGAATATATTAACTTTATTACAAAAGCCAGCTATATTAAGCTATATATAGCGCTATAGTTGGTTGGTGTTAAAGAAGCCCTTATACTACCGGTATATTAAATATGCACTTGAGCTGTCCCAGGGTCTGGGTTTGAACAGCAATAAATGGCAAAGCACAGCAGATGATCAAGCAGAAGACAATAGAAAAGTAAACACCCAAATAATGCGAAAAAATATATTAACAGTACACCTTCAATACTATGTTTTACGAGAAGCATGATCACATAATATTAAAAAAACAAAACAGTAGCTCGTACAAATACATTTTCGAACTGTATAAAAATCGTGTAGGTTTGTACCACTGTATGGATTTTTCCTGTAACAGCCGATCCATTCCAATCGCATGTATCTACTATATGGCTGTAAAGAGAATACAACTAGATTTGTAAAAATAGAAATGTCAATGGCTGTCAGGCTCTGTGCCAGACAGATCCCAGTGCTGACAAGGTAACGCAATTTGAAAATAAATAAATAAAAAAAGCCCAGCTGATTCCTAGCTCCCCCTACTGCCAACGTGACAGGCTCACATGGATGACTGCGATCACGGCAAAGCTTTTAGCCAACCCTGATAGAAGGCGTGTGTGTATTTATAATTACAAACTACTGAAAAACTAGGCTACCGAAATACACCCATTGCCCACTAGCATTTGGTAGATTGATTCTGGCAGCTTTTCACACTATTTACTAGCAGATGGATTGAAAAAGCAGCTTTGTCATATGGGATCTACGCAAACAGCTGAGTTAATTGTCAATACTAATAGAACTCGGCAGGTTTAAATATATTTTGTCATTTAAATCTAAAGTGGTAAGCCGGAAAAAAAAAAAAAAATAATAATACTGTCTAAAGCAAGGGGTAGTTGTTGCCCTCTGTTCTACAGAGGGATAATATTGCTATTTTCTAGTAAAATAATTTTCAATCTACTGAAATTATAGGGTCTGCTCTTGTCATTGTGAGTGGACCTTGTTTTAGAAACTGTAGTCTGTACAAGGGCTCAACATTGCAACTCGCCCACTAGCCATTGGCAATAGGAAATTCAGCCCTGGCACATGTGCCATGGATCCCCACTGCCTAATAAGATCCTTACTGCAGTTTGAAAGCAGCTGCCATAAAGAATAGGCACCACAGATTAAAGTGACAGTGATGTACTTATTGTAGAAATTTGCCCATCATCCTGCATGCTCCACAGACTGGCTGACAGAGTAAGCAATCGCTAGTAAGTTCCTCTCACATTCTCTCATACAGTTAGATTTGCAGGCAACACAATTTCTACACAAATCTGGCATTAACTTAACATGCTGACAACACACCTATCACTCTCAGGTAGCCAGTTCATGCTGATCCCAGCTTGTATAGTGCTGTTAATGATAGGAGAGTAATTGCCAACAGAAATCACCCTTCTATTACTCTCCAGTAGCCAGCCAAGTACATTACAGTAGACTATTCACGGTCTCACCTCCCAGCCTTCAGCTAAGCTCCACATGCGGGGGGTACACAGGGAGGGGTAACTTGAGGTTACGTGGAGCCTCATTGGCTGACGGCTGGAGCTTCTGAATGTAGAAAACAATGTACAGTGACTGGTAGAGATAAGTTATTGGTAATATCAGTAAATAACAAGACTGATACAAATTATTGGAAACATGCCAAATATCAGCCCTAATAATCAGCAGAACTGATAATCTGTTTATCCCAAATAAGTGGTCCATTCCCAGAGATGATATAGGAAAATGAGCTTTGCAGAAGGAAGTAACTTTTGGGCTTGGCTAGTAGGAATTGATTGACATTTATAGCCCTAGTTCATACACCGCACTAGCAAAATCACTTGCAAATGCATGGGTTGAACATTCTACATAAATAGCCAGA
Organism: Pelobates fuscus; assembly: GCF_036172605.1. Taxonomy (NCBI): domain Eukaryota; kingdom Metazoa; phylum Chordata; class Amphibia; order Anura; family Pelobatidae; genus Pelobates; species Pelobates fuscus. Next base: position 91,092,810 of record NC_086327.1, on the reverse strand, counting down.
TCACCTGTTTTTGTGAAAATATTTTAAAGCCCCTTCATTACGTAGGGCAGGGCTTGAAAGTGCTACCCACCAGTAGGTGGAATTCATATACCCCTGATGGGAACTAAATCACAGACAGGATCCCATAGAATCAACAATGATTAAAGGGACACTACAGACATACAACGCACTTCAGTTTGCTCAGGTGTTTTATGTCTGCAGTATCTCATAAATGTCCACTTCAAGAGTTGCACTTAAGGTTTATACCTTTATGCTATTGGCATTTTCAAACAATATATATGTATAAATGTATGCATGTAATGTAGAAATTAAAGGACCACTATAGGCACCCAGACCACTGCAGCTCAATGAAGTGGTCTGTGTGCCATGTCCCTTCAGTTTTAACCCTGCAGCTGTAAACATTGCAGTTTCAGAGAAACTGCTATGTTTACACTGCGGGTTAACCCAGCCTCTAATGGCTGTCTCACTGACAGCCACTAGAGGCCGCTTCCCCGGTTCTCACTGTGAAAATCTCAGTGAGAAGACGCAGACGTCCATAGGAAAGCATTGGGTAATGCTTTCCTATGGGCAGTTTGAATGCTTGCGTGGCTCTTACCACAAATGCACATTCGGCGCTGACGTCGGCTGGAGGAGGAGAGATCCTCAGCGCAGAGGGAACCCGTCACTGGAGAAAAGTAAGTTGCTGAAGGGGTTTTAACCCCTTCAGCCCAGCGGGAGAGGGGCCCTGAGGGTTTTCCTGGCACTATAGTGGTCCTTTAATTTTGTATACCGTTATAACCTATATTTTAATATAATTATCCTTTCAACAATTTTTGAAAGGAAATATATTGTTTTTCTTTAACCCCTTCAGGACGGAGTCAATAGTACACGTTCTGATCAAAACAAAACGTAAACAAAAACTGGAATTTGCGCTATATGTCTGTTCAACCGTAATTCACCTCTTTCATATTAAATGCACCCACACTTATTATATATCATTTTGTTCAGGAGAAACAGGGCTTTCATTTCATATCAAATATTTATATATGAAAGATAATTTATTATGAATAAAATTAAAAAAACATTTTGTAGTTCCGCCTCACATTTTAGCTGTAAATGTCATAATACTGTTAGGTTTTAGTGCAAAAAAATGGACATATTTGTAATCAGCGATGTCTCACGAGTACAACAGTACCCCCCATTAACAGGTTTTTATGGTGTTTTGGAAAGTTACAGGGTCAAATATAGAACGTTCCATTTTCAAATTGAAATTTGCCAGATTAGTAATGTTACCTTTGAGACGGTGTGGTAGCCCAGGAAAGAGAATTACCCCCCATAATGGCATACCATTTGAAAAAGTAGACAAGCCAAGGCATTGAAAGTGGGGTATGTTTAGTCTTTTTTAGTAGCCACTTAGTCACAAACACTGACCAAAGTTAGCGTTCATATTTGTTTTTGTGTGAAAAAAAGCAAAAAACTAATATTTGGCCAGTGTTTGAGACTACTGTTATTCTCGGGAGACTTCACTAAACACAAATATTAGTGTTTTAAAACAGTAAAACATATTACAACAATAATATAGTCTATAAAAGTGCCGTTTGTTTGTAAAAAAATGCAAAAATCTTGAGTTCAGCGAAGTCTCCCGAGTAAAACAGTACCCCCTATGTACAGGTTTTATGGTGTCTTGGAGAGTTACAGGGTCAAATATAGTGCTTGCGAATTAAATTCTCTGCACTTTCTCCCTGTGTTGTCAGGTATGTCAATCAAATTTTAATTAATCAAATCACATAATTATGTTAAAAGATTACTTAAATATACACATAGAATTTTAATATATATGCATTTATAGGTATTTAAATTCTACGTGTATACTAATCTTTTATGTAATTATATGTATATATCTCTATATATATATATATTTGTGGTTATTTGTATTTTATATATAGATATATATAGAATGTCATTATAAGTGTATTTTGTTACATATATATATATATATATGTATATACACAATAAATACAGTTAGAATGAAATTACATATGAATATATAATTTTAAATATTGTTTCAATATTTTATTTATTTTATTTATTTATTGTAATTATACGTATGTATATATATATAATATATGTGTATATATCTATTATATATATAATATATATGTAACATCATTCTAAGTGTATTTTAATACTAATATATATATACTTATATTAATATTAAAATACATTACGTATGACGTTACATATATAATGTGTATATATACATATATTATATATATAAAATGACTTTAATTTTATTTTTTAACATGTCAAATTTTTTTTTTTTTTTTTTTTTTTACAGATCCCACCAGCAGGGGGATTGTTTGATATTTCAGACAGCCCCACTGCTGGCAGATCCACAACCAGCTATAGGGGGCCATACTTAATGGAGGAGGGCTGCCTGGGCTGTCAAGCAGCCCTCCACAAGAGGATCGCGGCGGAGGTAAGTACCGCCGAGGTCCTGGGGGCTTAAGCCATTACAGCGTTCTATGCCGCCGCAACGGCTTTAAAGCCGCGACGGCATAGAACGCCGTAACGGTGTTAAGGGGTTAAATTAAGCAAAAAAATAGATAGAAAATTATCATTATAATAATTTTTTTTAAATCCTTTTTATTCATAAATTTTGTTTTGATATTACAAGACAATTCATAAACAACAAATACATACACACAATCATACAAAATACATCCGATTGACATAAATAAGTCATATTATATAAGGAAAGATTAAATTCATTAGGCTATAACAATCAAACATCCTTATTAGAGAAAAAAAGAAAGAAAAAACACATAAAGTCATTTATATAGCTTAGACAAGAGTCTGTGAGGATGTAATTAGAAGTATATCCCTGAGAATAAACAGAGATTTAGAAACTTATTGACCATGGGGTAAATTCTACTAACCAATTAAAGTTGCATCATCCATATCCCCTTCACCTAAAGGGTTTATGAGTTACCATAGAGTAGGTAACAGTTTTTTAGCCAATTTGTATACCAATCTTTTTTTTTTTTTTGAGATCACTGACTGACTTAATAATTTCATTTTCCATTGTTAGTTGGAATTTGACTTGATTAATTAGGGAAATCTTCTGAAAAGGGGCAGAGGATTTCCACTGTCTTGCTATGGTGATTTTAGCTGCAATAAAACAATGAATAGCTAAGCAGATATGTTTACTTGACTTAAAGGGCCAGTTCAGGTGAAGGAGGGCCGAGGCTGGATTTCTATTTGTATCCTTAAATGATGCCTCATTCAAAGATATTTCGGATATAATGTTAAAAGTCCAGGCCCATAGTGGTTTAAGTGCTGGACAACACCACCATATATGAGTATATGTACCTGAGTAGGTGCCACATCTCCAGCAAGTAGGGTCTTGAGAAGTATACATTTTGGCCAATCTAGTTGGAGTATAATACCATCTATAAAGTAACTTGAAATGGCACTCAGTCAGGTTTAACCCATGGACATATTTATTTACAAGAATTAAAGACGAAAACCAGTCATTTGGTAAAATCGTTAAATCGAGTTCTTTTTCCCATAGTTTAACCAGTTTGTATGGAAAGGTATCTGAACCTTTAAAAAGCGAATTAGCAACCGAAATAATCTTGGGTACAGTTTGAAATTAAAATATAGTTTGCAACTCTTTGGCCCAAGGAAAAGAATATTGGACAACATGTTTCTGAATATAATGTTTGATACGGAGGTAAGTAAACAATTCTTTAGATGGTATATGGAGACTATCCACCATCTGTTGAAAAGGTATATTATCACCCTGCATTATATGCGATAAAGTTAGTGTATCTTTGTTTGGTCAATATCTCAGTGATAAATCTTCTATATTGCTTTCAAGTATATTCAATTTACATGTTCTATGGATTAAGTTAGTTAAGCCCAAAATTTTCCTAATTTCCGCCCATATTTCCAAAGACTGGGCCAACGACATTAAGCAATTGGGAAAGTCCCTTGAGAGCTTCCCAGGATCTGACCAAATATAAGAATAGAGACTAGAAGCATATAGAGCTTCCGATTCCATATTATACCATGGTTCAGAAAAGAAATTTGGTTCTTGTAAAATATATATATGTCGTATATTGTTTGCATAATAAAGATTAGTAATACTTGGAAAGTTTAGCCCGCCCTGAGACAGTTTTTTAGAAATATTTTTTTGACTTATTCTAGGCTTTTTCTTTTTCCAAATGAATTTGTTGATGTTAGATTGGATCATTAATAGCCAGGTCTTAGGGATTTTGAGAGGGACCATTGAGAACAGGTACGTCCATTTTGGTAGAATATAAGAATTAATAATATTAATTCTGCCTGTCAATAGAGTTTCTAAGTTTTTCAATTTTTGTAAGTTTTGATTCATATCTTTCATTAAATGCATAACGTTCCTTTCCACTATGTGGGAGGCGTTAGCAGGAAAACTAAGACCCAAATAATAAATTTCTGTGTCAGTCCAAATAAATTGATATTTTTGGGATAGCCTTTCGACCTGTGTCAGTGATAAATTGATGGTTAAAGGGAAACTCCAGTGCCAGAAAAACGATCCGTTTTTCTGGCACTGGAGGGTCCCTCTCCCTCCCACCCCCCCAATCCCCGGTTACTGAAGGGGTGAAAACCCCTTCAGTGACTTACCTGGGACAGCGGCGATGTCCCTCGCTGCTGTCTCCGCGACGCTCCACCTAGTGATTACGTCGGCCGGTGGGCGAGACTAATCTCGCTCACCGGCCAAGGAGACCTAATGCGCATGCGCGGAAATGCCGCGCATGACGTCTCCCCATAGGAAAGCATTGAAAAATCATTTCAATGCTTTCCCATGGGGTTTTGAGCGACGCTGGAGGTCCTCACACAGCGTGAGGACGTCCAGCGACGCTCTAACACAGGAAACCTGTGCTACAAACTAGGAAGTGACCTCTAGTGGCTGTCTAGTAGACAGCCACTAGAGGTGGAGTTAACCCTGCAATGTGATTATTGCAGTTTATGAAAAACTGCAATAATTACAGTTGCAGGGTTAAGGGTAGTGGGAGTTGGCACCCAGACCACTCCAATGAGCAGAAGTGGTCTGGGTGCCTGGAGTGTCCCTTTAAGGCAGTAGATTTTGATACATTTAACTTGAAGTTAGAAATATTAGAAAAATTATCAATTTCCTTCATTAATGCGGCTAATGAGTCCTCCGGAGATGTAAGAATTACATTATATTATAAATATGAGGAAAAACTCATCCCTACCTTTAGTATATGACAGGTTCCTCCAGCCATATACATGCACTTTGGGTCAGACAATGTCTGAAAACCAATAGTTTCTATAGTCTTCTAGACTTCAGTGCAGGGAGCAATACAGATAAGACCATTTCTGTTTTCAAATACGGTCTGAACCAAGGTGCGCGTTTATGGCTAAAGGAACCGTTAATATACAAAAGTTAGGGAGGAGTTTTTCTCATTTTTACATATACTTCAATGAAAGAAAAAAAAAATATTTATCATTTCGAAACGTGATGAAAGGATAATAAAAATAATTTTTGATGTGATAGTCCTTTAACCCCTTAAGGACCAAACTTCTGGAATAAAAGGGAATCGTGACATGTCACACATGTCATGTGTCCTTAAGGGGTTAAACAGCTGTAACACTCACACACAGCCCTGATTTAAAACAACAAACTAGATCTAAACAACAAACTACCTGATCCATATAAAAGCTAAAAAAAAAAAAAAAAAAGGTTTATATGTCGACCTAAAATAATCAAAGCCTAGCACTTGCAGGGACATTATTAGATATGGTGACACGGGATGGGACACTTTGGGACAGGAGGGGTGTTAAGGATCACTATGGGAAGGGGGGTAGTAGAACACTATGGGACAGGGGGTGAGGGTGGTAAGGAACACGATGGGGGTGGTGGTAAGGAACACTATGGGGGAGGGGGGATGGAAAGGAACACTATGGGACGGGGGGGAGAACACTTTGGGACAGGGAAAGGGGGTGGGGAAGAACGCTATTGGACAGGGAAAGGGGGTAAAGAACACTATGGGACAGGGAAGGAGGGAAGAAAACTATGGAAAAAGGGAGGGGGTGAAGAACACTATGGAACAAGGAAGGGGGTGAAGAACACTAGGGGGGAGAGAGGAACATTAAGGGAGGACATTAAGGGAAAAGGAACACTGGGGTAGGGGGTAAGGGAGAGGAACAGGAAAATGGGGTGGGGCACTAAGAGACAAGTAAGGGGTGGGGAGGAGGGGAGTTCCTACCGTACATATTTACACACTGCATCCACTACACAAACACACACTAAATTCACTACACAAACACACACACTGTAACCACTACCCACACTGCATCCCCTACACAAACAAGCACACTGCATCCAGGTAAAGAGACAGGTAAATGGGGCACTAAGACAGGTAAGGGGTGGGGAGGAGGGGAGTTCCTACCGCACATATTTACACACTGCATCCACTACACAAACACACACTGAATACACTACCCAGACTGCATCCACTACACAAACAAGCACACTGCATCCACACAAACGCACTGCAATTACTAATCAAATATTCTCACTGCATCCACTACACACACACACAAATATTTCTGAAAACACACATATACATGACTGGCATGTATATTTTGTGAATTTACCACTTAATAAAAAATAAATTCAAAAATTAGATAGAAATATGGTAAATGTACAGAATATCGGTAAGCTATCGGCCTGAAAGTTCACAAATTTTTGGTATCGGCTCTAAAAAAAATCTACCTAATTTTTTACCACAAGTGTATTAAGTAAAATCATATTAAATAAGTAAAATCATATTAAATAGCTAAAACCGAGACTAGCAAAAAATAAAAAATTTTGACAGCCAAAATCCCTTTGCAGTGACAGTGAGCATTCTTAGAAGGATACAATGGGTTATATATACAGAGTTGAGGAGTTCAAAAAGAACAGTAGGGGGAGTAAGAGACTAGCATTTTGATGATAAAGCCTTCCAATTTTCTCCAACTTGCTCTATTCATTACAAGGTCAGTCAAGTCAGTAGGGACGTCAATAGGGACTTGGCTTTTCAGCTGAATGCCACACAATCCCACAGTGAACACAGCAGCAGCAACTAATATACAACAGAGCAGAACCCTGCAGTTTCAACTAGATTTAAAGAGGATCTACTGAGTGTTTTCCTCATGCAATTTTAGCTTCCATGACTGCTTCACTATGTTTTTATTTTTTAGTGGTTCAGTCATTTTGTTTTAAATATTGTCTAATTATTTGGCTTGCTTTTCATTTCAGTTTAAAATGTCAGAATAAATTAGAGTGGGAGAAAATCATGCAAACTTGGTCAATTAGTGTTCCTCCAGAAAGATGATCATTTTAAGACAAAAAATGGCGGGCTGTCTAATTTAACCTTGACCTCAACAAAGTCAAATTTATACTTCAAGTCATGATTTAAAAGGATCCTATAGTGCCAGGAAAATCAATTTTCCTGGCACTATAGGATCTTGGAGTGCCCCCCCTCCCTTGGCGCTGAAGGAGTCAACCCCCTTTCAGCCACTTATCTTAATCCAGCCCCAGGCTCCCTCGGCGCTGGTGACCTCTCCTCCCCTGCCGACGTCAGCTCCCGAGTGGAGTCGAACGCACATGCGCGACCAGAGGTGCGCGCGTATTCAAACCCGCCTATAGGAAAGTATTACTCAATGCTCTCCTATGGGGATCTTATTTGAACCTGGACTCCGTGAGGACGTCCAGCGTCAAATAAGTGCGATTTACTCAGTGTAAATCATGGAAGCGGCCTCTAGTGGCTGTCAGGGAGACAGCCACTAGAGGCTGGATTAACTCTGCAGTGTAAACATAGCAGTTTCTCTGAATTTAACTTCTCTGTTAAAACTAGTGGGGATCTGGCACCCAGACCACTTCATTGAGCTGAAGTGGTCTGCGTGCCTATAGTGGTCCTTTTAGGAGAGACGCAGCTGAGATTTGTGGAAAATGTTTAAACTTTACACATGCTCATACAAAATTACTCTACTTATAAGATAATTTAAGATATAAAGAACAGTCACTCTGGAGATGGAAAAAAAAAAAAGCAACCGCAGTCAAAAAAAAATAAATCCACTGGGCGAGTGGAGGGCAGACTGTTAATTAAAATGCCATGCCCATCATTATTCTAGAGACACCTACAAAGACAGAATGGGCGATCAGCACAGACCATCATTTAATGTTTTGTGAATGCACCAAGTAGGGGTCTACCATTCTTCACATAAGTAATACAAATTGAATATAATTGTGCTGTCTTTTTTGTCTAAACCTGGATTTGTTATTGTTTGTTTAGCTCTAGCATGCAATATACGACAAAATTCACTCTTCAAATATTCTCCAAATAACACACGTCAAAGGACTGTAGAAGCAGGTTAAAAATTCGGAATAATGTAGACAGGAGAAACGAAATGCACATTATAAAAACACACACGGTTAGGTAACAGTGGCGTCTTTTCTGTGCTTTTGAATTTCAAGTTATTGTATTGGATCTGGATATACACAATGTGTAATGAATTTGCAATGAGCCAAACCTTCCAATTTTCAGCAGCATGCAAATGAATCGACTGGTGAATTGTATTTATTACAGATACTAGAAAGAGAAGTTACCAAAAAGCGGCTGTAAATCATTACCTGCCAAATAGGAAAGTAAAATGAATCAAGCACAAAGCTTGTAAACATCAAGCGGAGTGGATTACAAGCACAGTGTTAAACAGGGAGAGAGAAATGACAGAGTTGTGGATAACAGAGAACTCATCATTGCATTTATTTATTTATTTTTAGTGCTTTTAAAGGGAAAGTCAAGCAACTTTATTTCCTTAAATGAAAGAATGCATAGCATTATTTTATCTGCCTATATTTTCCTTATAAGGTTTCTGAACTTCAATTCAAACCCTAGTTTCAGGGACTTCTGGACCAAGGACTTCAGTCCAACATGGTCCCTTTCAACCAATATTTGTTTACTATGCAATACTTTCCCTTGTATGGTAATTTGTTACATAACTATATAATTTGTAATTATATAACTGAAAGGATCAATCGCAAGCTTTTGGTTTTCTGAAATAATTTTTTTTTAAAGGACCACTATAGTGCCAGGAAAAACCCGCCAGGATGAAGGGGGAGGAAGGGGGTCAAACACTCACCTCGGCGCAGGGAACTCTCCTCCTTCGGTCGTCATCGGCTGAATGTGCAGCAAGAGCCGCATGCGCATTCAGCCAGTCCATAGGAAAGCATTCTCAATGCTTTCCTATGGACGCTGGCATCTTCTCACTGTGAAAATCAGCGCCTCTAGCGGCTGTCAATGAGACAGCCACTGGAGGCTGGATTAACCCTAAAGTAAACATAGCAGTTTCTCTGAAACTGCTATGTTTACAGCAGGCAGGGTTAATCCTAGAGGGACCTGGCACCCAGACCACTTCATTGAGCTGAAGTGGTCTGGGTGCCTATAGTGGTCCTTTAAATGGTTTCCTGGGTATTTGAGTCCTAACCAAAGCAGGATTTCCCACACCACAAGACAACCTAGGGTCGTGATCTTGGGGCAGAAGATAAAAGTGGGAGGCACAGCTTGTCGGGCCCTCACTGGCTAGGCTGGCCCTGAGGAGACATGGCAGGGCTGCCTGATAAGAGAACACTCATGTTCAGGGAGGGACGCTGCTGCCTCCAGGAATGTGCCATTGAATGGACCTAGAACAGTTGCCAGTCTCCTGGTCTAAAGTGATATTGCAGAAGGTCTTGATGGTAAGGTATATCTTTTTGCTGATGATACTAAGATATGTAACATGGTTGATGTTCCAGGAGGGATAAGCCAAATGACAAATGATTTAGGTAAACTAGAAAAATGGTCAGAGTTGTGGCAGCTGACATTTAATGTGAATAAGTGCAAGATAATGCATCTTGGACGTAAAAACCCAAGGGCAGAGTACAACCTCAACATCCGAGGAAAGGGGTTTAGGGGTAATTATTTCAGATGACTTAAAGGTAGGCAGACAATGTAATAGAGCAGCAGGGCATGCTAGCAGAATGCTTAGTTGTATAGGGAGAGGTATTAGCAGTAGAAAGAGGGAAGTGCTCATGCCATTGTACAGAACACTGGTGTGACCTCACTTGGAGACCGTATCTCCAGAAGGATATTGATACTTTAGAGAGAGTTCAGAGAAGGGCTACTAAACTGGTTCATGGATTGCAGGATACAACTTACAAGGAAAGGTTAAAGGAACTTAACATATATAGCTTGGAGGAAAGACGAGACAGGGGGGATATGATAGAAACATTTAAATACATAAAGGGAATCAACACAGTAAAGGAGGAGACTATATTTAAAAGAATAAAAACTACCATAACAAGATGACAGTCTTAAATTAGAGGGACAAAGGTTTAAAAATAATATCAGTTAGTATTGCTTTACTGAGAGGGTAGTGGATGCATGGAATAGCCTTCCAGCGGAAGTGGTAGAGGTTAACACAGTGAAAGAGTTTAAGCATGCGTGGGATAGGCATAAGGCTATCCTAGATATAAGATAAGGCCAGGGACTAATGAGAATATTTATAAAATTGGGCAGACTAGATGGGCCGAATGGTTCTTATCTGCCGTCACATTCTAAGTTTCTACGTAGAAAGAAAATAAGTCAAAGTGCACCTGTAATGACCCAAACAACTTATGCTCATTAGATTGATTATAAGATTTTAGCTATACATTGAACAGTTTTGCTAACAAATGTATAGATTAAGAGAAAAAACTATTTAAATATAGGTTTTTTTTCCGCTCAGCTGTCAGTCAATGCTGCAACGTGCCTAGGCATTGACTGACAAGGAAGGGCAGAAAAGACCAGCTCTACAGGAGATAGCTTTGCTCTGGGTCCATAGCAACTGCAGTTCCGGTGCTTTGGTTGCTATAGTAACTCCCTAGCCGGTGCCCCTATGCAACTTAATCTAAACAGCTCATTGTTATAGATATTGTACTATATAGATTTGTTAGCCAGTTCCAAAAGAAGTTTAACAAAAAGCAGGGCTCTCCTCGGCACCCATAGCATGCGGCCACTTCCACCACAATGAGAATGCATTAACACATCTGAATTAGCAAGTGTGATTGAGTCCAAGCTGGGTGGCAATATTGGGCTCAAAGGACCCCATTATATTTGTAACAAGCTATGTGGAGCTAATTTAGTGTATATATTAAAGGATTTATTTTACATCTATTTAAAATATGCAGAAATGCCTTATTCTACCCCAAACACAACACATGCAGACAGTATGCAGTTTTAATAGAGAAGGCAAACATGACAGAGGTAGAAAAACAAACATTGAAGAAAAAAAACACAGACAAGCCAGCTTAATTCTGCTTAACTTGTCTCTGTAAAATGCCAGCAGTAGAAGTAGGTTTGTTTTAATATTTTATAAAGAGAAATATTCTCTATAAGCACAGAATGTTTCTCTGGGAAAAAGAAAGGATCGGTTCCTGTACACTTCTCAGCAGTCTTATGTAATAAAGAGACTGACTGCACAGAACGGGGTTGTTTTCATTACAAAACAGTAACAAAGCCAGACAAAAACTGAGCAGTGGTTTTGGAAGAGTGACAGGGAGTAAGGAAGACTTATAGCTGGTAATACAGATTCATAAGCACCCTCTACCACGGCTTACACTTAAGAAACACAGTCGTTGAGATTTAAAAATGTTAAGGCTTGGATGGAGAACTTTGGCTTGCAAATATTGCAAATACAAAAACTGTATTTTAATATATTTTGTCTGAATATATCAGTTTCTGAAAGTTCACAGATTTGGACTCTAATTTTTATTGTGCCACACAGTAATTGGACTTTCACATGTGGGTCTTTTGCACAAACCAATAATTAAAACAGACACATTAAACACCAAAACAACTTTAGCTTAATGGAGTGGTGGTGTTAGTGTTTAAAAATCATGCCCTTGCAGTCTAACTGCTCATTTATCTGCACTTTGTTTATGGAGCCATAGTCGCACCTCCCTGCATGTGACTTGCACAGCCTTCTATAAACACTGCCTGTAAAGAGAGAACTAATGTTTAAACTTCATTTGACTCCTCTGTGTGCTCAAAATTCAATTCACAGAGCATGAGATAAAAACTCCTAAATCAAGCTAACATTTCATTGAAAATGAAACCACTTTTTTTTCATGCAGGCTGTGTCAGTCAAAGTCAGGGGAGGTGTGGCCAAGGTTGCAAAAACACACAAAAAAGTGATTTGACTCCTAAATGGCAGAGAATTGAGCAGTGACACTGCAGGGGCATGATCTATACACTAAAATTGCTTCATTAAGCTAAAGCGGTTTTGATGCTTATAGTGTCCCTTTAAGCTAAAGTTGTTTTGAGTGTTCCCATTAAAGGTTAAAAAATAGATTTTTTTTGTTCTTTTTGTGATTTAGATTACTGCTCTCTCCTCCTGTTAAAGGACCACTCTAGGCACCTAGACCACCTCAGCTTAATGAAGTGGTCTGGGTGCCAGGTCCTTCTAGGGTTAACCCATTTTTTCATAAACATAGCAGTTTCAGAGAAACTGCTATGTTTGTGAATGGGTTAAGCCTTCCCCCTATGTCCTCTAGTGGCTGTCTCACTGACAGCCGCTAGAGGCGCTTGCGTGATTCTCACTGTGAAAATCACAGTGACATGGTATGTTTTAGTGTGTCATGACAGCCAGGCAAATCACAGTGAGAGCACGTAAGCGTCCATAGGAAAGCATTATGAATGCTTTCCTATGTGACTGGCTGAATGCGCGCGCAGCACCCTCAGGGCACTCTAGTGCCAGGAAAACGAGTATGTTTTCCTGGCACTAGAGTGGTCCTTTAACCAAACATTAGCTATAGATTGTATATTTTTTTTCCTTTCTATATAATTTTTATTATATACTTAAATTGCATGCCTGGCTGTCATGACACACTAAAACATACCATGTCAATTAATGGACCCCATAGCATTTCAAGGCAAGTAGACCGAATACACACAGTTCATTCAGAAAGTTTTTTTATTACAGCCTTATATATATTATTTTATTTTAAAATACATTTTTTGTTCACATCAATCTACACTCGATCCCCCATAATGAAAAACAAAAACTATATATTTTTTAAACTTTGCAAATTTAATAAAGAGAAATAACGGAAATATCACACAAACACAAAGTATTGAGACTTTCTAACGCAGAAGCATTCAATTTCTCTGGATCAGCTTTAGGATGTTTCTGTACTTGGATTTGAATCCACCAGTGGCAAATTCAATTGGTTGTACATGGTTTGGAAAGGCACACACCTGTTTCACATCTGTAAATGCATATCAGAGTAAAACCAAGCCACAATATCAAAGGAACTGCCTGCAGAGACCAGAATATGACGCTGCACAGATCTAGAGAAGGTTACAAAACATTTTGGATGCATTGAAAGTTTTCAAGAGCAAAGTGGCCTCAATAACATTTAATTAAAATATGTTTGGAACTACCAGGACTCTTCCTACAGCAGGCTTGACCAAACTGAGCATTCAGGGGAGAAGCAACCAGGAACCCAATGTTTATTCTGAGGGAGTTTCAGAGATCATGTGTGGAGGTGAGAAAAACTTGTGTAAGGAACTGGGTGGTCTCAAATCATGTCTGGAGGACATCAACTGCTTATCACCGCACAATGCCATCCCAACAGAAAAAAAATGGTAGTTGTAGCATCGTGTTTTTTTTTTTTAGAAGCTGGGACTGGGAGACTGGCCACTCCTGAGTAAAAACTGAAAGCAGCAAATACAGAGATATCCTAATGAAAACTTGATTCAGAGCGCTCAGGACCTCAGAATGGGCCAAAGGTTCACCTTTCATCAGGACAATAACCCCAAGCACACAGCCAAGACAATGCAAGAGTCGTCAAAAGAAAACAATGTTCCTGAATGACCCAACCAGAGCCCAGACTTAAACCCAATCGAAAATCTCTGTTTATATGATTTGTCATTATGAGGTACTCAATTTAGATTGATATATAAAAACAAATACAAAACAACAAAAACAATAAACTAAACATATGTAGCATAAGGCTGCAATATAAAAATGTGAAAAAATTAAGGGCTTTAAATATTTTCTGAATGCACTATAATAGATATTCTTCAATGAACGGAGTATACGTAAGAATTCAGTTTGATTATTTTCTTTGTAGTATAGCACTGCTGAAATAATTGTATATTGGTGACTCATGGAAATTAAAAAGGAACTATCACTTCTCTGCAAATTACGCCATGGAATATAAGACATTGAAAATCAATTACAACTCATATTAACCCTTTTATCATTCAACACTCTCTTCTATTAAAAGGTGTTATAACGATTTAGCAAGTGACAGTAGACACAACCATGCCACACAATGTAAACGAGGGGAATACAAGCAATGTTTCTGTCTCTTCTTCTAATTATGTTCAATTTAAAAAAAAATAAAAAAAGGGGGGGGGGGGGAAAGAAAAAAATAGGAAAAAGACAGTAATATAGTAATTACATCGTACCCAGTCATTATGTAGCATAGGTTTCTACGTTGTAATGATTACAGTACCATTAACTTCCCCTTTTTTATTATTTTTTTCTTCAATTTGACAATTTTTATTGGTTTTGCAGAAAAGAAAAAGGGGGAGGGGTGAATGATTTTGTCATCACATAACGTATACTTGTACAAGGTGGGTAGTGGTAAAATACTTCTTCTCAAGAATATCATCGCTCAAGAGGGTGCTTTGTTCGTAAAGGTGAGTTAAATGGGTGGCTCCCCTGGTTTGCCATGGCATGGCATTGAATGTGGGTATACAATAAGTGAGGGATATGAGGGGTGTGGCCAGGGACAAGCCCAAGTGGCCACACAGCATATGCTTTTTCCAAACTCTCAGTAGTAGTTGGATTGCAAGGAGGGCTAGGGGGATGTTGGGTCTAGATCCTTTCGGTATCCATACCAGCTCCCTCTCTAATTGCACCCATTGGCTGGGGGTTAGATAGTAAATGCGGGAGGGCAGTAGCCAGAATCGATGCATAGTAGTACATGTGGACATTGGGCAGCGCCAGGCCTCCGCTGTTTCGGTGCATTGAGCAAACTTTGTGCCACCCTGGGTCTGCCTCCCCTCCACATAAATGTGTTTATGTCAGCTTGTACTGCCTTTAAGAAGGTTTGGGGGATTTCGATTGGGAGGTTGCGAAATTAGTAAAGCAATTTAGGGAGAATCGTAATTTTCACCGCTACAATTCATTCTGTCCAGGACAGGAATAGTGGGGACCACAGTAGGTTACGGCAGTTATACCAAATCGTTATATAGTTTGCGTAGTACAGATCAGTGTGGGCCTTTGTAAATGCATCCCTAGGTACTTAATTGAGCGGTGGTGTAAAATGACTCAGAGCAATCTGATTGGTTGGCTTGGAATCCAACCAGATTGCTCTGAGTCATTTTACACAGCCTGAAAAAATTCCAAAGAACTTTCCCACGCTGTGTAAAATGACTAGCACTCCAAGCCAACCAATCAAAGTGCTCTGAGTCAAATTGCAGGGCATGGGAAGGCTTTATAAGCCTTTCTCGGCCCTGCGGAGCTCAGTCTGCGCCGGGCCCTCGCCGGGTGAAGATGGATTAACTTTTAGCATCGGGTCTGTTTTTTACAGGGTATTTTTTATTTGATAAGTTCTACAGGTATTACGTTTTTTTTATTTGGCCTTTTTTGTAGCTAAAAAAAAGGAAAGTTTTAGAAAAAAATAAGACTTCTAATGGCAAGTATGATTTTCTTCTCCAGGTATTTAGTTTTATTGTGTGTCAAGGGGCATGGGGTGGGGGGGTATTTTTATGCTTAGCCCCCGTCGATCATGGGTGGGGGCCGGTTGGAGGACAATAGGTCCCCCCCTTAGTGTAATTTAGGGCCCCTTATGCCGCTCATGGGTAGGGGTTGAGGTGGAGGACAATAGGCCCCCCCACATTGCCATTAAGGGCCCCCGATCATGGGTGGGGGCAAATAGGTCCGGCAGCACAGGTGGGGGCCCGGGAGGGGGGATTGTAACGGTCTGAGTAGGTATCACCGTCTTGCATACCCTTTTCCCATAAAATAATACGCCAATAATCCACAGGGGCCAATATCGCTGGTGTCGCATAATAACCCACACATGAGCCAAAGCTTAATGCTGGGACAAGACTGGTTTAATGAGAACACAGGCATTCAATTTATACAGTGCATAACTCCTCCTCTGAGCCAGCAAGATAATTGAGTTTAGAGAACATACTAAACTCAATTATCTTCTGGTCAGAAAAAGTTAGATTTTTCACAATTTATGGAAATACCCCAAAATCACATAAGATCCCCAACAAAAATCACATCCCTGGGTAGATTGTCTCTGTGGGAGCAATATATTCAAAATTCAGCCAAATCCGTTCGGTAACTACCACAGGGAGAGTTGACCGATCTGCCACGAGGTTGAAGCCGGGAAACAGTTCCAGAAGAAATGTGGCAAGAGCCGGTCTCTGTTTGTGAGGTTTTATACGAAAACCGCAATATGTAAAATAATGCTGGTTCGTGAAAAATGCTCCTTGTGTTTGGTAGTTTTAAACTCCCGAACGTCGTTCGTCTGAGTTGCTGGGAAAGAGAACGTAGCAGAGTTCAATAGAGAGCGGGGTACGTGCGAGTGCGTAGCCGTAAACAGTTCCAGGCACTCGACGACCAAGTCCCGCAAGCAGCCTTCAGGAGACAAGATGGCCGCCACCCATTGTTCTCACCACGTGTATTCGTATTCACGAAATGGCGGCCACTTATGAGCATTCAATTTGTCTGCGGCTTTCGTATAGATACATGGTGTTCTTAGTTCTAATTAGTCTCAGGGGTGGTCTCAGTTCAGGAAACAAACAAAATAACGGATAATAATGGAACCACAAAAATAACGAATGACTGGGGAAAGCTGATAGCAGGGAGTACAATTAGCCGAATGGTGATGGGGTTATCCCTTCACAGGATACTATTTTTTTTTATTTTTTTATTTACTAGACATACCCAACTCACGATATATAGTGAGTAGGGGCAGAATTTACTAATACTAAGTAATAATTTTTACTTTGTATTAGTAAATTTAGCTGAAAGACCAATTTAGGTCTTTCATACCTTTTGGTAGATAGCTCCCTAATACCGTGGGAATTAGGGAGTTATCTACTAAGTGGCTACAAGATGCAGCCGCAGCACGAATATGATCAGAGTTTCATTCATTCGAATTAAATAACGATCCAAACAAAGTCCCGAATCGCGTCCTAACACGAATGGAGAAACTATTCTCATTCTGTTAGGACAAAACTCGCCGGCGTTCTGTCTAAAATGACAAGACGTTCGGGAATACTGACAGGAAGCATCACGAGATCACAGAGGAAAGGTAAGAATTGTAGACAATTTCTCTGACCACAGGAAACGGAGCACACTTTGTTCCTACGCTGGTCAGAGATCAAGCGTAGAAAACCTCCATAAGACAAATAGTCCCTGCTTTTGTCTTGAGATTTAAAGCAAACTAGAGCAGACAGGAAGAAATAAAGAACGGGTCCTGACAGAGGGAGAAAAGAGGAATTGATTGGGGAAAGGTAAGCTCGGCATGACAGTGCCGCTTTAAAAAAGTTACTCTCCACTTCAGACCTAGAGAGCCCATGGCATATTCAACAGGGCTACACTGACACTTGTTGTGGCAATCAAGTGAATATATAAAAATACAAGCAAATCTAGCATTTAACCCACAATGTTTAGAAGGAATTAGGAGGTATTGGTTTGGCAAACAGTGTGATGCCAATTTCAGATAAAATCATTGTTCAGGGATCTCAACCGAAACCACTGAGAGCAAAAAAGAATGTTCTAGGATGGAAGGGTTTACTAGTAAAAGACAAATACTCAAAATAAATGTTTTTAACGTTAAAAGTTACCTGACTTTTTAAGTGTTACCTTTACGTCCCTTATTTTTTGTATGGAATTGTTTTTCTCTAAATATTGGCATTGTGTCAGCTTCAATACAACAAGTACATTACTGTCTCTGAAACCAAAATGTATCTTACCCGGGCAAAATGCTAGTTATTCATCTTAACTTCATAACCCATATGACTTTATACATTTGAATGTAGTAGGAATTTATAGCAGAATAAAAACCAGTAACAGCCAACAGAATAGAATGTTTGTGTTCAGGAAACCAGTCAGGTTTATTTTCTCTTTTTTATTTGGCAATATAAGTATTTATGTTTCAATTTCTTTTAAACAATTGATACTGATGAGAGCAAAGGATAATATCACTTGCTCATGTTAGAACCTACTGTTCATGTAAGCAGTCTTGAGATCATATTACTTTTCCTATAGCTTTAGAGGCAGACTTAAAGGGACAGTACAGGCTGATGGTTCCCCCCCAACATAAATATATTAAAATACGAATAAATAAGTTCAATGTATTATGTGAAAATGTTATTTACACTTGTTTATGGCGCCTTGCTTTTTTTCTTGCTAAGCAAACAATCTCAATAAAAATCTTAATTACAAAAAAGAAAATGTTATTCACAGTTAAAGTTCTTGTGTTTGATGGAATTTTCATAAAACTAGCAGCTAGAAAGCAGACAGCTGAACTACAGTCCCTACAAGCTCCCCACCACCCCCCATTTTTTTTTTACATAATTTAATTACAGTTGTATTATAGGAGCAAAGAGGTACAAACATAGTAAATAGAAGTTGGAGGTCAGATGGATGAAGTAAAACTATTACGCAAAAAATAAAAAAAGCAAGCAACTACAGCAAACTAATTTAAAACCACTAACCAAGTATAATGAATAGTAACTTAATATAGATATACCTAGATATGGATCCCAACATGTGTGGCTACATGTAGAGTGCCTGCAATTACTCCATAGTGGGATAGTGTTTTTTTTTCTCTTTTTTTCAAGTGCATTATTTAAGAATGCCGTTTTTTGTTGTTGTGGGTTTTTTTTGTCACGAAAGTGAATCTTCTATGTTCTTGGTGGTCCATTAGTCAATATGAGAAAAAAGCTTCATGTGAAATATTAACCATGCCATGTAAATATTTTAAGTATGAAGCCGTGTTTTCAAAATGATGGGCGACTGACAGTGACAGGGTGACCTTAAACAGGATGACAACAACACATTCACAAACCTCCTGTCCTCTGAAATCCGGAAACCTTAGCTTCTTTGGGAATAGAATATAGTCACAAATTGTTTTCTTGCTACCAAAACACAAACACACAACTTTGTATTTGTCATCCATAGAGATAGCAATTAATAAAAATAAACTCCAAATGATCTTGCTGGTTGTGGATATGCTGCTTTTACATATTTCAGCAGGTTGTGGTGACTTGATAGTAGACATGCGAAATGTAAAAATGTATCTCAAAATATGAGACTTGTTAAATTTACAGCTCATTTGAACTAGCTTTTTCTTATTTTAACCTAATTATTCTAAATCAATTCCGATGTGACCAACAACTTGTTGGGCAGTAAAGAGATTCCTTGATTTTATTTCCTTCTCTTTCTGAACTCTCTTCATCGTCCTATTACAGTAGGGTCTGGAAGCCAGAATAGGGGTGGGTGTTTGCCAGTTATTATTAATGGTTGGAGAGTGATGGTGTCAGTTAGAGGGCAGTCTTTACAGGCTGCCAATCATATCTGCCCATGTGCAGGGTAAAATAGGAGAAGGGAGGGAGAAAAATAAACCTCTGGATCCAGGACTATAAGAAGGTATGCAACAGCAAAAACAGATGTGGGAAGGCTGAACTTGATGGACGCAGGTCTCTTTCCAGTCTAAGTAACTATGTATGCATTCAGCACTGTCACGGACAGTATCATTTATAACTATTTTACTTGATAACCTAGACTGCAGCCTTGAGGCCTTGTTGTGGGGTACAGCATGGAATTTTTAAAGGGACACTATAGGCACCCAGACCACTTTAGCTCATTTTAGTGGTCTGGGTGCGTGTCCCTATTACACTTGGTGATGCAAGGGCTCAATGTGCACACATCAGTAACATCAAAGGAGGCGAAGCCCTCCGTGCTGGCATCAGGTAAGTAAATAAACGGAGGGAGGGGAAAGGCAGAAGGAGCTATAGTGCCAGGAATACAGCTTTGTGTTCCTGGCACTATCGTATCACTTTAAAGGGACACTCCACTGCCTAAATACAAAATAAATTTTAAAAAAAATCACTGTTTGCGATTTGCTTTTAATTATGCATTTATTTTTCAAAACATGCCTTTCTCTTGTCTGCAACTTTTGCAAGACGTCCCCTACTAACCCCATCCAGACTTTCTGTTTCTGTCCAATCACAAACTTCCCAATGCAGCTCAATGAGAAGTTTTTGCAAGGCGGGTGATCTGGGCAATTGCTACCTTTTGAGTTTAGCTCATCTGAGCTAACCAGACCAGGAAGTAACAGGATTTGTTCTCTGCTTAAAAGCCAGGTGGGTGTAACCAGGTTAATTTATATAAGTATAAATTATTATTGAAATCTGCACTTGTTGCAAAATGGGGTGGGGGAGGGGTGACACACTCTTCATACATAAAGCTTTTTCAGCAAGCTAAAGTGCTTTAGGGGACTGGAGTGTCCCTTTAAATACTCATCAGCACTGCAAACTGAGTTTATCTTTTCAGGAATGGCAAGCAATGTAGTTTGGGACCCGGCCTAGGGTCTTAAACAAGTCTAAATACATCTCTAGGATCTCCTGCTTTTATCCCTGCAAGTGCAGTTAATAAAGATAACCCTGTTCCAATAAATGACTTAATTTATGTTTAGATGTAAATATTCCATTAAAGGAAAAAAAGTTTGCATCTTGATTCAATAAGAAAGTGTCATCGACTGGCAGCCTGTGCACATCAGAGTTTATTTAATACATAATTATTAATGGAAGGATACAACCGTCACATTAAAACTTGCCCACTGTTCAGAAGAGCCAGCCATTAAACTAATACACGGCTGTGTGTGTTAATGCAAGAGAGGCTCCAATTTATTTATTCTCTCTGTCACAGTTGGTAAACTGAGGAAATAACTCCTAGAAAAAGCAGGAATTCTAGTCTGTGAGTATCTTAAAACATTAAATATAGTGCAGGCAGAAATGCTTTAACACTCACCGTTTGATACCACTCATATATTTTGTCTCTTGTAAAGGGTGTTAGAGTGAAAACAAAACTCTTACTGCAATTTTCTATCAGAGTAAAAAACTGCACGTCTAGACTCTCTCTTTTATTAGTTCTGTAGTTACACGCTCAGTGGCTGCCTTCTTCTATATTTAACCGCGCTTCCTTTTTGCAAGATAACGCAGGGAGAAAGGCTTTTTAGTGTCATATTTATGACATTAGCTCACGATCTGTGAAGTCCACGTTTAATATAGCAATTTGGGCTACATGTGACATTTGCCCTAACAGAAAAAAAAAAAAAAAGAAACCCCTCTTTTCTAAAGCATACACATATAACTGGTAAATGGCAAAGTTGATTCATTATATTAAATAGCAAGGGGAAAAATATTGGACAAAGATGCATGAAAAAATTGTGTGAAATTGGGATTGCCGGCTCATACCAGTGATGAGTTGGCACCATAAAGAAGCCATGTCAGCCAACTAGGTGGCCCACGAGTTGTGGAACCAAAGGTAGAAAGGTCCTGAACTGACTTCATACATCATATATGCTTTTAAAATGATCAATATGTATATATATATATATATATATATATATATATATATATATATATATATATATATATATATATATATATATATATATATTATTTTTTTTTCTCCGCTGTCTCCAGATTACATTTCAGTTGGGCTTCTGGATTTGGGATAATTGATATTTAGAATGGCAACTATATACTTAAACTAGTTATACACCTTTAGTGATAAATATAAAATGGCATAAAACACTAAGCAAGTAGCACGTAAAATCTGCCATCATAGGGTACACACTGGGAGAGTATACCTGCATACTTAAAGGTCCACTATACCACTTAATCTCAATGAAGTGGTCTTGGTGCAGTAACCCTGCCTTGTTTCTCACGCAGTACAAGACAGCCATTTTGGAGATAGTTAAACACACTGACCGACAGTAGATGGTGCTACCACGCAAACAACCAAGTCAGACTTGGATCTTTGACGTTCGACAACCTCACGCACTATATGAGGACGTTAAACATCCTATGATGCTTCTTATAGAGGGGCATTGGATTCAATGCTTCTCAATGAGATGTATTTGATTGTACAAGCACAGTTTACAGTGCATTCGCTTTTCGCCAACAATGCTTCCTAACTAAAACGTTCCCCTTTATTTTGCTTCCTCTTTAAGCCATGGCTGCATTTACTTATAGGTAGTTTCTCCACTCAAAGCAGAAATTGCAGAAATTGCAGAAAAAAAAAAAAAAAAACAGCCGTGAAAATATAAATAGCACTACCTACTCCTTATCAAGCCTTATCAAGTTTTTTTTTTTTTTGGCCAAGACTTTAGCTGATGTTTGCATCATCTCATAAAATAATACTTATGCAGACTCTGTAGGCAACACTTACGCTGAGGTGACCCTCTGGGTGTACCCCATTAAGAGACCATTGGTTTGATCTACACTCTCTCTGTGAGGTGATGACAATGATATGATAAGCTTATTTTGCAAACCTGTAATGTGAGAAGAATTTTGGCCTTGGATTTAGCAGTTAAGAAGACAAATCATTCTAAAAAATTATTTAACAGCCTACAATGGGGGTTCGGAGTTCTGTGGTAGTTATGGTGCTTGGAGTGTTTGGACACTGCTAGGTTTACAGTGCTCTACATTTTAATCTTAAAATAAGGAGCCCAGAACTGGATGTGTCCATGTTGTTTGTTCTTGCTGCACTATCAATTATTTAAATATCATGTAGGGCGAATGCTTTCACACTGTGCAGTCCGCACCTTGCTTTCACCGCACGATTCTTTACAGCCATGTTATTGTCTGATCGCTGTCTCTCTTGATAAACAGAAGTTACATTTTTTTTTTTTTTTAAATTGATCTTTACACATTAATAATTTGTCTCTGCTTTTCAACATCACCTTTGATGTATTCATTAGCACACCATAAGGAGCTGCTATTACAACAAATTCTCCTGTCTGTAACAAACCCCCACGCCATGTAAAACCCTTTCCATTCTCTTGACAGGTATAGGAAGTTTGCCGTCACAAAGCATATATTCTTGCCAAATTCTACCAATCAACAAACACATACAAGCACCAAGAGCAACCGTAAAGATACATTAGTTATTTCTTCATGCACACCAGCCTTTTCCAGCAAGAAGTACAAAGTACTGCCAAACACATAAAAATGGATTGCTTTAAGTTTCATCATACCTTCAGATCTGAAATTGCTTTCAACATTCATAAACTTCAGTATCATTTCCCACAAATTCTGCTTTTGAAGCACCATTTCCCATCAATTCAGCTTTCCGAGCAATAAAAAAAAAATCCTTTTTAAAAAAAAAAAAAAAAAAAAATGGATTCTTGTCTTGTAGTTTGTCATGAAAAGACAATAACAATAATTTGCATTTGTGCGGGGATTCCTATTATATAACCAGAGGCAGGAAATACAAAAGCAATGGATATTGTATGCTTCAACCTCTATTCTGGGAAGTCAAATCTGCGAATCTGCAACTGTTGATGGACTACAACTCCCATTGTGGGCAGTGAATAATTGTTTTGCGCATGTTCTTGCAGTCCGTTTATAAAGAGGGGTCTAGCGCTGCTAAATCACAGTCATGGCATGGATTTAAACCCTTTAGAAGCCTGAAAGAATAGTGCGGCCTATTAAGAATGTAAGCTATAGAACATAAAAGTAAGCTCATTTTCAGGATTCTGAGAGATATTACAATATTTGCAAACCTCGTAATCATTTGTTAACACAGAAGCTCCAGCACTGAGCAGATGCGAAATAACAAAAACAAGCATTAAAATGATAAAGAAGGTAATATAGGGATAAGTGGTTTTCACTTTACTACAATTCAGTGGAGAAAAGCATCACTATTACTGTCAGATCGACGTGCAAAACTGGTTATACTTATACGACCTCAGAGTCAGGACGTTCATAGTCTGCATCATGGCTACAAAATTAGTCTGTTCTCTTCAGGCAGATTTAAAAGGATAGTGACATAAAAATAGAAATGGTCTAGAACCAGGTAACATATTTTGGCCTTGCCGAAGTTACAAGTAAACTGGACTGAGAATGCTCTGCCTTATCTAGTAAATGTAATTCAACAGCAGCAGGAGGAGGAGGGCTGTCTGAAATATCCATTGCTATTTTTCTTTTCTTCTCCAAGTACCATAACCAGTGTATCCCAGTGAGCCAGGAGTGACATGGCTCCATCCCACAGTAATAAAATAAATTTTAAAAAAATCTGGGGAAATATGGACAAAAGTATTGGGACATCTGACCATTACACCGACAGGGACTTCTATGACATCAAATTCTAAATAGGACTGGCTGGCAATCTTAGCTGAGGTCAGGACACTTTAGTCACCATAACTACTACTGCTTAATGTAGTTTTTCTGCTGTTTATAGCCTGTCCCTGAAGGCTTTTAAATTTAAAAAAAACTGCCTTTTCATTGTGTTCATTGCTGTCTAGCAACACAGAAATGGCCACTAAAGGTGCTTCTTACTCCAGTGCTGCACAGTGTGCAGCACTTATGTTCAGTGTCTCCACACTCTGCATGGAGAAGCTGAATATTCCTCATTAGAGATGCATTGATTCAATACATCTCTGTGAGAAAATGCTGAATGGAGCAGCACATTCCTATGGGAAAGTATTGGCTTAGCTGAGATCATCAAAATTGATGATCTCAGCCATGGAGGTGGAGCCAGCTGCAGCAAAACCTGTACAAGTGGGGGAAAAAGGTTAGTAAAAACAACATTTTCAGTCAGTCAGTTAACCCCTTAAGGACCAAACTTCTGGAATAAAAGGGTATCATGACATGTCACACGTCATGTGTCCTTAAGGGGTTAAACAGACACACAAATACAATGTCACCCAGAATCACATATAGACAGATATACTGACACACACACACACACACATTCTATTACACACTCACAAATTATTATTATTCATTTTAATTTTTATTTAAGTCCACTCGGCCTCCCTACCTTTGGGAGAGTTAGAGTGGATCCCTTCCCTGAATCTAATGTGGCTGCTGAAATCTTCAAGTTCCTCTTGCTCTGCATTATCGCACGCCGTTTAGTAATGCCGGGGGCAAGAGTAGCGTCATATCCCGGGTCCAGGCATCCTTGCAGGGCACGTGAGGGAGCAGAGCAAGAAGAACAGGAAGATTTCAGCTCCTTGGCTCGCTCAACAGGCCGTGCTCCGTTCCCCCTTGCCTCTTATTTTTTATAACCCTGAGATAAATTCACACACAAAACACCGGCTTGTATATTTATTTGTTTTTGCTAGTTACTTCTCTCTTCCCCCTTTACCTTGCGATCGCTTCATTTTACTCTTATTCTCTTTTTACAACACCCTGGAATTTTTAAAAAAAAATTTTGCTGCTTTAATCTCTGCATTACAAGTATATTAACTTGCTTGTTTCACAAAGGTAAAAAATGCAGAAGTATTTGTGTTATTCCACAATTAACTGCAAAATGTGGAATGGCGTCAGAGAACCTGTACTACACTATGCTGCAATGGTTATGGTGCTTAGAATGCATCTTCAATACCAGTGCATATCCAGGAAAGAAAATGACTAATTCTGCTGTTTTAATCTCCTTTATCGTGTGACATGATTCATGTAATGAAAATAGGAATGGGCTTTTCTGCTTGTCCAATGATTGGAGCATAAACACAACAAATTAATAAAAGAATACCAAAAGCAAGACATTCTATTTTTTTATTTTACATTTTAAGGATCAGCGTTACATTTCTCTGTCAAAATTATTTTCCGTCAAATGGCTAACCGTACAAATATAATAAAAATCAATAGTTCCATGTTTTTTGGGATATTTAAAATGACATGTTTATTTCAGAATCTGCAAAACACAATCCCAATACCGGTATTCTGTGAGCTATCACAAGCAATGTGCTAAAGAAATGAGTATTTGTTCAACTAGCTATGTTATATTAAACTGGTATTTCAGTTAATTAGCTTTTTAAGATTTTTTTTTTGCCATAATCTAAAGTAATTGATCATCATTAACATTCAAATGAATATAAATTAGTTTAGCTAGACCCCTTTTCGATAATAAAAAAGTAGAAGCTTGGGATTATAATGCAGAGCAGACTGAAACAACATCAACTCAGTACTTTATAGTTGGGCTATTGGTTAAAAACTATACAGTAGTGCATGGGTTCCGAATTAATTTTTCCCATGGAACCCTTTGACATAGTGTATCAACATCATGACTGCTGTGGCCCCTGACCGGACCCCTGTTTAGTGATACCCATTGCCACCCGACAGGCAAATCATCGCGGAACCCCAATTTTGTCCTAGGGTTTCGCGGAACACTAATTGGGAAACGCTGCAGTAGTGAATTAAAATAATTGGCTTGAAAAATATCTCATATCGATCAGGCTTTCAGGAAGGGAGGCACAAAAAGGTACAAGCACTATGAATTAGTAGTGGAGGCAGAAGCTCTATGGTATCACAATGATGACAGCCCTTTCTTTCCTGCTTCTTAGCATCTCTACTGTAATTCTAAGATATTATGTCGTTATTGCATTACAGGTCACTACGGCAGCACCATTCTTGCGAAATACATGTTCCGGGTGTGCCGCCAATTCCCTTTTTGTCTTTGTTATTGTATTACAGGTCCCTAGAAGAGGAAAGGCGGTATCCACATTAGGATGTTGCATTCAATCTGATTCGCCAAGGCATATATAACGATCACTTTTCTCAGTGACATTATTGGAACATTAAGTTAGGCATTTTGGCACTCAGAGTACGACAAAGAAACCTTTAGCTTTGTGCACAAAGATCAAGCATCCTGCATAAAAGCAGAATACATTATGTTATTTTGAGTTCTTTTCTTTTGATCTGCATTTCATAATTTGCTACAATAATCTTTATGCCATTTTGTATATAAATGGAGTCTCGAGGTAGTCAAATGAATTACTAGAGTAGGAACAAGGTAATGCCATTAATTTCCTTCTTCTTCAAAGTAAATTTCAGATTTAAAGGGACATTATAGGCATCAGGAGACATTAGTGAAGTGCTAAACATACAATAAATCACCACGCACAAATAAACAAACATAACATAAAAATTATACTTCCCCTTATTATTATGTTATTATTTATATAGCGCCATCAGATTCCATAGCGCTGTACAATGGGTGGACTAACAGACATGTAATTGTAACCAGACAACTGGACGTACAGGAACAGAGAGGTGGAGGGCCCTTATAAGCCCCCAGAAGTATTTTAATGGTAAATTCATACAAAATGTAGAGAAGGGTGCTTCTAGATAAAAATACAGCACATTTTATGTAGAAGCATCATACTCTACATTTTGTATGAATTTACCATTAGAATATTTCTGAAGGTTTATAAGAGGGAAGAAGTATTTTGTTTGCCAATTTGTCACCACTGAAACGCCTGATACACTTATTGATTATTTGTACTATAAGCACCAGGACCACTTCATCTCAGGTGGGGGCTAAACCCACCTCCAGTGGCTGTTACTCTGACAGGCACTAGATGGTGCTTCCAAGTTCAGAACAGATTCAAAAATCGCTTCTTGATGTTCGATGTCCTCACACACATTGCACAAGGATGTCAAACATTCAATCAATAGTTCTCATAGTGAACCACTAGGCTGATTGCCTCGCTTTAAGAAGCATTTGATTGGGCAAGCCTGATGACACCTGAGGAGGCACATCAGGCTGCAGCAAAATGTATGTCTTGGCACTGGATTACAGGCAAGTGAAGGGTTCATTCAAGAGCTTTTTTGTTTTAAGCTAACAAAAGGGGGATCCTGGAATCTAAAAGAGCCCTCTAACTATTTTGGATGGTTTGGGGGCATTTATCAGACTTTACAGTATTCGTTTAAAAGGACCACTAAAGTCACCAAGTCCTGTGGTTTTTAATGTGAATGTGAACATTGCCATTTTAATAGTATGGCAGTACTTTACATTTAAATGTTAAATAAACGTCTAGTGGCGGTCTACCTGAGGCGCTTCCTCCTCCGGAATCGCGGCAGGGATCTGTGCATCAGTACCAACTGCACCGCTGTGTTCGTGCTAGTATTTTCCTTAATTCACAGATTATAAGTGAAGAACACAAAAATGTACTCTTCAAATCTTTAGCACTTAAGGAGTAAATCTTATATTACACAAAAAGCTCTTAGACTATCCATAAAGGATAGAAGAGGTCAATGTGGGCATTTTGGATTTTCATCCTGGTAACATCCTCCTGGTGACTTCAGACGATATATAAAGTATACTTCAAAAGCTCATATTCATATAAGCTAAAGACCCAGCCTATGTTCAGGATTTATAACCAATTCAAGGAAAGACATCTTAAAAAGGGAAAGAAAAAAAAACAAAAAACTGAGAAAGACCCAGAGGGTACATCTGGCTGAGATTCAGATCCTATCCTCTCATCACCTCGCCATGTTTTATTCATTTTGACTTACTCTGTTCTGTCACAGTGAAAGACTTTTCTTTATGTTGACCTCAGTACTTTTCACGTTAAATTACTACCTATTGATATTCCTGGCTCTTTCCAGTTAGATATTATATCAACAGCTGTCACAAGTGAGCCAAACGTATGTATTTTTCACCCCTCCACCCCCCACCCCTCCAAATAATAACAAAAACAAATATATAAGAAGACAGCAAAATTATTCTAGTCGATAGACAAGTTTGAAAATGCCGAGATAAGAAATTATACTAGATGTTATTTTATACCTAAGATAGCAATATTTTGGCTCATTAGGATGTATAGACATTTTTTTCCCTTGACCTTTAATACGCCCTTTGTTCAATCCCCTTAAAGCTCTAAACACAGTGATTTACTCCCTAAACATTGAATCAAAAAGCAGTCGCCTAAATTTAGTTTAAAAAAAAAAAAAAAATGTCACCAAGGATTACTTCATTTACAGAAAGATGTATGGAAGTAATCCCAATTTAAATGTATTTTACAGATTCTGAACGGCAAGACATGTAATCACAATAAATATAAAGAAAAATGTAATTAAATAAAAAATTCACCTTTATAGTTCCTCCAGACCAGAAAGAGCCTACACCAGTCAGGGTCACCTGATTGGTGGGTGCAGGACTTTGAGATGTAGTTCAACATCCAGCAGCAATTTCAGATTTCCCATAGGATATATGGAACTCCTGAATATGCATATAGGATCCATACCATGGCTGCTATCAGCCTACAGACCCTCCTCACTCCCCCCCCCCCCCCCCCACAATTTACAATTTTTTGAAAGGGGTGTGTAAAGTGATTGCCCGAGCAGTCAACATGCATTAAGATATCTATGGCCCAGGCCCTGTCAGAGAATAGGACAGAGAGACAAGGTATTGCAGGCATGCATTATAAATGTGAAGTCAGAGGGAGATGGGTCTTATAACTTAAGTGATTTTTACACCTACAATCAACTGTATTCAGGAAGGCAGTGATAGAAAATACATTCCAGACACCCCACAACAGTTTCATTCATTGCCTTTCTGTTTCTCAACCACACATAGATCATGCCTTTCCTACCCTTCAGACATTCTCCCCAGCTACTGACCAAGAGGTGGCTGCTCTTCTTTGCTCCTCTCGCCCCACCACTTGCCCACTCGATCCTGTCCCATCTCACCTTATCAGATCTCTCTCCACTTGTCTCGTGCCTTCTTTAACACACATCTTCAACTGCTCGCTCTCTTCTGGCATCGTCCCTGCTGACCTTAAACATGCCACTGTAGTACCTATACTAAAAAAAACATCCCTCGACCCGTCCACCCCCTATAACTACCGTCCCATATCCCTGCTCCCTTTTTCTCCAAAGCTGCTGGAAAGACTTGTCTTTACCCGTGTGTCTCATTTCCTCAATTCCAACTCTCTCCTTGACCCCCTTCAATCTGGCTTCCGCCCTCTCCACTCTACAGAGACTGCCCTTATCAAAGTTACTAATGACCTAATCGCAGCTAAATCCAAAGGCCACTACTCCATACTAATTCGTCTTGACCTCTCAGCGGCCTTTGACACCGTTGATCATGCTCTCCTCCTTCAAACTCTTCAATCGCTTGGTCTCTGTGACTCTGTCCTCTCGTGGTTTTCCTCTTATCTCTCCCAACGCTCATTCAGTGTCTCTTTTTCTAATGATACCTCCTCCCCTCGTCCTGTCTCGGTTGGAGTCCCCCAAGGCTCCGTCCTTGGTCCCCTTCTATTTTCTCTTTATACTGCCTCTCTTGGCAAACTTATTACCTCTTTTGGATTCCACTACCACCTGTACGCCCATGACACCCAGCTATATCTCTCCTCCCCGGACCTCTCCTCTGCCGTCCTGCAACGTGTCACTGCTTGCCTTTCTTCCATCTCTGACTGGATGTCCTCCCGCTTTCTGAAACTCAATCTCTCAAAAACTGACCTCCTTGTCTTTCCTCCTCCTAATACTGATCCTCCTCTTTCGCTCTCCCTTCAAGTTTGTGGTACCAACATCAGTCCATCCTTGCAAGCGCGCTGTCTTGGCGTCATACTTGACTCTGGTCTCACCTTTGAGCCTCACATCAAGCATGTTGCCAAATCCTGTAGATTCCATCTTAAAAACATAGCCCGCATCCGCCCCTTTCTTGCACCAGATACTACCAAGGAGCTTGTCCATGCTCTAGTAATTTCCCGCATGGATTATTGTAACCCTCTCCTGATTGGTCTTCCCAATAGCCGTACTGCACCCCTACAGTCCGTAATGAACGCTGCTGCTAGATTGATTTTCCTCTCTAGTCGTTTCTCTCACACCTCACCCCTCTGCCAGTCCTTACATTGGCTTCCTGTATGCTATAGGAGTCAATTCAAGGTACTAACTCATACCTATAAAGCACCGAACAACTCTAGCCCCTCATATCTCCTCACAGATCCATAGGTATGTCCCTTCTCGGTCTCTCCGCTCTGCCCATGACCACCTCCTGTCCGTTGTCCGCACCCGTACGGGCAACTCGCGCTTGCAGGACTTCTCGCAGGCGGCTCCCTTCCTATGGAATAGCCTGCCTACCGCCATCAGACTCTCCCCTAGTCTTGCCTTAAAACCCATCTCTTGGGGGGGCGGGGCCTGACAGCCAAGATGGCTG
This sequence comes from Pelobates fuscus, assembly GCF_036172605.1. NCBI lineage: Eukaryota > Metazoa > Chordata > Amphibia > Anura > Pelobatidae > Pelobates > Pelobates fuscus. The sequence goes on along the minus strand of NC_086327.1, from coordinate 91,061,550 downwards.
GACGTGCTTTCTGAGAGCTCTGGCCACGGCAGGCAAACAACCGACAATCCTGACTGACCCACCCGTGCAAGCAACACACGGAGCCTAAAAACCGATGCAGGACCACACGGGGATTCGAACGATGCCCGCCGTGTACCACTATGCACTACGGGCACACAACCCGACCATGCGGCCTACATTGGCACGAAGCCTGGGGCCTGGGGGAGACGGCCTACATCACAAGCGAGCGTTGAATACAGCCCTGCTACCCACCCCCCCCCCCACTCTGGACCGGCGGGGGTCATCCCGGTCCTCGCCGGGGACGATAACCCCCGAAAAGCGACCCATACAAGCGACTAAACCCACATCCCCATGGGTCGATGGGGACCCAATCAAGATGGCGGCACCACAGCGCCCTGCGCCAAGAAGCACCCTCGCTAAGCCGCCCAAGAACACCCTGGAGTTCTTCACCAAGCTACGCATCAGCTTGTGGACAAAACGCCATATTAAAGGCTGGTCCCTCCACCTAATTATGAGGTCAATGGCGGCATGGATCCGACCGGCAACCCGGCACCACCTGGGCAGCTACTTACTACGAGCCCACAGGTTGGCTTCCAGTCGGAGACGGAGTCGGAGAGCACACGGGCGGGAAACGGCGACATCCCACTCGGACGCTGGCACTTGGCCTTACACCTCTCGGAGCGAGACCACTGATCACATGAGACCCACTAACTGCTCAGCGACATGGAGAAACACCACGAAGTCTCCGCACGAGGCACAACTTCACGCCCTACCGAAAAGCACTACATCATAGGACACAAGTCTGCGGCAAAGCGACTACACTCCCCTCCATAGACTGGGCATCGGATGAGCGGGTGAAAAGACCCGGACCGCCTGCCAGCCGGCTCCGGTAATGTCACCGACATAGACGACCGTGCTGTACACACTTAACCTGGCGGACACGTAAAATGAGCTGACATCCCTAGACACAAATAGCATACTCTGCCCCTGCATTGAAATCAGCACCCAACCTCTGAACCCCAATGTTTTTACTGGATGCAATCCTAAAGACACCTAACACACGGGACTCACACCTCCCAGCCTTGGAAATAGGCTGAACCCAGACCTGCCGATCTATCCAAAAAAGGCCCCTAACCTGGGGGACCCCAGGGGACATTATGGTACTGCATTAGTTTCTCATTTTGCAAACACATCAGTACATTTAAGTCCATGCCTGCCACCTCACACTTATTGTTATAGGCGCTCCACTTGTTCCTGATCTCTTTTGTGTATGCTTTTTTTAATTTATTTTTTTATGTTTTAGACTACCCCTACCACATAATATGGTACTGCAAGCTATGGATAGTGCAATGGTGCCCGTCCTATACAGTTTAAAGCGAGAGTGCAATGTTGAATGCCGTATAAATAATGCAGCCTGAAATATCTAGCACAACTAAGTAGGCATAGCCTATTACACCTTGTGAGCCTAACCTGTTATTAGCCAATGACATACCAATGTTTAGTGAAATGCTAGTATAGGGTGAACCGCCTGTTAACTCATTGCTTTGTCTTTCCTGCAGCCGTGTACGTAACACAACGTTGGTAGCCCTCTGTAACTCTGTGTCTCTCCTCTGTCTTTTCTTACGTGCCAAGCTCCTCTAGATCCATAACTACAGAGAGATTCTAAACAGTTGTAAATCTGATATAAGAGTAAACGTTTAACCTCCTCAGAAATGCGATACCATAGACACGACATACCATTTAACATAATCCTGAACGTGACTAAACCATTTCTAAGCTTGTCTAGCCTAGCGTGTTTAATACCCTACTATTGTTATAAAGCCAGTTATTTTCATGTTAAAACACAACAAAAATATGCAAACCTCTCGTGCCACTGTTAATCCTATGCGTAACTATTCAAACACGCTGTTGTGGCGTATGTTTATGCTTTGTAATCACCTGCACGACAAAAATAAAGAATTAAAATAAAATAAAACCCATCTCTTTAGGAAAGCTTATGGCCTCCAAGACTAACCCCTACCTCACATACCTGTCTCTTGCCCTCTCCTAAAGGGCAGCCCACCTTATTTGATTGCAAATTCCTGTCCTAATGTGTTTTACACCCTACCTCCTATAGAATGTAAGCTCGATTGAGCAGGGTCCTCTTCAACCTATTGTTCCTGTAAGTTTATTTGTAATTGTCCTATTTATAGTTAAATCCCCTCTCATAATATTGTAAAGCGCTACGGAATCTTTTTGGCGCTATATAAATGGCAATAATAATAATGAGTGAAACTGCTAAATAAGCAGATAACAGCCATACCCTCAGTTAACAGACATCCCTGTTCACGTTTGTGGTAGAGCCTGTGTGAGCTAGGTGAGAATTAGAGACTTAAAAGGACACTAAAATAAAAAAAAAAATACCAAAGGTTTATGTATTGCTTTTGGTGCATAGAGGGCATTGTCTACATAGAGGGCATTCCTTTGTTTATGAACCCTAGTCACACCTCCCTGCATGTGACTTGCACAGCCTTCCATAAACACTTCCTGTAAAGGGGGCCTATTTAGGCTTTCTTTATTGCAAGTTCTGTTTAATTAAAATTTTCTTATCCCCTGCTATGTTAATAGCTTGCTAGACCCTGTAAGAGTCTCCTGTATGTGATTAAAGTTCAATTTAGAGATTGAGATACAATTATTTAAGATAAATTACATATTACATATGTTTGAAAGTGAAACCAGTTTTTATTTTCATGCAGGCTCTGTCAATCATAGCCAGGGGAGGTGTGGCTAGGGCTGCATAAACAGAAACAAAGTGATTTAACTCCTAAATGACAGTGAATTGAGCAGTGAAATTGCAGGGGAATGATCTATACACTAAAACTGCTTTATTTAGCTAAAGTAATCTGGTTGACTATAGTGTTCCTTTAAGATAGCTAAACTTGGGGCGGAGCTTGGAGCCGGAACGAAGCAGCCGCCATCTTCCAGAGCTCCGGAACGGAAAAAACGAATCCTGTAAATATCAGCAGCATCCTGCAACGCACACAGCCCCTGACTAGTGGGTCGGCTCCAGGGCATCACGCAGAACACGCTGATGCCCTACTTTTCAACCCCGGGCAGAAAAAAACGCCCCGTGGGCCCTCACCAACCTCCTCAATGGAGGGAGAGCACACCGACATTTCCCCCTCCATCACTCACCTACCGGAGGCAAGACAGAGGGCGGGAGACCCCCCGGACACACTCCTTCCCAAAATTGACCCCCAGCGGGCGCTGCAGGGGACAGGGGACCACACACCAGCCTCCAGAAGTGACATCCAGGAAATGCTGGCCGGCCTGCAGAAAAACCTAAAACAAATGTGGGAAGCTGACCTCGCGGTACTCACCACAGAAGTGCAGTCAGTAAAAGCACGCACACATGCCACAGAATCAGGCCTGGCAGACCTAAAACAGGACCTCCAAACATTAGGGGACACAGTGCTGAGCCTTAAAGCAACACAAACCACGATGGCCAGACAACTAAATATCTTGGACGATAGAGGCAGGAGGAAAAACCTGAAAATACGGGGGGTCCCAGAAAATATACCACTTGAAGAACTGCCCCATTTCATCAGGCGCCTAGTAGCAACGGTTCTACCGTCGAAAGGGGCCAGACAATTTATGTTTGATGGCATATACAGGATAGCTAAGTCACCCCGGGCTCCAGAATCAGCGTCACGGGACCTAATCTTGCGCTGCTGCACCATGACTGACAAACTGGGAATCATGGCAGCGTTTAAAGGGAAGACCCCATACACTTTCGAGACTTATCAACTCTCCCTATTTCAAGACCTCAGCAGGGAAACACTCCTTTGGCGTAAAACGCTGAAACCAATCACTGCCACCCTTCAAGAAGCAGGCATCACCTACAGATGGGCGACCCCGAAGACCCTGTGGGTAACTAAGGAGGGAAAACACTACAAAGTCTCGGATCTAACGGAGGGACCGGCGCTACTCACAACACTGGGGCTAAAGACACAAGATAACAACGCAGCCTCAAGCCTCGAGCATAGACCAACGGGAAACAGAGCAGTAACCGAACCCAGAGGACCACGCGAAGCCAAGACCTGACTCAAGAACATTTCACATCGACCCCAGTTGAGGGGCACTGAGACTTTCCCAGATTTCCAGTTTGCCCCGTTACATTGGTTAATCTGTCCTACTTACCACCGTTACAGGAACACACATATTCCGGAGTTTAATTAACACCCTCCTCCCTCTCCCCCCCCCCCATCCCCAAGGTAACAGGGGAACTATGCACAAAGGGGCCTACACACGACCTCGACGGCACCACTCGGCCAGCGACCCACCCTAACTAAGACATAGCTAAGTAGGACTGACAGTCCAACATCAGACAACACATAAGTGTCACCCATAGCCGCACCATAGCAGTCATTCTCTAAGAAGGGACCTGAGCCACGCAACTAGATCACACGCAACATAAACCTACTAGGGAATACCGTGGACACATGCAAATAGTCTAACGATTCATAAGGAGCCTCTCCCTGAACCTCCTCGTAATAGAAGACATAGACGAATTCTGACTCTCGAGCCCCTAGACATGACATCCACTACCGGGTTCTACAAAACAGGCAATGTTGGTGGAGACGGCACCTACACAGCGACAAACCCATACTTACTCACTTACGCACGAACCACACTCCGCTACAACCCAACAGCCCTCATAAAGCAAAAAATGTGCATGATGTTTCTTACAGTTGTCTTATTGTACCAAATTTAAAATGTCGATACTTTACTTTACTATTTCCATAACAACACATGTTTGTGTACTTTTTCACATTGTGCGCTGAAAAATAAAGAATTTAAAAAAAAAAAAAGATAGCTAAACTTGCATGTTTTACATGCCTCCAAATGTGCATGGTCATGAAAGAAAAAGTGCTTCTAAATAATTTAAAGATCATGAGAGAACTGGAAGTCCTTCAGCGGTGCATAAAGATATTGGAGTGCACGCTCTTCAGAAATGTTTACTATCAGCTGATATTGCATTTTCCAGAGCGCTGCGTTACGGTTTGATATACCGTATTTATCGGCGTATAACACGCACTTTTTCTCCCTGAAAATAGGGAGAAAATCATGGGTGCGTGTTATACGCCGATATCCTACATTTACTTACCTGTCTTGAAGCGTGGGCCGGCTTCACAGCGCGCACCGCGGAACTGGAACTTAAATTTCAGGTTCCGGTTTCCAGGGGGACTGAAAGGAAGTGTGCACACTATTGTGTGCACACTTCCTTTCAGTCCCGCCGGTACTGGAACTTAAATTTCAGGTTCCGGTTTCCGGCGGGACTGAAAGGAAGTGTGCACACTATTGTGTGCACACTTCCTTTCAGTCCCGCCGGAAACCGGAACCTGAAATTTAAGTTCCAGTTCCGCGGTGCGCGCTGTGAAGCCGGCCCACGCTTCAAGACAGGTAAGTAAATATGGGACAGAGGGAAAGTGCACTAGGGGACACTATGGGAGGGGGGACACACTATGGGGTTGGAGAATACTATGGGGGGGGAGAATACTATGGGAGGGGGGAGAGAATATTATGGGGGGGAATACTATGGGAGGGGGGAGAGAATACTATGGGAGGGGGGAGGGAATACTATGGGAGGGGGGAGAGAATACTATGGGAGGGGGGAGAGAATACTATGGGAGGGGGGGAGATTACTATGGAAAGGGGGGGGGAACACTATGGGATGAGGGGGGGGAATACTATGGGAGAGGTGGAAATTTCCTGGAATTTCCTTCTGGAAATGAGGTGCGTGTTATACGCCGGGGCGTGTTATACGCCGATAAATACGGTAATTATTTTGTAATGGATGTGTTTCTTTAGGGACACATGACAATAATTGCAGTATTATATCATTAGGAACAGTTTCCCTTTGGGTAACTGAGGAACGCCACTGTCCTGGTGACATAACTTCTAATAATAACCAGGAGTTCCCTTCGATAGGGAGGAGACCCTGATTGGGTCTCTCTGCAAGCCCCCTGCAGTGTGATCACTGGCTGCAGAGAGTGATGAGTGCTGGGCCAAGCATGCTGCTAAGTGCTGATAACGGTGAGTGATCACGGCTGCAGGGGGATTTAAATTATATTGTGACAACTTCTCACATTATGATTAAGCAGCAGAAATGGGCATAATACCGCTCATACTGTTAGTGAGTAGTAGAGCTCTGGACTGTAAGGGATTACCTCTGCTGAAATCAGCAGGGGAAATAACTCTAACACTATTGCTAGAGTTAGAATTAGGTGTAGTATTGGGATTAAGATTGAGTACAATTCATGGAGTTTTATTACAGTGGCACACAATTTAAAAAACATGCAGCAAAAATACAATGTGTATGCAAAAATTATGAAGTCCCCATGATGGTCACTTTAGCCAATTAAATGTATTTATGTGGTAATTTAAATATGTGAGCTACTAAAATGATCCAAAATGCACCATCTCCACAAAAAAAGAAAAAAAAACTGCAGTGGGAAGGGTACTAATTTAGCGCTGTACTTTCACAAAAACTTGACAAGGCTATACACAATTTAGTTATTTTTATATTATTATTACAGTAGCACACATCAGGTTTACAAAACCACTAAATTACAATGCATATGAATAAAAAAAGTTGCAAAATAAAATACCATAAACTAAGAAATAGGTGAAAAAAACGGCTGTACAATAAAGCTCACAATTTAAATATGAAAATCTGATATACCACATGGTATCTACTTTTGCAAATGGTATGCATTCATGCGCTTATTTGAACAGTCAAACTGCTACAATGCCCTTAAGTGAGACATAAACCCATTAATCTATCACAATTGTAACTGTAAAAGCTGAAGTGGCCAGGTTTCTTATACGGCACTGTGGCATCACAGATAGTGGTAAAGGTGGGGGGAGGAGGGCATGGCTGCACTCGGAAGATGAAGCTTAACATAATTTGTGATTTTATACAGAAGTAGCACACATTAAGTTTACGAAATAGACATAAAAAAAAAAAGACGTGTATATATAAAAAAAAAAAGTAAACAAAAACAACCATTTGAAAAATCTCTCTCCTCCTCTCTCTCTCTATGCTTACTGACAGACACAAAAGTTAAAATTTATAACAGGATTGCATAGGCAAAAGATATTGTGCAGCCATTAACTTTACTGATACTACTGGTTATTTTGACACCAGATGTGACACTGAAGATAAGCAGACTTCGTACTCATGTAACCAAAGCCAGTGGACAAGATATTTACAGCCAGCTGACAACACATGTTAACAGACTTTATTGCCAACTGCACTTTACAGCCTGCCACTCAATGCTTGTTGATCATTTAAAAAAAAAAAAAAAAAAAAAACACATGGGAGCAGACTAAAAGTTTTGTAAAGCTTTGTTAACAGAAAGAAAACACTATTACAACAAGTAAACATTTCACCTTTTCCAATAATACTTAAAGGGACACTATAGTCACCAAAACATCTTTAGCTTAAAGGGACTCTATAGTCACCAGAACAATTACAGCTTAATGTAGTTGCTCAGGTGAGTAGAATAGCTCCCTTCAGGCATTTTCATGTAAACACTGCCTTTTCAGAGAAAAGGCAGTGTTTACATTGCCCCTAGGGACACCTCAAAGAGGCCTCTGGAGGTGCTTCCTGGATCAGGGCTGCACAGTAAGCAGCCCTGCCGTTCAGCGTCCCCACGTTCAGCATGGAGACGCTTAATTTTCCTCATAGAGATGCATTGATTAAATGCATCTCTATGAGGAGGTCCTGATTGGCCAAAACTACATTTGGCCCTGCACCGTGCCGTTTTTAGCCAATCCAAGCAGCGGACCCGCGCATCACTGGAAATAAGGTGAGTTTCAAACTTTTATAGGGGGGCTAATAGGGGGCAAGCCACCTATATGGTGGGTTTAGCACTATAGGGTCAGGAATACATGTTTATGTTCCTGACCCTATAGTGATCCTTTAATAAAGCAGTTTATGTGTATAGATCATGCCTCCGAAGTTTCACTGCTTTAGGGAAAGACTGTGAGCGGAGGGCTGGCTGCGCATGCACATTAGATATCCCCTGGCAATGACGTAAAATAAGGCAAGTAAAAAAATAAAGTGGTACCAGGAATACCTTATTCCAAGAGTCTTACCTTCAGTTAAGCCTCATTCCCAGTCAGTCGACGTAAAGCATTACGCGTTTCGCTCCGTCTCTCTGAGCTTTCTCAAATGTGCAAAAAAAGCAATTTGATTTGGGCGAGTTTATGAGGAGGACTAAACAGTAAGCAACCCAAACTTTATCCACATACTTGGCATTTAGGCACCTAAGGATCGAACCCTCATGAAAAGCCTGAGTTCTCCAGAGCTGTTTAGTGAGAGTGGCACATATTCCACTCGTTCTTTGTGAAGTGTCATACACAATATCGATATACAGTATATATGAAAGCATTGGATTGGCTGAAAAATTCTGATTATATCAGCCAAAGCGGCGGAGCCAGCATGGGCAGACCCACGCGGCGCAGGAATAAATGTGAGTGTTTACTATATTTAAGGGGAGCAGGGACCTAAATGGTGTTTTTAACACTATAGGATCAGGAATACAAGTTTGTGTTCCTGACCCTATAATGTTTCTTTAAAGGGACACCATAGTCACCAGAACAACTACAGCTCAATGTATGCTTTAATGTAAACACTGCCTTTTCAGAGAAAAAGCAGTGTTCACATTACTGCCTACCTAGGAACACCTCTAGTGGCTACTCCTCAGATGGCTATTAGCGGTTCCAAGGTCAGTGCTACACACTTAAAAGCTTGCAGGGGCATGCTATACACACCAGAACAAATACATTTAAGCTTTTGTACTGGTGACTAAAGTGTCCCTTTAATTCTTTTTTTTTTTTTACTCTGTATGGGAACAATGAACTTTCTCCATAGAGATCCACTAATTCAAAGCATCTCTATGAGGACATGCTGATTGGCCAGGGTGTCGTTTGGCTCATCCCTTACCCCCCTCCTAGGCTGAGATCAACAGAATTGACAATCTCAGCCAATCTGTTGCTTTCATATGGGAAAGCACTGTGAGTGGATGACAATCAATTCTGAGGATGTCAGCCAAGGCGGTGGATCGGGATGGAGAAAGCGCCACCGGACCCGTGCAGCTTTGAAAATAAGGGTGTTCTAATTATGTAAGGGGGCCAAGAGGGCTAGCATGTTTTTTTGTTTGTTTTTAACACTAAAGGGTCATGAATACACATTTGTGTTCCTGACCTTCTAATGCTCCTTTAAGCTAATTGTTGTATTTAGTGTCCCTTTAAGGATATAGCTTAATGGAACCTGCCTCCTCTTACCTCAGCAGTCTGTGCTTGTCTGTCCTGTTCTTTTTACAAATTTGTCCTGCTTGGGGGCACTTCCCAAAGCAAGGCAAAGCTCCTCCATGACACCAACATGATGGTTTTGTTGCCAGCATGCCAGTGTCTAAAGGTTCTTATACTACTTAGAAAGTGCTAGCAGTGCCGGCTATGGAACTTCCTTAGCAACCAAAGCGAATGGAGAGCAGAAAGACAGTTTGTGGGGGGCTGCTCTCCTTTGTCAATCAATTCCTTGTCATAGAGTAGGGTTCCCCTAACTCTGGCTCTCCACTACAACTCCCATGATTCTCAGACTATTTAATTAATAGAATCATGGGAGTTGAAGTTCAGCAACATCTGGAGGGCCAGAGTTTGGGGAAGTCTGCCATAGAGTTTATGCTGAAGTATTGATTGACAGGTGGGAGAAAACCCCTTTTTAAATATTTTTTTTTTACAAATTTATAAATTTGCTAGCACTACGTGTAGATGAAATTTCACGTTCTTTAAAAAGTGCTAAGTGTTTTTTGACATTACACATGCCCATTAATATGTTTGGAAAAAACTTGTAGATCCAAAGAAAAATCTGATTGCCATGATGGCCAAGACCAGAGGGCTGTGTAAATGTAGATTGTTAATTTAATTAACAATATATTCCTCACCCTCATTTTAAGTAGTCATACCATTTTTAAATGGTCTGACCTCTTACCAGGGATCTGCTGAGTGCCGCTTCCTACCTCCACTGCCATGAGCAGAAACTTCCATTAGCTCTCCTGATTAAGATCTGTATTGCACAACTTAGCTCACTCACTGGCTGAGAACAAACAGATGAAACTCTTAACCAGTGGCCTAAGCCATGAGAGTGAAGGGAAGTTCTGTAGAGGTTATGGCTCTCTGAGTGTTCATTTAAATTATCCAGGTCTTGCATTGGCTCTGTCCCACTTAGTCCTGCAATGTAAAACAAATGATTACACTGCAGTACTAAGTAAGTAATACTTTCCTATAGGGATGGCCTAATGCGCTCGCCACGCATGCACATAAGGTCCCCTCTGTCGGTTGATATTGGAGGAGGCAAAGCACCGAGTGGCATCGATCCTGGAGTCGGGTGAGTAAATAAAGGGGACTATAGTGTTTGGAATAGAAAGTTGTATTCCGAGCACTATAGAATCCCTTTAAGGTTGTATTTGTTAAAGGAGCACGATTCTGTTCAGAAACAGCTTTATCTCGATGAACCTTTTCAAGATTACAGTGCAAAGATTGCCGTTTTCCTGACACTATAGTGCCCTATGGGTGCCCCCACCCTCAGGGACCCCGTCCCTTGGCGCTGAAGGGGTTAAAACCCCTTCAGCTACTTACCTAAATCCAGCGTCGGGCTCCCTCGGCACTGGTGACCTTTCCTCCCCCACCGACGTCCGCTCCCGAGTGGAGCGGAATGCGCGGCAAGTGCTGCGCGCGCATTCAAACAGCCCACTAGAGGTTGGATTAACCCCTAATGTAAACATAGTAGTTTCTCTGAAACTGCTATGTTTACATCTGAAGGGTTAAAACCTGAGGGTCCTGGCACCCAGACCACTTCATTAAACTGAAGTGGTCTGGGTGACTATAGTGTCCCTTTAAGAATACATTTTTAAAGGACCACTCTAGGCACCCAGACAACTTCAGCTTAATGAAGTGGTCTGGGTGCCAGGTCTAGCTAGGGTTAACCCATTTTTTTTATAAACATAGCAGTTTCAGAGAAACTGCTATGTTTATAATAGGGTTAATCCAGCCTCCAAATCCTCTAGTGGCTGTCTCATTGACAGCCGCTAGAGGCGCTTGCGTGATTCTCACTGTGAAAATCACAGTGAGAGCACGTAAGCGTCCATAGGAAAGCATTGTAAATGCTTTCCTATGCGACCGGCTGAATGCACGCGCAGCTCTTGCCGCGCGTGCGCATTCAGCCGACGGGGCGGAACGGAGGAGGATCGGAGGCAGAGATCTCCCCGCCCAGTGCTGGAAAAAGGTAAGTTTTACCCCTTTTCAGAGCCGGGCGGGAGGGGGACCCTAAGGGTGGGGGCACCCTCGTGCCAGGAAAACGAGTGTTTTCCTGGCACTAGAGTGGTCCTTTAAGTGTGTAAACAATTTAAGAGCTCAAAGTGGCATGAAGCCGTGAACCATATATAATCTGCCGGCTGTCAATTTCGTCTACTACATTTATTTCTTCTACAAATGCAATCACTCTCAGACAGTCTGTAGCATGTCAACTGCCTGACGTGGCTCATAGGAGTCATAATTCAGCAAAATTTGGTTGGCTATCCTATTGTACCCTTTATATGGGTTTAAACCAACTCAAATCACACGCAAGTAGTTATTGAAGTCAGTCTGCGGCATAAACCCTCATTTGCCAGGATTCTACATTTTATAAAAATTTAGTTCTCTCTTCATGGGCATGTTAAGTTGTTTTGGTATAATTTGTGTAAGAGAGTCAGCTTTTTGCCAGTAGCCTCCACCATATGTCTAGTTGGTAGCAGTGCATTGCCTGCATGTAACATGTTACAATGAGCCCCACGTGTTGGGAGAGAGAGGACATACAGCTATTATACAGCTCAGCTCATGTTTACTCACTGCCCAGGCAGTGGGAGGGGGTCCTAGCTATAATTCCCCTCCAGGATCCAGGGAGGTCACATGGAGCCGGCGTGCCTGGTCAATGGAGTGACAGCTGCCTGGGGTCACATCCCAATGCCGGCTGCTGGCCATGGGGGACACAGTAAGAGTAGCACTCCGTGCGGCCCCGTAACTCGGGACAGCAGAGACGGCGAACGGGCCGCGAAGCTCACCTCCCTCCTGACGTTCAGAAGCGAGTAATAATCATCGTTATCCACTGCTTCATCCGCAAAGGCCGCCGCCATCTTCAGAACCTTTCACCTTGCCCGCCGAGTGTGCGGGGAGATAGGACAGCGGCTGAGCTAGAGGAAGGACGGGCAGCACAGCGACACCTGTAGTATGGGGGATGAACTGCAGCAAAGACTTCCTGATTGTACTTTTTTTTTTTTTTTTTTTTTTTACCAATAATGCTTACATGTGAGATTTATTCTCAAAATAGTTAGTTATGGGTAATTTTTTTTAAATTATTATTTATAATTTTCAGCAGTTTATTGTGTTTTTTTTTTGGTTTTTTTTCAAGGTATTTCTGGCTGCCAAGATACTGGAAGGCATGCCATATAAATACGTTTAATTCATTCAGAGCTATAATGTGCACAAACAGCAGTTCTCTGTAGACGTCTTACCCAAACAATGATTAAATTCATTGACCGAATCGTTGTGCGCAGAAATTAATTTTTTATTTTTTTCTCCTTACTTCCTCTGCATTATCCACTCCAGCTGTAGTGGTTATGTTGGTTGCTTGATGTGTCCCTTTAATTATTCACCTTGGGAGAAAATATAGTTATGCATTCCATATTTTTAGTTATGATGTGAATACGTATGGTTTTTGGTGATCTAGATTAATGAATAGATCAGCATTGTCTATGCCACATGCAAATCCATTGCCTCTGATCTTCTCTTTCCATACATTGAAGTTGGAGTTGATTGAAGATCCACCACCAATTTTCTCAGTCGTCTTGCTTAATAAGTCCATTTTCTGTTTAACCCCTTTTTTACAGTCATTATACCTGTCTTTTTACAGTTGATAGAATGCTTATGATAGGTAACAACACATACATTAAACATGACTTTAGTTCATAAAGATTTATTTATTAGAAGCAATGATTCTGGCTCTTAAAGGAGCAAACAAACGTTTATAGTGTTGGGACATTGCATTAATCAGTGCTACATTTCCCATGTGTAAATCTCAGTCCTCTTAAACACTTGTGTATTTTATGGGTTTTAAAGATGGATTGGAATCTTCAGAATCTGATCTCACAGAGATTTAACATGTTTGGACTTGTTGCCACTACAGATAGAGGAAAATAATTTTGCATAGGGCAGATGTAACATTTTAGTAGTCCAGCCCGTGCTCAGGAATTTTATACATTTCTCTATATTTTTTTTCTTTTCCATTGTAACAGCTAACTGGTTTGTCCTAGTGTCCCAGTTTACCACACATTGGATGTGGTGAACCGGGACCAGATGCAATGCGTTTCGCACCTGCTGGCATTTCAGTATCCGATGATATGCACAAAACACAACAGTCTGTTGGTAGCGGTTACCTGAAATTTCATACCCTGTTGTCTGCAATTTGTTTCTTTCCTTCAATAAAGAAATAAAGTTATTTTTATTGTACTAAATATTGTGCGTTGAAGTTACCTTTTTTTGGTGTTCCCCGGTTGGGGTCCAATAAGAATGGTTGCATCAATGGTCCTTAGCCACCCTGCACATTTCTACTTCTTAACAACGAAAGCTACAAAATACTCCAGATTAAAATTACTCTTTTATTATTTATATAGCGCCAGCAAAAGTCCGTAGCGCTGTACAATGGGTGGACTAACAGACACGTAATTGTAACCAGACAAATGGATGCACAGGAACAGGGGTTGAGGGCCCTGCTCAATGAGCTTACATGCTAGAGGGAGTGGGGTATAGTGACACAAAGGGTATAAGTAGGGGTAATAAAATAGGTTCATAAACAAAATATGAATACCGCACTCAACCAATGGCAATAAATCTGATAGTTAAACCTGTGTTCAATTTCATAGTATTTATTGTGATGTTTTTAGAATAATTCATAAAGATAGTGGTATTTCATCAAAGTAACACAAAATTCATCCTATATACACCAGCTATATACATATATCTAGACACAGAATCCTCCTTTGTTCGATGAACAGTTCAAAGTCTGTATATCTGTACACGTTAATTGGTGATCTTAAGCGCAAAGAAAATAGAAAAACAAATGAGGAAAAAATCATGTGGAAAAATGAAAAAGTAAAATTATGGAAAAATAAGAAAAAAATAGGAAAAAATAGGAAAAATGAAAAAAATGGAAACAATGCAAAGTACTACAGTCCTGATTAATTGCAGTCCAGTATATAGTGCACTATATCTACCCCACTATCTGTGGGTTGATCTCACCAATGTCGTCTATTTCTTTATGCTGTATCATGTAGGAAGATCCTGTAGTCTGTGAGAGATGGTGTGATTGGAGGGGATGAAAACAGTTCCTGATGATTGTAGAGATGATCACCACACTGTATCAGCAGGTAGCTGGTCAATCCTTGTGTAGTAAGAGAAGTCAATCCTAAGGCTCTCCTATAATTGGGCTGCGCGCTCGGGACATGTGTGTCCCTTCGATGGCCCCAGTATACTCCGTGCTGCCAAAAGAAAAACGTCAGGGTTTAAATATCCTAAATGTTGGCGGCTAAACTCTGCCGCGTCTAATCCGTGATCCTACTTCCGCATTCCGACGTCAGCGTGCGTCATTACGTCATGCGTGTTTCACCAAACTTTATTGTTTACAGACATTCTGGTTACACACCGCTAGAGCTATTGAACTAGCGAGAAAGAACTTATTGTAGTAACACTAATACACATGCAAATGAGAACCTGTGGTAGGAACATGAATGCAAATACAAGTGAAGATAAGATAAGCATGTAAATTAAATGTTAATGGGGGATTAGTATGCAATCAAACATTAGTACACAGGTACTGCATCAATTGATATATAGGAAACAGTCTTGCATAAACCTAAGTCTCAGAGTAGTGTACTGTACAGTTATCATAATGCTCACCTGTAACAGAAGATCAAGAGGAAAAAGAGAAGTCTTGATGTAAGAAAGCTAGTTGGGTAACCAGCTGTATAAAAAGGAGAGAACATATATTATCTTTAATTATATTCTACAAAAAAAGGGGGGGACTGACAAAGAGGGGGGAGGCGTGGGAGGTGCGGGTGGACAGGAAAATGAGCCTTGCCACTGTGTTCATAATAGATTGCAGCGGTGCAATCTGGGAACACGTAAGACCACTGAGAAGGGGATTGCAGTAGTCAAGACAAGAAAGAACAATGGCATGGACCAGCACTTTAGCCGCGTCTGGTGTTAAATAGGGGCAAATGCGAGCTATGTTTTTGAGATGGAAGCGGCAGGATTTGGCGATCGACTGGACATGAGGGGTGAACGAGAGGTCGGATTCAAAGAGAACACCTAGGCAGCGAACATGCAAGGTAGAGGTGATGGTGGCGCCATTGATGTGGAGGGAGACAGACATGGGAGTAGCAACACTTAAGGGAGGAAAGACGAGAAGTTCTGTTTTGGACAGGTTGAGTTGAAGGAAGCAAGTGAGCAGCTATCCAATTGGAAATTGCGGAGAGGCAGTCAGAAACACGAGTCAAGATGGGCAGACAGAGATCAGGAGAGGACAGGTAGATTTGCGTGTCATCTGCATATAAATGATAATGGAAGCCAAAGGAGCTGATGAATTTACCAAGGTAGGCAGTATAGATGGAGAACAGTAGGGGACCAAGGACTGAACCTTGGGGTACACCAACAGAGAAGGGTTGGGGAGAAGAGGCAGAGCCAGAGAAAGAAACACTGAAAAAGCAAGGGAAAGGTAGGAGGAGCACCAGGAGAGAGCAGTATCTCGTAGACCGAGATTATGGAGAATGAGAAGAAGCTGTTGATGATCAACAGTGTCAAAGGCAGCAGAAAGATCAAGGAGAATTAGGATAGAGTAATGGCCGTAAGATTTAGCAGCGATTAAATCGTTGGATACTTTGGTCACAGCTGTTTCAACAGAGTGACGAGCGTGGAATCCAGACTGAAGCGGGTCAAGCAGAGAGTTTGATTAGAGGAAGTCTGTCAATCTCACATACACAACTCCTTCAAAGATCTTGAAGGCAAAAAGCAATAGCAATATAGGGCAGTAGTTGGATGGGGAGTTTGGGTCAAGGTTGGGCTTTTTCAGAATTGGCGTTATGGTTGCATGCTTGAAGGGTGACGGAAATGTGCTGGAGGAAAGGGAGAGATTGAAAGCTTTAGTGAGAGGAAGAGCAAGAGAGAGAGAGACAGAGTACGGATAAGATATGAGGGGACAGGATCGAGGGAACAGGTCGTGGGGTGAGAGGACCGGAGCAGAGTGGAAACCTCTTCCGTTGTAGTATGTGTGAATGAGCATAAAACAGTAGAGTGATTGGGGTTGGGTGATGTATTGGAAAATGTATTGGAAGGGGAGGGTGAGAGATCTCTTCCCTGATTGTCAAAATCTCTTTCAAAATGTTTTATTAACAACACTGTAAAATTAAAACTAAAAATAAATAAGTGCAAACCTCTCTCCTTATACTTGAATTTCCATACTCTAATGAGTGAACCTCTAGATTTCTGTGTACCTTTATTACTTTAGATCATAAAACATTTTAGTTTTACAGATAAAAAGGTGGTTGTAACATCTATTTACCGTATTAACCTATTTGTCAGGCTGAAAATTTACATTACTGGGGGCAAGTCTAGTTTGCAAAATAATGCTCTAACTATGCTCTAAGTATCCATGATATCTGTATCTTAACTTGCTGACAAAATACGTTTTTCAGTGATGATTTTAAAAGCAGGAAGTGTTTATTCTAACTTAATGAAAGCAGAGCAAGCTTCAGCCTGGAAACTGTGTTTTTGATGCTTCATCGTACCATCCACAGGATATTATGAACATAGGGGATTAACAGGGTCCCTGACTGTAGACTGTTTGTTCTAACTTTAGGTAATTGATTCTAAACTTAGGGACGCATGACAAATCATTTAGTTAGGAGATCTCTTTAAAAAGGAATGTGATTTGGCTAGAGATGTCCCGAACAGTTCGCCAGGAACTGTTCGCCGGCGAACATAGCTTGTTCACGGTCGCCGCGGCGGGCGAACATATGCGATATTCGGTCCGCCCCCTATTCGTCATGGAGGTGGGAGAGTCTGGGAGGGAGGCACTGCTGCTGATTGGTTGGAATGTGTCTGCTGACTGTGAGGTACAGGGTCAAAGTTTACTCAATGATGACGAAAAGGGGGCGGACCGAACATCGCATATGTTCACCTGCTGTGGCGACCGCGAACAAGCTATGTTCGCCGGCGAACAGTTCCCGGCGAACTGTTCGGGACATCTCTAGATTTGGCATGTCAGATACACATCTGAGAACATGATACTGTGATTTTGGCAATATTGAATGATACTTCAAGCACCAAAACAAGTGTAGCTTAAAGGGACACTTTAGTAGGGATGTGCATGGGCTAAAAATTTGCTTCGGTTCGGAAATTCGGGTAAATAAAAAAATTAGTTTGCTTCGTAATTCAGACCAATGGCATTCGGTTCGGCACTTCAGCACTTTGGCAATTCAGAACTTCAGTAATTTGGACCCTAACCCTTAACCACTTGTTTTGCCCCAACCCCTAACTCTAACTACTTGTTTTGCCACTTTTCAGAAATCCAAAGCACTACGCTATGCAATTCGGAACTTCGGCAGTTCAGTTTGGCACTTCGAACTTCGGACATTCGTAAGCATCCGAATGTCTGAATTGCACAAAATTCGCCCGAATGTACATTTGGAATGAAACGAATTGCACATGTCTACACTATAGGCACCAGAACCACTAACACTTAGTGAAGTGGTTTTGCATAACCCCCAGCATTGCCGTCTTGTGAAATGGGATGCAAGCAGCTAAATGGGGTGGCCCAGTGACACATTTGCATCACTGGCTCAATCTAAAGGTATGGACCTACTGGTAGGTCAACCTGGCGTAAATGCATCACATTTGCCACTGATGGCAAATCATGCAGAGAGCACTGTTTCAGTCTGCAGGGTCTTGGTGCCCTTAGTGTAGTGAGAGAGCATCTAATGATGCACTTGTGCTACACTTTTTGGGGACAGTCTCCTGGTGGCTGGGCACCGGGGAACAAAGTCAAGATGGCCAGACAGAACCATAAAATTCTAAAGTTGTTATCCTTTGCAGGAGAGGTGTTAGAAGGACTGTATAAACAAAGTTATTTAACTCCTAAATGGCAGAGAATTGAGCAGTGAGACTGCAGGGGCATGATCTATACATCAAACTTACTTCTTTCAGGTAAAGTTGTTGTGCTGCTTAGAGTATCCCTTTACGATGCCAGAGTTAAGTGATGAGCTGCTTTAGTAAGTGTGCTACGTGCTTGCAACATGTAACACATTTCATGCAGTGTTCGTCAACTTGGCTCCAAATTGACTTTGCTTGCTCGTTGAATGCACTAGCTTGAAATTAATTGCTTTGAGATTTCCCATGATGTCCTCATCTGAACCCTTGTTGACTTCATTGGAGACTTTACTCAGGAAGTGAACTTTGGAGTAATTCTGTATAGTCAATTTGGACATGAATTGGTGATGAGTTTCACGCACATTCAGCAATCAAGCCAGCTGTGAAAGTACCGGTATTTTGTATTCAGATCAGCAAGCTTTCTAATGGACCCAATTTCTTTATTTGCCAAGTAAATATAAATTGGTGGCACATACCTTTTGGTGGATACCTGAGCTTTATCACATTCGGTACCATGCAGCTAAAGGTGCATGGTCATGAAATAGAGAAGCAGTATTTATTGGATAGTTATAAATAGCTTCAATTTAATTAGAATGAGCACATTCTGTAAAAAGCTTTTCAAATGATAATTTATCTACAAAAATTCCCATGGACTTAACTTTGAATATATTATGCAGAAATATTAAATGGAGGCCTATATTGTAAAAAAGAGGAATATCTAGCTCTTGTTGAAATAACTTCCACAAAATACAATGCTCACTGCACGTGCATTGTATTTTGTGAAATGTTTTAGTGCAGTGGTTCTTAAAGGAACACTCCAAACCCCTTAACAATCAGCTGACTGTCTCAGCCAGTAGTTAACCATGCACTGAAGGGTTTCACTCAGGAGATATTTCAGCTCTCTATCAGATGAAGTGGAGGTGGAAAGGAGCATCCATGTAAAATACCCCATGTAAAATACCCCATGTAAAATAATTTGACTACATGCAATGGGGGTGGGGCAACAGAGCACTCCTGGCACCATAAGTACTACAGATTGCTTTTGTGGTTATGATGCCTGGAGTGTTCCTTTAACCCATGGAATATATTGGAGAAATATGGCTGTGACAATGTTTTTGGTGACTATATTTTATCTGAAAACTATTGAACAGTATAAGTGTTAGATGGAGGATGCAGTCAAGTGGGTAAATGGACTGGGGAAGCAGTAGAAGGGGATACCAACTGAGGAAGGAAGCAGAGGAATTAAAATGTAAATTGGATGCAGATGAAAGATTACTTTCATAGGAACACTATAGTGTTAGGAATGCAAAAGGGTATTCCTAACACTCTAGTGTCCCTCTGCCCCGCTCCCCAACCTTCACTGGCAAGGAAAGGGCTACAAACTCTTTTAACACTTACCTGATTCCAGTGCCGAGGTCTCTTGGTGCTGGATCTGTTTCCTCCTCTTACAAAGTCACGACGATCAAAAAACCTAGGTTAAGATTTAATCTCATGAGATTCATTTCCCAGTTAAAAATTGGAATATCTGGGTAGGTGGATATGTTAACTATAATTCTATTAAAACTAACAACACAAATAAATCACTAAAAAGTAAAAAGTACTTAAAGGACCACTATAGTGCCAGGAAAACATACTTGTTTTCCTGGCACTATAGTGCCCTGAGGGTGCCCCCACCCTCAGGGTCCCCCTCTCGCCAGGCTCTAAGGGGTTGAAGGGGTTAAATTTTTTCCAGCACCGGGCGGTGGACTCCTCCTCCTCATCTCCTCCTCGTCATCGGCTGAATGCGCACGCGCGGCACGAGCCATTCAACCAGTCCATAGGAAAGCGCCTCTAGCGGCTGTCAATGAGACAGCCACTAAAGGCTGGATTAACCCTATTATAAACATAGCAGTTTCTCTGAAACTGCTATGTTTATAGAAGAAAGGGTTAATCCTAGCTGGACCTGACACCCAGACCACTTCATTAAGCTGAAGTGGTCTGGGTGCCTATAGTGGTCCTTTAACTTAAAAAAGGATGCAGCTTCCCAGGTGGTATTTCCCAATTTATCACCTTTCTTAGACAGCAAAAATAGAAACGATATTTGGGAATGAGCTAAGCATCGTTTTTTTAGCACCAGTACTTCTCGGTGCTTCTCTGGCAGTTGTCCAATCCACAACTAATTACGCATTCAACAAAGCTTCCCTTTGTTCATCAAAGGACAATGGCACATGAATGAAATTTCTACATGTGGACAATTGCCAGAGAAGCACAGAGAAGTAAAGGAAACAGGGACAAAATAAGCAACTGCAAACTTGAATACAAGTAAGATTTTACTATATTTAGGGAGGCATGAGGGGACCAGGATGGCTAGATGGTGGTCAGGAATACATATTTGTGTTCCTGACACTATAGTGCTCCTTTAATAGTAAGTAGGCCAGCTTTATCAGGCTAAGGGCATTTTTACAGCTCATAGACTGGAACAAACTGTTCTCAAAGAAAATATAAAAAAAATTAGATCAAAAGAAATATGCATTGGGACAAACAGACAGTTAAGTTTGAATAATAAAATTGTAATTTTAAATTATACAATGTAGCAAAAAATTCCAGACAATAGGAAATACATAACAAACTTCAAGGAATATTTCAAGATGATCACATAATCTCATATGATGCATGATGAAGATCTTAAAGTGTCTCTGTCACTTTATGGGTTTTGTTTTGAAATGAAAGGAAAACTATAGTGTCCGTATTACAAACATATATTCCTGACACAATAGTTTTAAAATCGCCGTTTAGGTTCTCGGCCACCCTCTCCTGCCTTTAAAAAGTGATTTTTTTTTTCTCGCATTTTTCCAAGCACAGCCGCAACTGACTCTGCCCCACTACGCCTCCTTGGCTGAGATCTTTAACCCCTT
This sequence comes from Pelobates fuscus, assembly GCF_036172605.1. NCBI lineage: Eukaryota > Metazoa > Chordata > Amphibia > Anura > Pelobatidae > Pelobates > Pelobates fuscus. The sequence continues at coordinate 91,040,374 of NC_086327.1, read as the reverse complement.
AAGACCGCAGGACGTACTATGCCGTCCTTATTTTGGTGGCTCTAAAAGCCGCAGGACGGCATAGTACGTCCTGCGATCTTATGTACTTACCCGGTCGCCGGCGATCCCACGCCGGCGATCGCGGTATGGGGGACTTACCTGGGAGCCCAGGGAGTCCCCCTGCGTCCTCTTCAGCCGCCCAGGGCCATGTGATCTCGAGGTCCTTGCGAGGACCCCGCGATCACATGGACGGCATAGCCGTCCAAGGCATTGCCAGCAGGGGGAGTGCCTGTAATGACAGGTACTCCCCCTGCTGTCTGAAAAAAAAATAAAAAATGTTAAAACAGTGTAAAAATAAATTATATATACTTAGATCATATATATATTTATTATATATATGATCTAAGTATATATATACACACATATACACACATACACATAAATATGCATACACTGTCTACGTGTATTTTAATATTAATATATACATAATTATATATATATATTAATATCAAAATACACGTACAATGATATTGATTAAATATATATATAATTTTAATTATATATATTTATATATAATAAAAAATAAATAAATATATAAATACGTTAAAAAAATAAATAAAAAAATAATAAAAAAATAATTAAAAAAAATAGATAAAAAATATATAAACATGCGTAATTTCGTTCTAACTGTATTTTAAAATTAATATATATATATTGATATCAAAATACATGTAGAACGAAATAATATATATATCTATATACATAAGTATATACGTATATATCACTATGTATATACCTATATATAAATAAAAATAATTAAAAAAAATTATATACATATATATACACACATATATATATACACACATATATATATAATAATTCTACGCATATATTTATGTAATAATTTTACATAATTAGGTCATTTTATTAATTACAATTTGCAGGACCTGCCTGCCAACCCAGGCCAAAAGTTCAGGGAATTACATTGTCTAGCACTATATTTAACTCTGTAACTTTCCAAGACACCATGAAACCTGTACATGGGGGGTACTGTTTTACTCGGAAGACTTCGCTGAACACAAATATTAGTGTTTCAAAACAGTAAAATATATTACAACGACGATATCGTCAGTGACAGTGACATTTTTTGCATTTTTCACACACAAATGGCACTTACACTGACGATATAATTGTTGTGATACGTTTTACTGTTTTGAAACACTAATATTTGTGTTCAGCGAAGTCTCCTGAGTATAACAGTACCCCTCATGTACAGGTTTTATGGTGTTTTCAAAAGTTACAGAGTCAAATATAAGGTTTGCGTTTCAGTTTTTTCACATTAAAATTCGCCAGGTTGCCTTTGAGACCGTATGGTAGCCCAGGAATGAAAATTATGCCCATGATGGCATACCATTTGCAATAGTAGACAACCCAGGGTATTGCAAATAGGGTATGTTCAGTTTTTTTAGTAGCCACTTAGTCACAAACACTGGCCAAAATTTGCGTTCAAATTAGTTTTTTGCATTTTCAAATATTAACACTAACTTTGGCCAGTGTTTGTGACCAAGTGGCTACTAAAAAAGACTGGACATACTCAATTTGCAATACCTTAGGTTGTCTACTTTTGCAAATGGTATGCCATCATGGGGGTAATTCTTATATGGGCTACCATATGGTCTCAAAGGCAACGTAACCAATCTGGCGAATTTCAATGTAAAAAAACTGAAATATGTAACACGCTATATTTGACCCTGTAACTTCCCAAAACACCATAAAACCTGTACATAGGGGGTACTGTTTTACACGCGAGACATCGCTGAATACAAATATGTGTATTGTATTGCAGTAAAAGCAAACAGTATTATGACATTCACAGTTAGAATGTCACGTAGAACTAAAAAAATTTAAAAAATTCTTATTTTCTCCCATTTTTTAAATATTTTTTTTCATATTAAATTATGTTCCATACCTAAATATTTGATGTTAAACGAAAGCCCCGTTTCCCCTGAATAAAATGATATATAATAATGGGGGTTGCATTTAATATGAAAGAGGTGAATTATGGTTGGACAGACATATAGCGCAAATGCCAGGTTTTGTTTACGTTTTTTTGGATCACAACTTGTACATTTGGCTGCGGTCTTAAGGGGTTAAAATGTAGAATTTCAGCCAATCCAATGCTTTCCCATAGGAAAGCATTGGGAGGCTATTACACATGCTGCACCAATTGGCATATCCTCATAGAGATGCATCTCTATGAGGAACATTCAGTGCCACCATCCAGAGTGTTGAGACCCTGAACAACAGTGCTGAATGACTGCCACTAGAGTTGTTACTAGGCAGTAATGTAAACACTGCCTTTTCGCTGAAAAGAAGCCTGCCGGGGCATGCTATACACACCAGAACAACTACATTAAGCTTTCGTTGTTCCGGTGAATATAGTGTCCTTTTAATCATTTTTTTTGTTGCTCTGTTTTTTCTTGATTTTATTAATTTTTTTTAAATTCCCCTTAGTTTTTGGTTATAAATAAGAAAAGGAAGGTATTACTTTTTCTTACAGGGAGCATGATCTTTGGCACTTTTAGACAACAGGGGGAGTATAAGCATTTACTAAACAAATTTATGCGCAGTCTATCAATCAAACGATTTTCACAGAAGGGCAAAATGAAGACATCATAAACAGGAGGAGAACACGATATGACCATATGGTGGACCTAAATCCTCATATTTATTTGCTGAGATAGGTGATTTTAAGTAGCCTTGAATTTCAAATTGTATCTTGTGTGTACGCTGTTCCTTAATCTGTATTTTGTGTAAGTTTAAGTCTTTTTGTATATTCATTTTTTGTGTGTATAACACTGCATGATTTTATTAATTTTCATACTGTGTCAAGAATTGTCAAGAAAGTTTGTAATCTAAAATCTTAAAAAATATTTTTTAAAAAAGTATAACCTTTTAGTAGAAGCAATAGCTAACTTTTAGACAGTTATCAGGTTGTGTTAACAGTTGAGAAGTGACAGTCCCGGGATTGCATCTATTTTTTTGTTGTTGCAAGAATAGATGGTTCTTTGTGGTAGTTAACTTCCGAAAACCAGCCTGTAAAGTGCATAAAGTGGCTGGCTTATCATAGAACCCCCAAGAGTAGCCAGAGATGGCAGTGTGATCAGAAAACACAAGATATGATCAAATAGGATAAAAGTAATTTTGGATTGGAGATGTTGGAATATGTTGCAGTCATAAGCAAGCCTGTACTGGCAATCAGGCAAGCTGGGCAAATGTCTAGTGGGTCATGATAGCCATAATCAAAGAATCACATGTCAGCCCTTGTGTGTCTGTGTGTATCTTACCTTGTGTCTGTCTGCATATGTGTCTGTGTATGTGTACCTGTGCATGTGTGTCTGTGTATCTTTGTGTCTGCATGTCTGCATGTGTGCATATTTGTATCTGTATATATGTGCATCTGTATGTCTATATAACCTTTATTCATTTTTAATTTGATCATATTTTCAGTGTATCTGGTGATAATACATTTGGTGTTTTAGCAGCGCCAGTTATTATACTTTAAGCGCCACTTACTCCTTCTGGTTTGGATTGTATCTGTATGTATGTCTGTGTGCATATGTGTGTCTGTGTGTATCTTTCTGTATGTGTGTCATTGTGTGTGACTGTGTCTCTGCATGTGTGTCATGTGTGACTTTGTGTCTGTGCATCTATCCGTGTTTCTATATGTTTGCAAATGTGTGTGTTTGTATGTGTCTGTGTATCTATCTGTGTGTGTGAATGCATATGTGTCTGTGTATCTGTATATGTGTATGTCTGTATGTGTATCTAACTGTGCATCTTTATGTTTGCATATGTGTGTATATGTGTGTCATTATGTGTGAATTTGTTTCTGCATGTGTGTCAGTGTGTGTGTGTGTATGTGTTTCTGTATGTGTTAGTGTTTCTGTATGTGTATGTGTTTCTGTATGTGTTAGTGTGTATTTGATTTTTTACCCCATAGTGTTGTCTTATATTCAAGCCCCGTCTCACCCCAATCTACTTACAGAATAGTTTTAAATACTGCTAATGTTTGTGTAATTTTGTCTATGCCAGAGTACCTGAGTAAATATGTGCAGAGGGTTTGGTTGGGATCCAGCTTGTCCATAATGATACAGACCGAATTTCACAGAAGAGGCAAAATGAGAGAATCCAGTGTAAGGGGTACTGCTGGTGTTTGGGTGGAAACAAAGCTGGCAGGTAAGTATCCCATAAAGCATCATGAAGATGAACATTTTAAGAACAGGATAGATCACTGCCATAGTGAACAAGGGAATGGAACACTACTTTACTGAATTAATGTAAAAGTGAAAAGTATATTAAAGGGGCACTCCACTGCCCAAATCCAAAATAAATATAAATCACTGTTTAATAGATATACCCCAAATTAAAACTTACATGCATTTAATAATGTATGTTTTTATGTGGGTAAATCTAATACCAGCTTGCAAAAACTGCAGATCTCTTGCCTGCTGCCTTTGCACACCCTCCCCTTCTATCCCCACCCAGACATTCTGTGGCTGTCCAATCACAAACTTTCCAATGCAGCTCAATGAGGAGTCTTTGCGAAGCAGGTGCTCTGAGCAATTGCTGCCTTTTGAGTTTAGCTTCACTGAGCTAGCCAAACCAGGAAATTATAGGACCTGTTGTCTTCTTGAAAGCCAAGGGGGTGTAACCAGGTTTTTTATAAAGGTATCAGTTTCTACTGCAAAATGAAAAAAAAAGAGGACTCAAGCTAAAGCTAAAGTGCTTTAGGGGTCTGGGGTGTACCTTTAAGTTGAAAACTCTTTTCTAACTCTACTCTATAGCTCACAATGATAATGATCTGAATATGTAATCTGAATCTGAGCATGATGGAAATGGTAAGTGACACGGTTTGCCTATCAATAACTATCATCCCGTTCTACAGGGAAGTGCACAGAATCATAAGATAACGCCACGGATATTGTTAGGTAAGCAACAATGAACATTATATTTTATTGCAGCAGCTGCTCTATTATAGCATGTCAAGGAAATAGCTTATGTGACGATAGATAAAGGTTATGCTGCTTCTTCATTGATTTTGGGACTCCCACGAGGCACGTGGTGTCAACAGTTTTCCAAGATCTGTGATTATAACCCTGTATTTTAATAGGTGTCACTGACACTTGAGATATCAGTGTCGCACCTCACAATTAGGTCTTACAAAGGTATCTGGTGCAGTAGCAGAAGAAAGGGACTTGTAGTGTACGTTGGAGTCATTTGTAACAAGTCAGGAACATGGTAAATTCATCAATTTTGCAATAAATAAGTCCCGGGAAGGCATTGCATGTCTGTAGTATGCAATATTGATTCATTTATTTGCTACATACACTGAAGTGAGCCGTGATTTATCTAACATTCAAAGTAGAGCCTATATCCCATTGATCAGTGCTGAGTTACACATATTAACAGGATCAAATCGCTTGACAAGTCTCCGCAGCCAAATTGAGGCTCATTTTACAGCTGGGAATCATTAAGCTTTGCTGTCTTTAACCCTTTCCATACAAGAGTCATTGAGTAATGCATACAGGGAACAGTTTGCAGTGGTTTTTCTGACCAACCCCAGCACAAAATGGTTAATATTCTACCTGCTCAAAACAACTAAAAAAGAAAAAAGAGCTTTCACTTAAAAGAAAAGAAAAAAAAAAGTGATTGTTTATGTTGTATTTTTTTTTTTAGGATTTCTTCTTAGTCAGTGTTCTATTTATTTATCGTGTTCTTTTTAGAAAGTGTTCCTTTCAAAGCGGTGAAGGGGCTGTTACAAATGTGGATTTCACGACTGATTTGAAAAATCATAAATCTGGTGGTATAGGACAGAAGGGACTGTCACTAACGCATCAAGGGCAGACATTGTTTTTCAAAGTACTCTTATTCCAAATGGCATTTCTTTATCGTTGACGCTTTGCCTTTTTCTAAAACCACGGACATAAAAAACACCAGTGGAGCCCGGCAGTGACCTCACCCTCCCAGTTCTTATTGCAATAAAAAAAAATATCTAATTGATTAGGGTAAGAATTAATTAATTATACACGTGTGCTAAAAAATAATATGTTGGGTCTGTCATGATTTGTTCTGCAGTTTCCTCCCCCTTTATTGATGGCTGAAGTTGCTGCTGAAAGGCAGAGCAATTTACTATATTAAGATTTAGAGTTTTCTTGAAAAAATAAAAAGCAACATTATATAGGTATAGAACATGCTCAATGTATCCTAAAATGATTTCTGACATCACCCATAGCATTTGTATTGGGCCATCAGATGCTAATGGCCGGCCTGCATAGTGTCCTGTCTTCTAGGGCTGTTACAGCATAACGAAGTGGAGTCAGGCCTTTTTTAACCCCTTAAGGAACATGACATGTGTGACATGTCACGATTCCCTTTTATTCCAGAAGTTTGGTCCTTAAGGGGTTAAGCTGCTCTTGTTTCCTAAATATGTGTATCTATAGGTGTATGGTATTGAACAAGATGTGGTTTTTCAATTATTTTAAACAAGGGGTTTAAAAGGAAGAGCCCGAAAAGTCAGGAGGTAGAGTTGTGGCACATCATCTAGCACCCCACCATTTTTAAACTTCACCAGCTTCCTGTGGGAAACACTGTGATTCGTTAAATAATTACATGCTGGGAACCTGAATTCTGCAGTTACGCTGAGCAACTGTACATTGCCCTGTCTCATCTTTTCATTCATAATTGACCCCTGATATTAACATATTGTCACGGGTGGCAGTCCGGAGATCGGGACCCCTGTATGCCTGATGATGATGATAGGAGTTACAGCTTGGAAATGGACTATCAGGGCCTGGTGATGGGTAACCACATGCCCCCTGATGTTGAGCACCAGCGTTTGTGTAGCCACATACCAGGGCTCTGATGCAGCTTCTGTGGATCCCAGGTGCTAGATGATAATATGCAGACCTCCTAGAATCTGGATAGGTCGGCTCTGCAGCAGATATGTATAGAGTACTAGAAACAAGGCAAGACTAGAACTGGCACCAAACAAGACTTGAAGAACCCAAAACCGGAAAAGGACAGAAAGCAGAACATGTACACAATTCATGAGTGAAACATGAACAAGACATGCAATGGGCAGGACAGGACTGTACATGAACTGGGAGTACAAGACAAAATAAAACAAGACTAGAGATACAAGGTAAAACAAGAGGAGAAATAACAAAGTACTAATATGTGCAATAAACATTGGAGATTTAGACATACATAAATGGCCAAGATGTATGCAGCCCACCACTGCGCCAAAGTACTCCAGTTATGGTGGGTCCTAACTGCCTAGATATGCATGACTAAAAATACAACAATAAAACACACACAGTACTTACCTGCAAAGAAAGGAGCAGAGGAAATGAAACCACTGCCTGCAAAAAGGATTAATGGAAACAGGTGTGGCAACAAAAAAAAAAAAAAAACATTTAAAGGAATCTGGGAATTCCATCAACGGTATAAAGGAATGAACCCAGAAAACCCAGAATAAAGAAAAACAGAAAAACCAAGAAAAACTAAACAATAAATTGTAAAAAGAGTACTGGATACAAGAAGCCATTGCCAGAAATAATCTGCAGCTAGGAACAGGATGTGACACATATCTTATGAGATATAATTGACTTTCTTGTTGCATTAAGAAGTAAACTGTGCTGAGAATCTGTTCTCTATTCCACTAGTATATTTATGAAGACATAAACCACAAATCTATTATAGTATATATGAGAGGTAGACATTTATGAGAAGACATCTTGAGCTGGCTCTATTAGCCAGAAGCCCTATGTATTTTGGAATATAAATTATTGATATACAGCGACATAAAACTTGCCTCTCCCATGTAAAACAATTGAAATCCCTACACTTACAACTGCAGTTGCCCCTTTGCTGATCATAAGTATGACAATTGCACATTAATGTGTTATTGTTATATGCCATTTCTTGAACTTGATAAATGTCCACATGTAATTTTATTCAATATGGTCTGTGTTTTTAGTATTACTTTTGCTATTAATATTTTTTTTCTACCTTGCACCTCCACCCCTCCTATACAAACCTATCACTACATCCACAAGTACAAACCTCAAACTGGAAAACAAATTATTATACACCATGGCCTGCTCTGTTGCTGCAACGTGTGTACCGAGTGCTGGTAGAGAGAGGTGTAACTTGTCTACGGAGTGCTGGTGGAGAGTGTTAAAAGACCACTATAGTGCCAGGAAAACAAACTCGTTTTCCTGGCACTATAGTGTTAATAGGTCCCCCCACCCTCATGGCCCCCCTTCTGCAGGCCTCTAGGGGGAGGAAGGGGTTAAAGGCTAACCTTTCTCCAGCACCGGGCTCCCTTGGCGCTGGGGACTCTCCCTCTTCCGCCGAATGCGCATGCAAGGCAAGAGCCGTGCGCGCATTCAGTCAGTCTATAGGAAAGCATTCTCAATGCTTTCCTATGGACGCTAGCGTCTTCTCACTGTGAAAATCACAGTGAGAAGCGCGGAAGCGCCTCTAGCGGCTGTCAATGAGACAGCCACTAGAGGCTGGATTAACGCTAATGTAAACATAGCAGTTTCTCTGAAACTGTTATGTTTACAGCAAGCTGGGTTAACCCAAGATGGACCTGGCACCCAGACCACTTCATTGAGCTAAAGTGGTCTGGGTACCTATAGTGGTCCTTTAAAAGCCAGTCATTCTACTCCCACCATACAAAGTTATAAAACCTCTCAACCACATTACTATAAAGTAAAAAAATGATGTCAAAATTCCTATTTCTCATGCTACTTGCCCTTGCAAATGTGGGGTTAAACTCTGGTCCCACAGCTGATGCAATTCCTCCTCTAAAAAAGGCCTCTCCTTTGTGCACTGCAACATCTGCAGAGTAATACCTAAACTGGATGCACTGCACGGTTGGTGTTCATAATATAAACCCAAAATTATTGTGTTCTTGGAATCATGGCTAACAACAAAAATACAAAATTCAAGGAGATGAGGGAGAAACTTTCCAAAACAGAAAGTAAATCCCATCAAGACCAGCACCCCTATGGAGCACTATATACACATCTTATAAAAATGTATCACAGACAAGGTGCAAACAACACAGAAAAAATAATAAAGTTTTATTGGTAATTAGTTAAAATCAGCAAATGCCTTGAATACATTAGACCAGTGATGGCGAACCTTTTTGAGCCCGAGTGCCCAAACCGCAATACATGCCAACTTTTTTTCCTTAAAGTGCCAACACGGCAATTGCGTGTGGGGGGGGGGGGGGGGGTGCGTGTGTGTGTGGGGGTGTTGTATGTGAGGGGTGCTGTGTGTGTGTATGAGGGGTGCTGTGTAAGTGTGTGAGGGGTGTTGTGTGTGTGTGTGAGGGGGGTGCTGTGTGTGTGTGTGAGATGGGTGCTGTGCGTGCTGTGTGTTTGGGGGGGTGCTGTGTGGTGTGTAAGTGCTGTGTAAGTGTGTGGGGGGGTGCTGTGTGTGTGTTTGGGGGGGGTGCTGTGTGTGTGTGTGTTTGGGGGGGTGCTGTGTGTTTGTGTTTGGGGGGGTGCTGTGTGTGTGTGTTTGGGGGGGTGCTGTGTGTGTGTTTGGGGGGGTGCTGTGTGTGTGGGGGGGGTGCTGTGTGTGTGTGTGAGGGGGTGCTGTGTGTGTGTGTGAGGGGGGTGCTGTGTGTGTGTGTGAGGGGGGTGCTGTGCGTGGGGTAGGGGTGCTGTATGTGTGTGTGAGACGGGTGCTGTGCTGTGTGGGTGTGAGACGGGTGCTGTGCGTGGGGTAGGGGTGCTGTATGTGTGTGTGAGACGGGTGCTGTGCTGTGTGGGAGGTAGGGGTACTGCTGGAGGGTAGGGATACTGCTGGCGGGGTATGGGTACTGCTGTGGGGGGTAGGGATACTGTGTGTGGGGGGTAGGGGTGCTGTAGGGGGTAGGGGTGCTGTGGGGGGGTAGGGGTGCTGTGTGTGGGTAGGGGTGCTGTGTGTGGGGGGTAGGGGTACTGCTGGGAAGTAGGGGTACTGCTGAGGGGTAGGGGTCCTGTGTGGGGGGTAGGGGTACTGTGTGGGGGGGTAGGGGTACTGTGTGGGGTGGTAGGGGTACTGTGTGGGGGGTAGGGGTACTGTGTGGAGGGGTAGGGGTACTGTGTGGGGGGGTAGGGGTACTGTGTGGGGGGGTAGGGGTACTGTGTGGGGGGTAGGGGTACTGTGTGGGGGGTAGGGGTACTGCGTGGGGGGTAGGGGTACTGCGTGGGGGGTATAGGGGTGCTGTGTGTGGGTAGGGGTGCTGTGTGGGGGTAGGGGTACTGTGTGGGGGGGTAGGGGTACTGTGTGGGGTGGTAGGGGTACTGTGTGGGGGGTAGGGGTACTGCGTGGGGGGTAGGGGTACTGCGTGGGGGGTATAGGGGTGCTGTGTGTGGGTAGGGGTGCTGTGTGGGGGTAGGGGTACTGCGTGGGGGGTAGGGGTACTGCGTGGGGGGTATAGGGGTGCTGTGTGTGGGTAGGGGTGCTGTGTGTGGGTAGGGGTACTGTGTGTGGGGGGGTAGGAGTACTGCTGGGGGTGGTAGGGGTACTGCTGGGGGGTAGGGGTACTGCTGAGGGGGGTAGGGGTACTGCTGAGGGGGGGTAGGGGTGCTGGGGGGTAGGGGTACTGTTGTGGGGGAGGAGAGGTACTGCTGGGATGGTAGGGGTACTGCTGGGATGGTAGGGGTACTGCTGGGATGGTAGGGGTACTTCTGGGGGGGTGGGGTGGTGCTGTGGGGGGTAGGGGTGGTGCTGTGGGGGGTAGGGGTGGTGCTGGGGGGGTAGGGGTACTGTTGTGGGGGAGGAGAGGTACTGCTGGGATGGTAGGGGTACTGCTGGGATGGTAGGGGTACTGCTGGGATGGTAGGGGTACTTCTGGGGGGGTGGGGTGGTGCTGTGGGGGGTAGGGGTGGTGCTGTGGGTGGTAGGGGTGGTGCTGGCAAGATAGGGGTGGTGCTGTGGGGGGTAAGGGTACTTCTGGGGGGGTAGGGTGCTGCTGGGGGTGGTAGGGGTACTGCTGATGGTGGTAGGGGTACTGCTGGGGGGGGGTAGGGGTGCTGGGGGGGTAGGGGTACTGTTGTGGGGGAGGAGGGGTACTGCTGGGGTGGTAGGGGTACTTCTGGGGGGGTAGGGTGGTGCTGTGGGGGGTAGGGGTGGTGCTGGGGAGATAGTGGTGGTGCTGTGGGGGTAAGGGTACTGCTGGGGGGGTGGGGTGGTGCTGTGGGGGGTAGGGGTGGTGCTGGGGAGATAGGGGTGGTGCTGTGGGGGGTAAGGGTACTTCTGGGGGGTAGGGTGCTGCTGGGGGGGTGCTGTGGGGGGTAGGGGTGGTGCTGGGGAGATAGTGGTGGTGCTGTGGGGGTAAGGGTACTGCTGGGGGGGTGGGGTGGTGCTGGGGAGATAGGGGTGGTGCTGTGGGGGGTAAGGGTACTTCTGGGGGGGTAGGGTGCTGCTGGGGGGGTGCTGTGGGGGGTAGGGGTGGTGCGGGGGAGATAGGGGTGGTGCTGTGGGGGGTAAGGGTACTTCTGGGGTGGTAGGGGTGGTGCTGGGGAGATAGGGGTGGTGCTGGGGGGTAAGGGTACTTCTGGAGGGGTGGTGCTGGGGGGTAAGGGTACTTCTGGAGGGGTGGGGGGGTGCTGTGGGGGTAAGGGTACTTCTGGAGGGGTGCTGTGGGGGGTAAGGGTACTTCTGGGGGGTGGGGTGGTGCTGTGGGGGCTAGGGGTGGTGCTGGGGAGATAGGGGTGGTGCTGGGGGGGGTAAGGGTACTTCTGGGGGGGTAGGGGTGCTGTGTGTCAGTATCCCCCCCTCCCTCCTTCTTACCTTTAATGAAGTGGGGGGGGGGGGACACACAGCCATCCCTGGTGGTCCGGTGGTGGCAGGCAGTGCTTCCGGTTCGGGAGGCAGGGGAGGGATCTGTGATGCTGAACCCTCTGTCTTCCCGCGCGATGCTGTGTGGAGCGTTGCCATGGTAACGCTCGGCAACGCTCCACACAGCATCGCGCGGGAGGACAGGGATCAGCATCACAGATCCCTCCCCTGCCTCCCGAACCGGAAGCAGAGTAGGCGCCTGCCGTTTCGGGCAGGCAGGCGCCTACTCTGCAGTGATGGCGGACCTGTGGCCGCGTGCCCACAGAAAGGGCCCGGCGTGCCACCTGTGGCACGCGTGCCATAGGTTCGCCATCACTGCATTAGACTGTTCAAACAGTCAATGTGGAAAAAATGCAGAAAAAGATATAAACATCAGCTTAATTAAATGCAACTAAATTATAATAAAGTAGATACTATGCAAATAAATCACTCAGAATAGCAGAGTGGCTAAAAAATAGCAACACAAGTGGCAAATAGTATCAACTTGTGTGTAGGAGAGAAGCTGGAATTTATCTAATTAAATCCAAATGAATGGAATCAATAACATATAAGAACCCCAAGATCCCTTAATAAAACCAGATCCTATGGTATATATCAAAATCCTGTGACCTAATATAACTACTCGGATTAAACTAGCCCTATAAGTATCACAAACTGTGAAGAAATCGAAAGGACAGAGAGGAGTAAATATAGTGGGGAAAAAAGGTTAGGAAAAATAAGGGTTCTTATTGCTCCATGTAGACTGAATGAAGTATAGAGCAGGAATTCAGCCGGCAAAAAAAGAGATGGGATCCCTGCTTAGATAAAACGTATAAAGTGGTAACCAGCTGCCTGGAAAGAGTCTGCAAAGTAGTGAAAAAACACACACCCATAGCCTCACTCATAAATAAAAAAATGTAGAACTATACATCAAATGAAATAAAATAGCACACTGACCGCAGTTCACTCAAATATCTAGGCATGTTGCTAGACCCCACTCCATATTTTGGCCTTCACATTGAAAAACTCTCTTCAAAACTTTATCCAAAACTAGGTGCCCTGTACAGAATCAAATGCTGCCGAAGCCCCACGGTAAGGAAGCGGTTTGTGCAACAAATGCTGATGCCGGTCATTGAATATGGGGATGTAGTGTGTGCGTAACAAACCCACCTTCATACACTTACATTGTATTACTCATTCTGTTACTCTGTGCTACAATGTAATTACATGACCCACCATTGTGACTGGATAATATAATCCAGCCTTGTGTTTAAGTACTTTTCTGGGAAGCTCCCACCCAACTTGAGCAGGATGATCTCGCCGGCTATTCCCACCACCTATTACCTTCTATCCAGTACCAGCACTTTATTTAGTACACCACATTACAAAAAGAAAGTTGCTCGATCCTCATTATACTTTAGAGCACTGCAAGTATGGAACTACCTCCCAAACTACCTCCCAAACACAATAAATCTTCCTTCACACTAAGATCCTTTAAGAGATCTCTATCAACACATCTCAATCCAGAATGGTTGATTACAGGTTACTTGTTCTGTGTTAAATGTATATGTGTATTTTTTTTTTACATTATACTGTACCCTATATTAACAATGCAATGTTTGTGGGCTCAGGACATACTTGAAAACAAGAGAAACCTCAATGCATCCTTCCTGGTAAAATATTGTATAAATAAATACATGGTTAATATACAAATAAGATAAATAAAAGGGAAAAATATTTTTTTTATATTATTTGTTGATTTTGTTTACATTTGTTTGGAGGTATTTAGAGTAGAGTGCCATCATTCGTTTGGAATATTTGTACTTCGTTATCAGTACACCTGATGATGATAATTTTTCCACTAATAGCCTGACTTTGTCCCACATGACATAAGACCTCTGCGAAATCCAATCGACAATATGACATGACTGAAAGCTGAAACAATTCTATTTTAAGTAGTCAAACCATTTTAGAAAGGTTTGACTTCTTACCTGGGGTCCTCCACTAATTCAACCAAGAGTTAGCATTCCTAGCTTTAGCCTGTGGTGTACTAAGGGGGGTGGGGAGGGTCTGTCATGACCAGGGCCAGGCATATGTGAGTTGTGGGTCCGCACAGGTTGCCATGGCAGCTGGGGCGCCGGGCAGCCGACACAGCTCATACAAGCAGAGATCAGCAATGCAGCCACTACAAAACTGGCAGCACAGAAGGAAGCGGGGGAGGAGCAAATCCGGCGGTGGGGCGGAGCCAATCCGACAGCGAGGGCAGAGCTTAACACGGCCCCCACCAGCTTCTGTTACTGCTGCACATGGAGGGGAAGCAAGGAGTTCCTGCTTCCCTAACTAACATATCTCAGGGAGGGACTTCAGAGAATCCACTCCTCCTCCAGCCCATACTGTCTGTAAGTAAGTAAGTGAGAGAGAGAGAGAGAGAGAGAGAGAGACAGTGGGTTTGTGAGTGAGTGTGTGTGTGTGAGTAAGTGTGTGACTGTCTGCATGTGAGTGTGTGTGTGATGCCTGCTTGGGCCGGGTTCAGGACCCTGGCGGGCTGGATCCGGCCCGTGGGCCGTAGTTTGAGGACCCCTGCTCTATACCATGTGAGGGGGAAATCTAACACATAATTGTTCAGTGTCTTCACTTACAAAGAAATACTGCACCATCGGTTCTTCTCTCTGTATTTGTTCCTTTTTTTTACATGTACTCACAGATAGAAGATCAAATGTTAAAAGAAGCAAGGTCATTTGGTGAATACTCAAATTTTGGACTGTATCCCTTGGACTCTCCTATAATTATACACATAAATACTGCATTTTTGTACTACCAGGTGCAACCTGTTCTGCTTGTTAAATCCACCAATTTGCTGTAAACTTTGACTCAAGGATAAACTTTTCTAAGGATTTTTCTGCTCAGTAATAACATTTCTGGTAGAACTATTTGGGATAATGTTTACAGTAGAATTATATCACTCTAGTTAGGATAATGTTTAGGTAGGATTATATCACTCTGTGATAATATTTAGGTAGGTTTACATCACTCTTGGATAATGTTTAGGTAACCCCCCAAACCCTCATGTGTCTCAGTAACACCCCCACCCCCTTCATGTGTCTCAATAAACCCCCATGTGTCTCAGTAACCCCCCCACCCGTTCCTCCATGTTTCTCAGTATCCCTCCCAGCCCCTCCATTAGTTTCAGTATGCCCCCCTACCCCCAATCGCACACCTCCCTCCTGTGTGTAGCGTGACCAAGCACAAACTGCGGTAGAGGAACTTGTTTACCTCTACCAGCTTTGACAGTAGGTGCATTCAGGAAGCGTCGAACTGCTTCCTGTAAGACCGTTTAGAGGGAAACAAGTTACTCTACCGTGTTCCGTGTTCGGCCACGCTACACAAAGAGACCGGCAGGAGGGGTGCGCTGTGCAGTGCACTCCCTTCCTGCTAGTCAGCCGGGCATTGTGCCCCCCAGGGCCATTGCACCCTGGGCAGCTGCCTAATCCACCTAGTGGTCACGCCAGCCTAATCCAAGACGGATTATATTATGTTGAGATAATGTTTAGGTAGGATTAAATCACTCTGGGATAATGTTTAAGTAGGATTACATCACTCTGGGATAATGTTTAGGTTGGATTACATCACTCTGAGATAATGTTTAGGTAGGATTAGATCACTCTGGGATAATGTTTCATTAGGATTATATCACTCTGGCATGTTTAGGTTGGATTATATCACTCTGGGATAATGTTTAGGTAGGATTAGATCACTCTGGGATAATGTTTAAGTAGGATTATATCACTCTGGGATGTTTAGGTATGGTTACATCACTATGGGATAATGTTTAGGTAGGATCATATCACTCTGGGATAATTTTTAAGTAGGATTATATCACTCTGGCATGTTTAGGTATGGTTACATCACTATGGGATAATGTTTAGGTAGGATTATATCACTCTGGGATAATTTTTAAGTAGGATTATATCACTCTGGCATGTTTAGGTATGGTTACATCACTATGGGATAATGTTTAGGTAGGATCATGCCCAATTATTAAAGAGTTTTGGTAGGAATAAGCACACCAAGCATAGATATTTGGTATGGTTGACCTGTAAACTATACTTATAAATAGAGAAAAACAAGTAGCAAGAGAGGTGAGAACGGACAACAGCTCATTTAGCCTGCCCTTCGGTTGGTCCCCGCTCAGATCTCACCTCTCTTGCTACTTGTTTTTTTTCTCTCCTTAATTTTAAAGGGCAATCCAGATTTGGACCCCTTGCTCACGGTGCCTAGAGGGATATTGGCTATATCTCTTTGATGATGCCTTACAAGGTTGAAACGATCATCTGGGGTTGCTGTAACTCTCGTGCAGAGGGAAATTGCTGGCATTTCGGATCTGGATGGCCCATACGGGTGGGACTAGTCTGACATGTTTCAGATATGTTCTCTCTGTAATGGCACTAGATGAGCTAAAACCAGCTTGAGGGGGGCGTGGCCTGGCTGCAGATGGAGTAGGACGCACGCTTTCGGAGCTCCCAGGCCCTAACCCGCTAAAGCCCCTATAACGAAGCGTTAAACTCCCACACAACCACGCTGATGGTGAGAACTAAGAAGGGGGCCACTCCCGGCCCGGCGTTGCCCTCCTCGGGACACCCGACGGGACCTATGGACGATTTTCTTTCCACTCCGCAACCGCTGGCCGGCGCACGAGGCCCAAACAATATGGCGCCCGCGTCCCCGGGTATGAGCAGCCACAATACCTCCCCGCGGGGATCCCCCGCAAGAGACACACAAACAGATACTCTCACCCAGCTGTCCGCGGACATGGCGGCAATTGCGGCGAACATGCTTACGAGGGGAGACAAGGCAGAACTCATTGCGGAGCTCCGAGCAGCGGTGCGTGAGGAAATCACGGCAGTGAGGCGAGACCTAGCGGTGCTGGAACAGAGAGTGGACGATTTGGAGGTACACAGCCTGCAGGCCACCCAACACCACCGGGCATCAGAGCTGGCAGCCACAAGGCAAGGCAATATCCTACTAGATTTGAGACGCCAAGTGGAGGACCTTGATAACCGAGGCAGACGCAATAACATCCGCATCAGGGGCATGCCGGAATCTGAAGGTGAATCGCCGCGTGAGCTGCTCGAAGGCCTGTTTGCCCAGATCTTGGGTGAGGCCGCCCCGCCAGACTTTGGACTTGAGAGAGCTCACAGGGCGCTTAGAGCACCGCGCAGGGATGGTCAGCCGAGAGACCTGATCTGCTGTCTCCGGTCATTTCAGCTAAAGGAGGCCATTATGAGGTCAGCCCGCACACAACGCTCACTCCGATACATGGATTCACCTATTGCACTATACCAAGACCTGTCCACCATCACCTTGGATGCGAGACGAGCCCTAAAGCCGATTACGAATGCGTTACAAGAGAAGAGGATTCACTATAAATGGGGATACCCGTTCAGCTTACAAGCAAGAATTGGAAATATATGGCACGTCTTGAGGTGGCCCACAGAAGTCCCACGCTTTTTACACGCGCTGGGCCTACCGGATATGCCTGTACCTAACTGGATTTTGGACTATCCGCCCGCAAGGCCTACGGGTCCGACTACACCGGCCGACATGCTCAGAAGGGGACCCATGCCGGGAACACCCCCCCAACGTAGAGGTGGCCCGGACGCGCCGGAGGAATAAGCTGCGATCGGGCCCCGGGGATGCAGAACCTGCATCGACGAATGACCTGCACACCGTTTTCTTTTTTCCCTACCTGCCAGGCCTGAGCAGTGGACCGCTCCTGACCCCCCACCACATGGAGTGAAATGCAGTGGCCCAGAGACACCGGGACTGTACGCCAGGGGTATGTACTGTCTTTGTGCCCCCCCCCCTTCCCCCTCCCCCCCCCCTCCCTCACTGGGACCCTGAGATTCCCCGGGATCTTCCTAACCCGGGGGGGCCGATGTTTTGGGGAGGGGTATGGGATGGGTAAGGCTAAGCATTCCGAAACAGTTTAGCGGGTGGCCAACACGGGGTCCTGCAAACCCACAACAGGGGATACAATATCAGGTGGGGTGGCGGGTACGGGACGATCAACGGGGGGACAGCCATGCCGGCCAAGGGGCCCCACCCCGGCGGGGGGATGGGATGATTGCTGGACACTGCCCCACCACCGGCCACGAGATATGGGAAAGAGGGCCGAATAACATCCAGACTTTGCCTACAAAATGACAGATGTGATTAGGCCACGAGCCGCTGTTGGGGCCGGGGGAGGAGTGGGGGTGCGGGCGGGTGGGGGGGGAGACCTGGCCACGCGCCCGTGACGCGCCCGCGGCTGACCGGGCTCCGGCCATGGGTCATACTCTGGCGGGTGCGGAGTCGGACGCGGTGCGGAACGACTGCGTCTCCGGGGGGAACATGTGGATTTGGCGGGCTGGTGAGATTTTTAGCCCATGAAACTGAATGTTATGTGCATGTTTTACTAGGTTTTAGCCAATGTTTTTGTTTATTAGTCCTGTACATTAGCTATCCAGTAGGACAAGGAGATCCCCCCCAACTCTGTATGTTATGTACCCACTCCAGGACACAGGGGGGTGGGCCCGGAAGTGCTTTGGCCTTTACAAACACGGAATTAGGGGATATAGGGATCCCGACCATTACCACACAGGCTAGGCTCGGGACATCAAGGGTCCCTGCCCGTTTTCAGCATATTACATGGCCGACACGGGGGTCCCGGGAGGGTGACTCGGACCGCCATGGGTACCCCGCGATATCTTAGATAGGGAGACTCGCCGGGCTCTGACCCGACGGAAGACACACTCGGCGGGTTGGGAGCTGAGGGAGTCCACTACTGACTTCACCTACCAGAGAGGGCGACCAACACCATAGGTAGCCTCCCACGCACCCCACGCAACTGACCTATACTGTACATACTGGTCCGGGGCTGGAGGGGGCTTCACTTTAGTACCCCCGACAATCTACACCCGACCAAGGTTCATTGTTGCCTTTCGTTCCCCGACTGACCTACTTACCTAGACGGTTGACCACACCTTTACCACATACCTCCCCCCCCACCTTTCCTTCTCCCCGAATATACCCGACTAGACCGACGAGGCTTTCCCTTACTATACCCCGCTGAGCCCGGGCGGGGGACTCTCGCGAAGAGACTATGGAGTCCTTTAAACCGGCGCTGCTTAAACTCTGGTCCCATAATGTTAGGGGTCTTAACCTCCCTGAGAAACGAGCTCAATTGCTGCGCAGGCTATGGGCCGACAAGGTGTCCATAGCGTTACTGCAGGAGACGCATTTCCGAGGTACTTCCGCGCCAAAACTGGAGAATAGACGCTTTCCACAGGGTTACTTTGCCAACCACCCAGACATGAAGAAGGCGGGTGTGGCGATTTTACTCGCCCACTCGGTACATTTCCAACACAAGGCTACTCTCATTGATCCAGGGGGTCGATACATCTTCCTTAAAGGCTCCATCGGGGACGTTCCCCACACGTTCGCGTGCATCTATAGCCCCAACAGGAAACAGCACACATTTATAGCCAAGACACTGATCAAACTGGACAGGTTCAAGGAAGGCCTCTTGGTGCTGGCGGGGGATCTTAATGTCCCTCTTGACCCGCGCATGGACTCCTCTCGGGGAGCCAGTACGGTCCCGGCACACTGCCTTAGATCGATCAGACGTTCCCTGACCAAAGCTGGGTTAGTGGACTGCTGGAGGGCGGCGCACCCAGAGGACAAAGATTTCTCCTACTATTCCCCGATGCACAAACAATATAGCAGGATAGATTACATATTCATGCCCCAGGGAAGCCTGCCCCTTCTCCGGGAGGCCAACATAGGACTCATTCACCAGTCAGACCACGCACCAGTCGCGGTGGAAATAAAATCTCCATTGCTCAAACCCATAGAACGCCAATGGAGGCTCAATGAGTCCCTGCTGGACGATCTAGGGACCTGTACCATAGCCCGACAGACTATCAGGAACTACTTTGAGGAAAATTACACAGTAGACATGTCCCCCCTGACACTGTGGGAAGCCCATAAGTGCGTAGTCCGAGGGCACTTCATTTCCGTGTGCACACAGCGCAGAAAAGACAGGGCACGCGAGCTTACTGACCTCACGAAACAGATAGCCGACTTAGAAAACTCACATAAGCACACACTAGACGACAACATACATTTGCGGCTCACAGAAGCCCGTAGAGCACTCACGAATCATCTTTCCCAGGGCCTGCTGCACACCATGCGAAAATCCGCCAGGTTCTTTTATGAGCACTCCAACAAAAGCGGCAAACTCCTGGCGAAGATGCTCCAGGAAAAGCGTAGATCCCAACACATACACAAAATCCATACACCAAACGGGCGAACTACAGGGATGCCTGAGGGCATTCTGGATGCTTTCAGGTCCTATTATGCGGACCTGTACAACCAATCCCAGACCCAAGAGGGAGCTGCTGCACAGACCCATTACCGACGAGTAACGGACTATCTAGCTCAACATGTAACACGTAAACTCACGCCGGCACTCGCGGAGGAGCTGGACAACCCCCTCACCCTTGAAGAACTAGCGACTGCAATGAAACGTTCGAAACCGCACCGAGCACCGGGCCCCGACGGCCTCCCCCTGACTTACTTACGGACGTTCCAGGAGGAGCTCTTACCGAGACTTCTGACTAGCCTAAACGCCCTGCGGGAAGGGGGTGCGTTCCCCTCGGACACCCTAGCGGCTGTAGTCACGGTGATCCCCAAGGAAGGGAAAGACCCGAGTAATTGTGCCAGCTATAGGCCGATCTCACTGCTTAACGCAGATCTAAAATTGTTCACGAAGGCCCTCTCCCTGAGGATATCCCGGTTGCTGCCTGACCTGATCCACCCAGATCAGGTAGGCTTCATTCCAGGCAGGGAAGCACGAGACGACACCATTCGGGCGCTGAACATAATCCATAGCGCACGGGCCGGAAAGCGAGACGTCGTCCTCCTCTCGACGGACGCCGAAAAGGCGTTTGATCGGGTGGATTGGACATACCTGAAGGAAACGCTGCGTCACATGGGCTTTGGTCCGTATATGCGCATGTGTATCTCGGCCCTGTACACCACTCCGACTGCCCGGATACGGATAAACGGAGCCCTCACGCGGTCTTTCCCCATATGTAATGGGACGCGACAAGGCTGTCCCCTGTCCCCCTCCTGTTTGCCCTCACCCTGGAACCCTTCCTGGAGGCGGTCAGACGGGACGGGGGTATAACAGGGGTTCGCGTGGGCACAGAGGAACATCGGGTAGCGGCATACGCCGACGACATGTTGTTCTTTTTGGAACAACCTCTGGTCTCTGTGCCCAACCTACTAAAGGCTTTTGAAGACTACCGCCAGGTGTCAAACCTGAAACTGAACCTTGACAAGTCGGAGGCAATGCCGATAATGAAGGACGAAGGCGATGCCCACAGAATAGGCAACCAGTTTGCCTTCTGGTGGTGCACGGAGAAGATACGGTACCTCGGTACCTGGCTACCGAAAGACCTTTCACAAACGTACCAACTGAATTTCCTGCCCCTCCTCCGGAACATACAATCGGATCTCCATCGCTGGACGGCTTACTATATCACCTGGTTTGGGAGGATTAACGCGATCAAGATGAACGTGTTACCGCGGCTGTTGTATCTCTTTGCCACCCTGCCACTTTTTTTTTTTTTGACATTCTTTATTTATAAAATTTTTTCAAAATAAGGAGGGAGACAGAAAAAAGAAAGGGGAGGGAGGGGGGGGGGAAGCACGGTAAAGTTTACATAATACATTACATTTATGGACATCTTGATTGGCTATCTAAAGTCGAAAGCGGTTACCGCAATACCTTTACGGTTAAAACCAAGCCAGCCTGGCCTGTTTGAGTGGCTACGCCAAGTACACCTGCTAAATCTGTAACATCAGAACGATGGACATCAAGCCTGTTTGTGCTTTTCCTGAGGGGGTGGAGCCCCGCCAAGTAGCAGGCAAACGGCACGGAAAGCAGGCCGATCTGGGGTAGCAGAGGAGTGTGTACCCAGTTCTGGGTCGGGAGATGGAGGTCATCTGTCCTGGGAGAATACCTGGCTCGTAGAGAGGGCTGGGTTCTATTCGCTGAAAACCGTGTCTTAGGACGGGCACAGGGAAAAAGGGGGGTGGAGGGAGGGGGGGGGGGGAAAGGGGGGGGGGGGCGGGGGGGGGGGAAAGGGGGGGGAGCGGGAGGGGGGGGAAAGGAGAGGGGGGGGCAGAGCTGAGTCCGGGGCTATCCCCCGGGGATGCGGAACACTACTGCAATTTCAATCGTCTATGTTATATTAATGGCAGAGTAGGCCGGTTAGGCCTGTCCATGGGCTATGTAGGACGTCCATGGAAACCACAGGAGTGCACATTTGTCTGAGCGGTCCTGCAGGGAAGCGGTCAACATTTCCATGTTGTGGATTTCTTCTACCTTGTCCACCCATTGTCTATATGTGGGCACTGCCTGGCTTTTCCAGAGCAGGGGGATGAGACTTTTCGCGGCAGAGAGCAGGTGTATCGTGAGCGTTTTCTTATACCTTTGAACCGACATGGCTGTGTGGTGCAAAAGCATTGGTAGGGGTTGCAGTGGGAGGTCCGGGTCTGCTATTTCGGTGATCTTAGAGTGTATCAGCCGCCAGAACGGGACAATGCGGGGGCAGTTCCACCAGATGTGGAGGGTAGTGCCCGGGGCAGAACCACATCTCCAGCATTCGCCAGAGGAAGTGCCAAACATACGTTGAAGCCTGTCAGGGGTTCTATACCATTGCGTGAGCAGTTTATAGCTCATTTCCTGAAACTTAGAGCTAATGGAGCACTTGTGGGTTAGGATGAAGATTTTGTCCCACTCCTGGGCCGTCAGGTGTGTCCCTGTCTCTTTTTCCCATTTTTCGGTGTATCCTAGAGGGCTTTCGTTACCCAGTGCTTGTAACATAGTGTAGAGATGCGATACGGCATGGTCTAGGTGTTTCCTGTCTGTGCATAGGCGCTCGAAGTCCGTCAATGGTCTGTGTATGTGATCTAAACCCTGGAGGCTCATGTAATAAGTCTTCACCTGGTGATAACGGAACCTATCCAGTGTAGTCGGACTCTGTGCCGTTGTCACGTCAGTCAGCGGTTTAAGGGCTCTGTCTCCCGTCCATTGTCGTAGATAGATCCAGTCCGTCTGTGCGAAATTTCGAAAAGCCGCGGGGGGAAGGCCTCCTGCTAGTCGCGGGTTGTAAGTTAGGGGCGTGAGTGGGTTCGGGGATGTAGTGAGTCGGTGTGCGTAACGCAGTGTGCACCAAACCTTAAGGGTGGCATCGATAAGTGGGTTGTGCGTCCGGAGTTCCGCGAACGTGAGGGATCCAAGCCACAGCCTGGCTGGGATCGTCCCTCCGGCCTGGCATACCTCCATGGGTACCCAACGTTTGGCCCCAGGGCGTGCATGCCAGTCCACAACCCTTTGTAGATGTGTAGCGCGGTAGTATTGCTGCATGGAGGGCAGCCCGGCACCCCCGGCCGATTTTGGCCTCTCTAATGTGGCTCTACGGATGCGGGAAGCGGAGCGTTTCCAGATGAAATTGCGCATTTCCCTCGTAAGAGTGCGGAAAAACGCTTGGGGGATCGCGACAGGTAGGGCCGCGAATAGGTACAACAGTCTAGGGAGGACATTCATTTTAAGTGCCTGGATGCGGCCAAACCAGGTGAGGTATTGTGGTGTCCAGCGGAGAAGGTCTTTTTGAATGGTCGTCAGGAGGGGTGGAAAGTTAGCTGTATACAATTGGGTCAGATCGCGTGTTAGCCAGGTGCCTAGGTATTTTAGCTTGGTAGGCTGCCAGGAAAAGGAGAACAGGCCTTTCAGGCGGTCGGCGAAACCGGTGTCATTAAGCAGTGGCATGGCTTCCGATTTATCAAGGTTGAGCTTGAGATTGGAAACTTGACGGTACTCGCGAAACGCCTGAAGAAGGTTAGGAATGGAGATCAGAGGTTGTTCAATAAAAAACAGCATATCATCCGCGTAGGCGGCCAGTTTGTGTTCCTCCGCTCCCAGCGACACCCCTGTAATGCCCCCATCCTGTCTGACCGCCTCCAGGAATGGTTCTAGGGAGAGGGCAAACAGGAGGGGGGACAGGGGGCAACCCTGGCGAGTGCCGTTACTGATGGGGAATGATTGTGTGAGGGTCCCGTTGACTCTGATTCGCGCTGTCGGTGTCGTGTACAATGCCGACACCCAGGTGCACATTTGGGGGCCGAATCGAAAGTGTCGGAGGGTAGACGCGAGGTATGTCCAGTCTACTCGATCGAACGCCTTTTCGGCGTCCGTCGAAAGTAGGACAGCCTCTCTCCGCTCAGCTGTAACCGAGTGTATTATATTGAGTGCCCGTATCGTGTCGTCCCTGGCCTCCCTCCCTGCGATGAACCCTACCTGGTCAGGGTGGATCAGGTCCGGGAGAAGTGGGGAGATCCGTCGAGCTAGGGTCTTGGCAAAAAGTTTTAGGTCGCAATTCAACAAAGATATTGGGCGGTAACTCGAGCAGTTAGTCGGGTCCTTCCCTGCTTTGGGGATTACCGTGATAGTAGCAGCTAAGGTGTCAGTGGGGAATTGCCCGCCTTCACGAATCGAGTTCAGCCCCAACAAAAGTTTTGGCAGGAGGGTGTCACTGTACGCGCGGAGGTACGCGATCGGTAGCCCGTCAGGACCGGGGGCCCTATGTGGCTTCATGAGTTTCAGTGTGCCTTTGAGTTCCTCAAGGGTTATGGGTTGCTCTAGGGCGTCTGATTGATCTAAGGTGAGTGTCTTGGAGATGTGTTTGGCGAGGTAGTCTGCGACCCTTTTCTGATGGGTTTGAGTGTCTGTCCCAGGCGTGGTCTGCGATCGGTTGTACAGGTCTCTGTAGTATGTCTGAAAGGCGTCAAGTATCCCGTCCGGTCGTCTCGTGCTACGTCGGTCGTGTGTGTTCATTTTGTGAATGTGGTGTGCCCTCCTCTTAGCCTGTAACATCTTAGCCAGAAGCCTACCGCTTTTATTGGAATGTTCATAAAAATACCTGGCAGATTTCGTTATAGTGTGCAATAGACCCTGGGAAAGGTGATCTCTAAGTTCTCTCCGTGCAGCTGTCAGTCGTAGGTAGTCGTCGTCATCTAACGTTTGTTTATGCTTGGCTTCCAGGTCAGACACTTTAGTCGTGAGGTCTGTGAGGTGTCTGCGCCGGTCTTTTTTGCGCTGTGTACAGAGGGCGATGTAATGACCCCGTAGAACACATTTATGTGCCTCCCAGACCGTCAGGGGGGGGGTGTCGGGTCCCTCGTTCGTGTCAAAGTACTGTGTGATCGTTTGGAGCGTGGATGCACGGACGGCTACGTCGTTCAGTAAGGATACATTGAGTTTCCATTGTCTGTCTCTAGGTTTATGGAGGGGTGAGCTCGTGCGAACCTTAACCGGTGCATGGTCTGAGTGGGTCGTGAGTCCGATATGAGCATCGTGGAGTAGTGAGAGGAATTCCTGAGGCATGAATATATAGTCGATACGACTGTAGTTGCGATGTACATGGGAGAAGTGAGTATAGTCGCGACCGTCAGGATGTGCGGTCCTCCAACAGTCCACTAGGCCTAGGCTGTTCAACGCTCTAGCTGCGGTTCTAAGGCAGTGGGGGGGGATTGTGCTAGACCCGCGAGACGTGTCTCTGAGCGGGTCGAGGGGCATATTTAGATCGCCCGCGACCACCAAAAGGCCCTCCCTGAATTTACCGAGTTTTGTCAGGGTGCGGGAAAGGAAAGTGTGTTGTCCACGGTTGGGGCTATATATGCAGGCAAACGTGTATTTGTGGTCAGCAATAGTCCCCTTAACGAAAAGGAAGCGGCCCTCGGGGTCAGGGAGAGTCTCCGTGTGGCTAAAAGGCACAGAATTCGCTATGAGTATCGCTACACCTGCTCTCTTAGACGACTGGTGGTTGGCATAGTAAGCCAGATTATAACGGTTATTTTCAAGTTTGGGCGCGTCAAGGCCCCTGAAGTGCGTCTCCTGCAGGAAAGCCACAGACACTCTCTCCGACCACATACGGCGTAGCAGGTGGGAGCGCTTCTCCGGTTGGTTGAGGCCCCCGGTGTTATTGGACCAAAAAGTGAGCAAGTCTGGTGTAAATGCTGTCCGCACCCCGGGGGAAGGGGGATCCATAGTTGGGGGGGGGGGGGGGGTGGGGGGGGGAAGGATCAAAGAGGTAAGGGGGAAAAGGCAACTAATGAACCTAGACCGGTAGGTGGTGTTCAGGAGACTACGAAGGTCTAAAGGGTCTCGCTGAACCCCGGTCCTATGTACAGGGAGAGGTCAGTTGCGGGAGGTGTGGGGAAGTCCGCTCCCGGAGGTTGTCGCGGTGAAGTGTGGGTAGTCAGCACTCGTCATCCTCGGCACCCAACCCGCTATCTGCGGTTAGGTGTCAGGGATGTCACAGGTCGGGGGGGGGGGGGGGGGGACGAGTCTCGAGACATTGTGGTGGGCGGGCCAGGGGCGCCGCCGGCTGGAGGGGGCACACCTATGGCGCAGTCATGTAGGTGGGAGGTGGTGGGGGGGGGGGGGGGGGGGTCATCCACTTCATGATAGAGGTGAAACACAGCATATACCAAAAAAGCAATTAAAACATCCAACAATTACAGTCTACAATAGGATAGAGAGCTAAGCTTAACCCAAGGGGAGTCTCCGGGTTGACGTTGGGGGTGTGGAGGGGATCTGGGAGAGTGGTTTGGAAAAACATTGCAGAAACATAATAATTTTCGAAATCTGAAACAAGGCTGCAAGCTGACATTGGTGGTTTTAGTGATGTTCATAAAGATGCTAAGGGCAACCTGTGGGTAATTTAGTAATCACATCGCCTCTTGTAGAGCACTTGCGGGTGCGGTCCAATCCGCTCCGGTCGGACCCCAACAAGAGGCTAAACATGTGCGTGGGGAGTGTCAGGAACCCGGGTGTTACCACTTACACAAGCCATGGCGTCTCAGCGTGGCACGTGGGCCTGGAGTACCAATGGCTACTCGGTGGGGACATATCCCGAATTCACCAATTTAAGTGTAGAATGTCAGCGTACAGCCTCACCATATTTAACAAGTAAAAGAACAAAACGTTGCAGAAACCAAATACGTCTATCAAGCGCCCTGTAGGGAGCGTTAACATGTGGACCATCTAAACCACAGCATTGTCCTAAGTAGCCTGGGCCCATGTGAGGTCCGATTCTGTCTGTGCGGGCAGCACGCAGAATGCGGGTAAGTCCGCACGGGGCACACAACATGAACTGTATATTCCGCACTAGGGGGGTCGAGGTCGAAACTTATTGGCCTTCACAATGGCTACGACTGTTAATGGGGGCAGGATAGTGAGTGCAGTGGTAGCGTGCGGAGGGGGGAAAAAGCAACCGCCCAGGTCTGGTTCACGGCGTCACGTGGCGAGGGCCCCAAGTAGCAGGCTGTGTGTTATACAGATATTAGCTACACCTGCCCTGGAGGGGGGGGCATATGGCTTCAAGCAGGCAAGGGCGGGAGGGGGCGGTGCACTAAAGGTAGCAAGGGCATTGTAGGGGGAGCAGTGGGTGACTAGGCTGCCTGTTTCCTAATAAAAAATTATTGTGTAGTCCTAACTAACAGAGTGGAGAGCTGGGAACATGTAAATGCAATTGTAAATACAATAGAAAGATAAAGATGGTACTGTTACCGGGAGCAGGAACCATCACCCGCAGGGGTGTTTAACTTACAGGTTGCAGATATAAGCTCATGCCCACGGAGTACAGGAATGTACGGCCCAGTCCCCCACCCCACAATGGCAGAAGTAAAGCGGATAGCTGTGCGCGGCCTGCCAAGCAAGTAGCACCCCATCCCCTGTGAGTCCCCAAGGTCCATGTTGCTAGGTGAGATTCCCGTCCTCGGCCCGGTCACTGGCGGCCTAGGACTGTGGATCTTGTCCCCCTATATGTCGCAGAGTAGAGTCGTTAGGTGCCGGCAGGAAACAAAAGTCCTCAACTGTTAAGCGGGTGACTGTTTAAAGTAGTGGGCCATGGTCTATGAGGCAGGGGTTCAGTAGGAAAGCGGTACGGTCTCATTCTTCCGGGCCCTCCGGGCCGCCACGGCGTTGCGGGGGGGGTGCAGCATGGCCCCCTGTGAGGTTCTCTGCTACCGGGTAAGGTCCAGTGGGGCGAGCAGGCGGGAACTCGAGAATCCAGTTCGGGATATGTACATGCGGCAGTCCAGCAGACTGTAGAAATCGGGGCACATCATTGGGCCAGCGTAGCGTGTGCCAGCGGTTCTCGGTCCTAGCTTGTAGGCTGAACGGGAAACCCCATTTGTAGGGAATCCGTTTTTCGAGCAACATGTTCGTCAGGGGTTTCAGTGCCCGTCGGGCATCCAGCGTGAGAGTCGACAGGTCCTGGAACAGCCAAACTTGGGTTCCCATGTAGGTGATCGTGCGCTGGGCCCTGGCCGCCCTCATTATGGCTTCTTTCTGCGGGAACGAGGAAAGGCAACATATAACGTCTCTGGGTAGGCCGTCTCTCCTGGGGCCCCGTAGAGCTCTGTGGGCACGTTCCAGTGGAATGTCGGCCGGTGGGTCGTCGCCTAGCAGTTGCCTGAAAAGGCCAAGCAATAGATCGTGGGGAGACTCGCCGTCCGCCTCAGGGAGGCCTCTCACCCGTATATTGTTACGGCGGCCTCTGTTGTCCAGGTCTTCGACCTGTCTACGCATTTCAAGCAGGATATTCCCTTGGCGTGTCATCGCCAGGTCCGTGGCCTGCTGGTGGTGCGTTGAGTGGAGGCGGTGTTCCTCCAGGTCGGTCACCCTCTGTTCCAGGACCGTTAAGTCCCTACGCACCCCAGCAATCTCCTCTCGGATGATGGTGCGTAGTTCAGTGATCATGGCAGCTTTATCACCTCTCGTAAGCATGTTCGCCGAGATGAGAGCTAAATCCCTGGACATCTGGGTAAAGGCATCTGCATCTGGTGTTCTCTCCGCGGAACCGGTCGTGCTGCTGGCGCTTGGGGAAGGAGGGGAGGTAGGCGCCATCTTGTCTGCGCCTCGTGTGCCTCCAAGTTGTTGTGGGGTGGACATAAACTCGTCCATAGGACCCAAACGCAGGTTCGTGTGGGGTGTGGGAGGGTGGCGAGGGGTGTTCCGTCTGGGTTTCCCCATGTGGGTCGCGGGTTTTGCTCTGTAATCGGGCTTATGCGGGTTGGGGCCTGGGAGCGAGTGCAGCGTGCGACTTACTCCATGAGCGGTCAAGCCACGCCCCCCCCCCTGCCACTTTTAATCCCACAATCATTCTTCAAATCGCTGGATACAGCTATCCGTGGGTTTATCTGGAATCATAGACCCTCGCGGGTCCGCAAGTCGACGATGGAGAGACCTAAACAATCCGGGGGACTGGGACTGCCCTCGGCGTCCACTTACTATAAAGCCACACACTTGCACAGGCTCACAGACTGGCATGTTGACAAGAGCCCAAAGCGCTGGGTGGCTATGGAGCTACAGCAAACGGGAGGTAAGATCCCCTCGAGACTGTGGTTGGGGGGCACCACGTTCGCAGAGCTGCGGACTGGCAACCCCATGATAGACACGACGCTCAATGTCTGGTGCAAGGTCCGCTACACCCACCGGCTCACTACATCACCGAACCCGTTGACCCCGATTGCATGCAACCCAAACCTAGCAGGGGGACTCCACCCGACGGCACTGCGGAACTTTCGTCAGGCGAACTGGATATACCTAGATCAGTGGTGCTCGAGGGGGCGACTCCGACCCCTCGAGGACCTGTTGGGAGACACACGGCCCACACAATTAGACATATTTCGGTACCACCAGGTGCAATCGTATGTCACCAGCTTAGCTGGAAAAGACCACCTTCATAGGCAACTGACAGATTTTGAAAAAATATGCACGAAAAGAGGTCACATAGACCATGGGGTGTCGCGCATGTGCGAATCTCTGAGAGAGGCCCAAGACTCCTACCCACTGGGATACAAGAGCAAGTGGGAAAGAGAGACAGGTACACAACTCTCGGACCAGGAATGGGACAAAATAGTCCGCTTAACCCACAAATGCTCGATCAGCTCAAAGATCCAAGAGACTGGATACAAGTTATTATCACTATGGTATCGGACTCCGGACACCCTTAGGCACTTCGGTGGAGCTGGTGCGGGTGACTGCTGGAGGTGCGGCACGGCCCTGGGAACGAATCTGCACATATGGTGGTCTTGCCCACGCATAGTAACATACTGGCAGATGATAAACACGAAAATTAGAGAAGTCACAGGCGATCCCATCCCTTTACAACCCATGACGATGCTTCTACATCACACTCCCATACCCACGCAGAAATATAAACACTCCCTCACCATACATCTGTTGAATGCAGCAAAGGCATTGATTCCCCTACACTGGAAACGCACAACAACACCCTCGTTTAGACAATGGGTGGACAAAGTGGAGAGCGTCTATGATATGGAGATACTGACAGCCTCCCTGCAGGGACGCTCAGATAAGTGCGCATTGCAATGGTACCCCTGGCGACTTTACATCTCCAGAGGAATCGCGTAAAATTCCCAGGACAGGCAAAGAGCCCAGAGTGGCTACCCGAGCTGCGCAGACTGGTCAGATTATACCCAGCGCAGAGGAGACAAGGAAGCTATTTAGCCGGAGGAGACCTCACCCGGGCTCCAGACCCCCCCCCCCTCTTCTCTCCCCCTTGTACCGGCCCTGCTCCCCCCCTCCCCCTCTTCCCTTCCACCAATCCCCAACTTGACGGACCTTTCACACTACTAGACGCCAGAGGATTCTGGCCCCCCAACTGACTAGACTTTACACTGACGGACAGGTAACTCTATTCGCACTTAGGTGATTAAAATCGAAACCGGACCACACGACATAATACGGAACAATACCTCTTTGAGGGGACTTAGGAGTCAAGGGAGGTAATCCAGACGGACATAGACATGATAGTAGGCCACCGCCTAGACACAAACCCATGGACAGCTATGGCCCATCAGACACGACCGATACCCCTGAAAAGACACACCACCGAGAAGGGAAACACATGGGGCTGCTTAATCCAGAAGTAAGACGCCCAAGGGACACACTGTTCCAATAACTACACACAGCAACGGAATCCGGTCCCGCTTGGACTACCCGTGCACACAACGGGTACTCATACCCTGTTACGACGTAGGTTCTGGGGTAGTAAGGAGTTATCCCCGAAATGGGGACACTAGAAATCTGTTGCTAATAAGTGGGGATCTGGGAATGGGAACTGCCGACCTCAGAGATGCCCAACTAAATCCAAGCAAACCCAGGGGGAAGCAAGCGAGTGTTTTTGCCAAGGCCAATTTTGTTACCTAAGCTTCCCAGAAATCTGCTTCTTATTTCTGCACCTCAATAGTTTAACTGTTACTATGTTGCAAAAGGTTCAATCTACATTTCCGTGTGACTTATGTGAAATTGCTGTTATTGTTACCTGTGAAACCTTACCAATAAAATACGATTGACATAAAAAAAAAAAAAAAAAACAGCTTGAGATCTGAGCGGGGACCCACCGAGGGCAGGTGTTCTCACCTCTCTTGCTACTTGTTTTCTATACTTATAAGTATTTCAGATTTTTTGTTTTAGTGAAGCCACTAGCAACACATTTTACCAGCAAGTACTAAACAATATTTATAAAATACAGAGCAGGATTAACTATCAGACAACTTTGGGTGGCTACCTGAGGATCCAGGGGTTAGCCAGGGTCCCTGGAACCATGAATTTACTTAGCCCTCCCTACGTGAATAATGAAGTAACCCAAATCAGTAACCTTACTCTGACCATGTAGTATTTCAAGCCTCCTCTTATGAAATACGATTAATTTCTGAAATTAAGCTGTCCTTGAATTACTCTTGTATTCGTTTCTGGGGAGAAAATGATGGAGTTTATTATTCACTAAAGTATTCACAAAGTTAACATTTTTGACCAAATATGCTGATTTAAAAATACAACTAACGTAGATATTGTTGCTAATTCATATGTTCTGGAAATCCTAGACAATACAAACATTAGTGATTTACACTATATGTTTCTGAGTTACCGGTGATACATTGTACTTTAGGCATGCATGGCATGCTGTTAGATTATACAAAAATGTCAGGAAGTTGCATAATTTTGCCCTTTTTCACACCGTCTGTTTATTGGCTAGCAGAACAGGAGTAATCTAAAATAAGCCAGAGGGCAAAACTGTTACCTAGCTCTGTTCTACATCTCTGCATTCTCTGCATCTCTGCATCTCTACATTCTACATTACTGGCTTACATTGATAACCTGGATGTTTGTGAGCTATATTTCCCATGATGCTAAAAAGGTTTGGCTGAGCATTGTGGGAAATATATTTCCTAATCATCAACTCTCATGCCAATCAAGGTTAGCTATCAAAGCCTTGTATTGTCTGCCTCCATTGGTCCAGCCTCAAGACAATAGCAGAATTATCACATCTAATTTTAGATGACAACTAAAATAAACCATAATAGATTCAGAAAAATAAGTCTATTAATGGAAATCAAAGCTTAAATTCCCTTGGTTTAACAGAGCAATTTGCTGCTGTTTTTTTTAACCAAGTGTTCATCAATTCTAATCAATTTTACTCAAAAGAAATTGAAACTCTACACAAACCACGGCCTCGACCACAAAATGCTAATCAGTCTTCAGAATCTAAATCAAGCTTTAACAAATGCTGCAGGGCTTGAAACAAAATGCAACACAGTGTTTCCATGGCTGTGATAGGAAATAATTACTGTGCAGACCAGTTTCATACCTGGCTACATATGGTTGCCAAAGTCCTCGGAGATTCTTTTCACTAGTACATTATTTATATGTGCTATAGAGAAGTGTACAGACCTGTCAAGGCTCCCACTTTGAGCAAGAAACACAAAGGCAACATCATTCACACATAGAACCTCTATACTACTGTCCCTTAGGGGAATGGAGTGTCAGGTGTCCATTATCACCTACTGCTACTGATTACTGATTTCCTCTCTGCTGTTGTGTTTAGATAACTTTTTTTATTATTTACCTGGCCAAAAGGTCAGTTTTTACGGGGACATTTATAAACTCAGCATGCTGTTTGGGGCACAAATACAAATTACTGTTTATCAGTACATAGCATGATAATCGGTTGAAGGGTCATGGGAATTAGTTGAAATAACAACCTTTGAACCAGTATTATTTGGTATATGTTCTCAGAACAAGTCCGACTCCTCATGTCCCCTGTTATCTCAAGTCTGTCAATATCCCCATTAAAAAACTCATTGGAAATCCCTGAACTCTGGTCATTTCATATGTAAACATCAATGAAGAGATGCTTCACTCTTTTCTATCTTTCATAGATCTTGCTCATCTCTGCTACAGTAATGCTGTAGTTATCTATGTTGCTTTGGCATTAACATTTCAATTTGAATGTCCACTAAAAGTAATTTAAGGGAACTCACACCAAAATGTGCTAATTAGCTTGGGAGCAAATTTGGGTCTACTTAAATACCAGCGGGGAGAAGGTCAAAATATGTGACATTCACATATTTACTGAACTGACTGAATTGACACATTTGGATGCATATTTAGAGATTTTCGTTTTGTATGTCCTTTATATATCCAAAATATTTTCCTCCTGGCTGTGGATATAGGCTGTTTTTTTCCATCCAGAAACGTTACTCCTTAAGATTTAGAAATTGGCTTAAGGATTCTAAATATTTTTTTTAAGAATGCATTCTCAGATATTCAGTTATAAGCTTTTAAAAACTATTATTCCCAAATATTCCGCGAGCTATTAAAACTTTTTTTATTGCCATTTGGATTGGTTCCAACTTACTCAACTTTAAAGCTCATTGGGATATATTTGGAGGCATTTGGATAATTTTCAAAGATTAATGAACTTCCATCAAAATGTGCCTCCAATCTTTTTCTGAATTCATTTCTCTGAGATTAATAAACCTGCTCATCATATTTATTAATGTTCAATTGCTTTTTATTTCTATATTGTGTCCTACTTAATTGTGCCATTTTCTTCATTTTTGACTTTTGTTTTATTTGAGTATCTGTTTTCCTGCAGCCCATAAAAACAGTGAGCACTAAAGATGGTTTATCATGGTAAATAATGGTAAATTATGAGTTTAGAGATTTTGTTTGTAGAAATCCCTTGTGCAATTTTATAAACTTTGTTTGGGGGGATAGGTACATAGTTTATACCTCTGTGTAACAGAAATTCTCATTCTAGATTCTCTTTGGCCCTAGGTATTACATTAAATTCTAATCTTATTTTAAAGCTGGGTTTCATCTATACCATCGTCTATTGTTTTCTTCTGCTGAGCTGCAAATCTAGAGCACCTCGTAAAATATAAGGCATAAATAAAACCTAGACTTGATATTTTTATAATACACAAGCTACATGAATTGTGCTTTAAAATAACATATTATTAGACAAAATGCAGTACAAAATGTTTTTTTTGCCTAGTATCTCATTTTTTTATTTTTTTTTAACTTTATTTTTTAACAAGATTGTTATTTTGTAATATCAGCAATATTAGATATTTGACTTGTTTTTATGTAATTCCTTTATCCATAATATCTAACAGTTTGGGTACCATTAACTTAAAATTAGCAATAATTTACTGCAGTGTCAACTACTTTTTCCGTCGCCATCAGTAATACACAGGCTACATGAATTGTGATTTAAAAGAACATATTATCAGACAAAATTCTGTATAAAACTCAGAATATAGTTTTAGTTTTTTTTTGCCTAGTCTTTCATTTTAATTTATTTTTTCAACTTTATTTTTTAACAGGATTGTTATTTTGTAATATCAACAATATTTGATGTGGTTCTTATGTAATTCCTTTTTCCACTTTGGGGACCATTAATTTATAATTAACAAGAATTTACTGCAGTGTCAACCACTTTTTCTCACCGCCATCACTAATACACAAGCTGCATGAATTGTGATTTAGAAGAACATATTATTAGACAAAACACAGTAAAAAAAAACCTCAGACAAATATATATTTTTTGCCTGGCCTCTCGTTTTTGTTTTTTTTCCAACTTTATTTTTTAACAGGATTGTTATTTTGTAATATCAACAATATTTGATGTTTGATGTGGTTCTTATGTAATTCCTTTTTCCATAACATCTCACACTTTGGGTACCATAAATTTATAATTAGCAAGAATTTACTGCAGTGTCAACCACTTTTATCTCGCCGCCATCACTGCCTCCACTGTCCTGCAGCTTCTTTCCACTCCGAAAAACGTATATGCCATTTCAGCTGCCCTTGATAGTAAAATGTTGGCGTGTTACAGCCTTACTTTTCAAATGGGATCCCCAATGTCTACTCATTCCAATTAAAACTGCTTTCTTTTACCACTTCCCATAATTATTCATTCCATTTTATTTACTTGCAGATGGCTGAAAATGTCCCATATCATCTTATTTTTTTTATTCTCTGCCGCGTATTTTTATAAAACACCTTTTCATTATAGAACAGTCTGCATGCTGATACAGCAGCACTTCTGTCTGCAGACTTAATTGGTTCTAGTAGGCTTGCATACCGGCATCCTTATATTTCGACGGGTTCATTTTCATGTAAATTTCTACCTCACTGTTTTATTGCAAAATCTAATTAATTTAAATCTGGTGCCTCGGTTATTAAATTAGTATCTTCCTTTTTATATAGACTATTAAAATGGTGTAAAAAAATACTTAATAGAAACTCCGAGAAAAAAAAGTAACAGAGTCTAAGCGAGCAATGCTTAGTAAGGTTTAAATATCTCTGCCGTAAGAATGTGCGTGTTTTTATCTCTACCATGCTCTGTTGTCTCACACTGACTATTCACACTTTTTTTTTTTTAGGTTTATAGCTAACGGTATTGTAAGAAAACATAACTATAAAATTTAGCTCTCACCATATGCTTTATGGACACATCAGAATTTGAACTTCCTTACAAGTGGGATTAAAGTCTCTTGAAAACTTCAATAATTTTCTTCTCTCGTGGCACAATTTATATCTCTCTTTTTCAAATGTGGCAAGATTGGCTTATATATAAGTGTTGGGGATGAATAAAACAACACGACTACTGTATTTTTTTTATAGTATATTGTCCATAGCTTCGTACATATCTCCCAAACCAACTTAAAGAGAAGGGTAACCCTCTCATTTATAAACTCAAAGACATTTTTCCGGTTATCAATTTCAAACACAGGTTTCAATCAAAGCTATAAAATCAGAATAAAGCTGTTTAAGTAATGAAATGTTACCTTAGGATCCTGCCTCGTAAAAATGAAAAGGTGCTCTGATCATGAATTAACAAACAGAAAGCAGATATATATCCGTATGTTCTTATTCCTACAGTCATATAACATTTTTATTGGCTCCGAAGCTACCAAGACTGTAAAGTTATATTGTGAACCTCCTTAGGCCTAATTTTTTTTATTATTTTTTATCTAAAAATAGCTGTCTGTTTCAAGGGATATAATGAACACATTCGAAAGATAAATTAATAAATTCTGGCAGTTTCTACCCGGATATTGGCTACATTGACGAGAAGGGAGATTTGTTCTTTTTAGATATCAAAATAGATTTTGGTTATTGGTCTTTAGTAAGAGTTTTTAAATTGTTTTACAATTACTGACATTTAGGTTAATGGACCTTGATGTACATGACCTACCCTACAGCATTTATTTGTACTTTAAACAGTGATGTAAATGATGTCCATATTGAGAAAGGATTGCATGAGCAGTTCCGCAATTGTTTTAAACATTTAAATGTACTTTCACAACCTAGAATAAGTCTTTTGGTTTGAAAACCCTTTAGTTAAATCTAGAAAGTTTAATGTTATTGGAGGTCTTGTCCGTCTATTTTTACTATAACTATACAGTTCTCCAAATATTTAGGGGTACGATCTCCTTATCACAGAGACTTTAAAGGGACACTACAGTCACCATATCAACTTTAGTTTAATGAAGCAGTTTTGGTGTATAGATCATTCCTCTGCAGTCTCATTGCTCAGTTATCTGGCATTTATGAGTTAAATCATTTTGTTTTTAAAGCCCTAACAACACCCCCACGCATGTGACTTGCCCAGCCTTCATAAACGCTTCCTATGAAGAGAGATCTAATGTTTAAACTTCCTTTATTGCAAATTATATTTAATTTAGAATTTCTCATATCCTGCTCCGTTAATAGTCGTCTAGGCACCGCAGGAGTGTATGATTAAAGTTCAATTTGTAAAGCAGGAGATAAAACATTTTTTTATAAAGCAAGTTAACATCTGATTGAAAATTAAACAATTTTTTTTTCAGGTACGCTATGTTAGTCGCAGCAACTGGAGTTGTGGTTGGGGTTGCATGGACAGAAACAAAAATAATGTATCTCTTTTTTTTTACAATCTTTATTTATATCAGCATTTTTCAGTTTTGTAATAGAAATAGACTGTTTAGACTGTTTGAGTGGATCAGGTGCCAGTCCAACTTTCTCCAGTAGTGATTGCTGCGTATGCCTCAGCCGTGACTTTCTGTGTTACAAACGGTTTGGTTGTAGCAGGGTTCCATTTATGTGTAGCTGGGCCCGTCCTGCTGTTGCCCGGTTGGGGCGAAGGGTTGTCTGATAGTCCCATCTGGCTCAGGAGGGTGCTCGCTCCCTAGAGGTCGGTCACAGAGTGTGTCACATCACCTTGAAGGACCTGCAGCGATCTTGGGGATCTCCATCTGTACGGTAGGTTGTGGTTTCTGAGAAGGGCAGTTACAGGCTGCATTTGCCTCCGCCACTATAGGGTATCTCCAGATAGGTCTGCGTAGAACGAGAGGGATGTGTTCCCAAAGGTGTAGGGCACCTTCCCTTTGAGTGCTGTGAGCACTGCTTGTTTATCCGCAAAGCTGCAGGATTTCACCATGATGTCTTGCAGGCTGTGTCAGGTGCTCTTCTGAGTTTCGGGACTCTAAATATCCCATCGGGGGTCACCCTTTTGGCTTGTCTTGGGGCCAGGAGGACTCCCAGAAGTCTCCTGATGTAATGCGGGAGCTCCGTTACCGGAATCTCTTCGCGTACCCCTCTAACCTTTAGGTTGTTTCGGCACCTTGAGTCTTTGAGTGTGGCAAACCGCCGTTCTGTTGCCACTTGTTGTGCCTTCAATGTTTCTATTTCTCTCCTGAGATCTGTTATGGCGGTCGTGTGGTGTGTCACGGTGTTCTCCGCTTCCCCTAGACAGCCCATGATGCCCAAGAGTTCTTTGCGTAGCAGGGCTGTGTCTTCCTGCAAGACTTACTGCAGGCCCCCGAGCATCTCCCTGAGTGTTGCCGCTATCACCGGCTCATTCTTGCTATCATGTGGGATCTGGCTTGGTTGGGGTAGCATCCCGCCCGGGTGTCACGGCTAGTGATGTGGTCCAGCACGCAGAAACTATGTAAACATATACATAAGTAAGAAAAGGAAAATAACAGGAAAGAGCGTAAAACGGACCTTAGAATGGCCGGACTAATACGCTAGAGACAGAGAATGGTCAAAGGGAAAGCCGAGGTCAAGGAAGCCAGAAAATACTCAATACCGTTTAAACAAGCCAAGTCAGGGAAACCAGAGATCAGAATAACCAGGGAAACACCAAGGATCAGGATACCAGGAAATCAGAAACACGAAAATAGCACTCTCAGGGAACCAGGAAACCACGACAGGGCAAAGTACTGGGAAAAGCTAGGGGTTTAAATACCCCTCTCTAGGCTATGATTGGTCAGAGGGCGACCTCTGACCCCAAAACGTGCGTGTGCGTTGACGTTGTGACGTCACGCACACGTTGGTATAATTCTCGGGGGCGGAGCTACTCTTAGGCGCGACCACGTGGTCGGCGCCATGTTTGATTCGGGCATGATGCCCGGAAGAACGGAAGGAGCGGTTCCCGGCTCGCCGACGAGCAGATAAGCTCGTGTTGTCGGCGCGGCCGTGCCAGTCGGGCACGGCCGTGAGGCTCGGCGGGCCGGTGACCGCAACAGTGGGTCTCCACTGAAGTCAATGTCCTCAGAGGAGTCAGTATATTCTGTCAGGTCATCTGCCATTTTGGGCGCCTTGCCCCCGCCGTAGAAGATCTCTGATATTCATGTTAGTGAAGGGTTTATCCGGTCTTGTTTTTTTTGTTTTGCGGCCCATGATGTTTGGTGAGTATGTGGGCAGATTTTCTGTTGGGGATTTACTCCAGAACTTGCTTGGTTTTCGGTGTTTGGCCCGGAGCCCATCGAGTGTGCGACTTGCTCGTTCAGTGGTTAAGCTCTGCCCTCGAGATTGGCTTTTTTGGCCTTAACTTTCCATCTCTAGTGAAAAAAAAATTATTCAGGATTTAGTCAGTATATATCCTATAGTTTTAGCATTTTATAGTACAGTACCCATCTCATCCATGGTAACCTTAACTTGTAGTATTCATTTATAGTGAGCCTTAATCCTAGGGACATATTATGGAGATGTCAATTTGCAGGGTGGTATAGATTCTAGGCAGAGCCCTGTAGAATTCCCCATAATTGAGAAGACTCCAAACAAAAGTTTCTGAGTTTGTTGAAATTTTTGGTCTTATGTGTTTCTTCTAGATGAAGAAATAATTTTAGTTGCAAATTTTACTCAACCTGTAATTTGGGTTTTAATACTCATGCACCTCCTCTTGGCATGTCATACCATGCATCACTCAAGAGCCCTTATATTGATGCCAGATGCCCACCCACATCTATTTACAGAGCTCCAACGGTACCTCCTATAGAGGTATCTCATTTTCTCACATGTGTAGTCACATGTTCTAGGTATACGGGAATTACATAAGTCCCTGATGCTTTTTATACACTTTCATGGAATAATACATTTCTTGGTGATTCTCAGTATGTTTCTTGGTATTGACACTGTCAGTCATCCCATTGTCTTTGTCTTCTGCAAATCTACTCATAGATTGTCCTACAATATTACATAACCCTGCTTCACTTGCATAGGTAAACAGCACCAGCAGGCAGCCCTTACCAGTCAGGAAAAAGCTCAACTAATCGTGGGCCTCTCATTCAAATCAATTTTGTCTGATTATAGAATCTTATCCCTGTTTAAAGGATCGCTCTGGTCTCCTAAAGCACTTTAGCTGACTGAAATGCTGTATTTGTGAAGAGTGTGTCTTTTTTTTGTCCTTTTACAACAATTGCAGATTTCAATAGAAATTTGCACTTTTATAAATTAAGCTTGTTACTCGATCCTGGCTGCCAATCAGACAGCTGATCCTGTTAC
Organism: Pelobates fuscus; assembly: GCF_036172605.1. Classification (NCBI taxonomy): domain Eukaryota; kingdom Metazoa; phylum Chordata; class Amphibia; order Anura; family Pelobatidae; genus Pelobates; species Pelobates fuscus. The sequence goes on along the minus strand of NC_086327.1, from coordinate 91,000,248 downwards.
TTATTGGCTTGGATAGCTCAGTGGAGCTAAACTCAAGAGGCAGCAATTGCTCAGAGCACCTACTTTGCAAAGAATTCTCACTGAGCTCCATTGGGAAATCTATGATTGGACAACCACAGAACGTCTGGGCAGGGTCAGAAAGGGAGGGCTTTCAAAGTCAGCAGATAAGAGATTTACAGATTTTGAAAAATATTGTTAAATACATCCCCATGAACAAAATGCACAATTAAATGCACGGAGGTTTTAATTTGGGGTACATCTACTAAAAGACCATTTACATTTTTTATTTGCCCAATGTTTTATGAGATATGTGCTATGTAGATAAAGTCTCACAGAAATCAATTCAGCTCTTTCTCCTTCTTTTGTATGCTCTACAGCTACAGTTTCATATGCCAGAGACTGACTATCAATTACAGGAGTTTAATGTGTACTAACAATCTGTTCTTTAATTTATATGGCAGATTCAAAGCTTTTTGGTCATCACCAGATGCAATAGGTTAGAGGTTACATTTACCTTTGCAATATTAAACTGCAACTTTAAAGTACACAAGAGTGTCAGGCTGAACCGACAATATTCTATACATGAACTTAACGCTCTATTCTGCAGTTAGAATGTTCACAGGTTCATTCTAGCTTCACAGCTGCAGCATTCTAACGTTGAAAGTAAAATTTAAATTTACCAATAATGGTTTATCTTCAGCACAGAATGTTTTGTGCATTTACAATGTATTTTGCCAGGAAGAATTCATATGCACTTCTTTCACTTTCAGACATGTAAAATAACATCCAAATATATCTGTAAACTATATATGGGAGGAACATATACAACAAGATGATAAGTAGCTAATGTTGAGAATACAAACTCCTTCAAATCAGGAGCGGATTATCCTAACCTTTAGTTTTGCTAACCTTACTCCAGGATTCCAAAGAGCCCTAACTGCACCCCACAAACTCTAAAGTCTTGAATTCCCTTAAATATAACTCTGCACTCAGTTAATGCAAATGTTAGATTACTTAAAGGATCACTATAGGGTCAGGAACACAAACATGTATTCCTGGCCCTATAGTGTTAACACCACCATCTAGCCTCCTGGGCCCTGGGCCCCTCATGTCTCCATAAATATAGTAAAAATCTTACTGTATTCAAGCCTGAAGCTGTAACTCTGCATGCTGTCAGACTCAAAAACAAGCAGTCTGCTGACATCATTAGAAGTGGTGGCCTGATCCAATCACAATGCTTCCCCATAGGATTGGCTGAGACTGACAAAGAGGCAGATAAGAGGCAGAGCCAACATGATTCAAACACAGCCCTGGCCAATCAGCATCTCCTCATAGAGATGTATGGAATCTCAAAGAATCTCTATGAGGAAAGTTCAGTGTCTGCATGCAGAGGGAGGAGATACTGAATGTTTGGATGCATTTTAGGCAGCAATGACTCAGGAAGGATCTCTAACAGCCATCTGAGGAGTGGCCAGTTAAGTTCTTACTAGGCTGTAATGCATTTTTTTTCTGAAAAGACAGTGTTTATAGCAAAAAACCCTGAAGGTAATGATTCTACTCACCAGAATAAATTCAATAAGCAGTAGTTGTTCTGGTGACTATAGTGTCCCTTTAAATAAAGAATCACAGAATAGGGGACATGGAGAAAAAGAATGCACTCAGAATCACTCTCATAAATACTTGTATGTGTGGAAACACTGCTTTCAAACTTTCTAAACAAACTGCATGCACACACTGCCAACACACCCACGCATTTACACACTTGATGCACCCAAAAGATACCAGCTTGCAGGGGCGGACTGACCGGTCAGGCACTTCGGACATGGTCCGAGGGCCCGGCTGGGAGGGGGGCCCGTCGCCAGGGCCACCATCAGGGGGCCCGGTGGCAGGGCCGGATTGCCCTACCGGGGCCGCGGCATCTGGGGACTGTGCACGTAGGTGCCACCGGGTGGCCGGTCCGGTGGCACACTCTGAGGGGGCCGGCCGCGGTATATGCTGGAGCCGCCGGGCAGGGTAGCAGCCTCGCGGGTCCAGCGGCACTCCTGTCACTAATGCTAAGGACGGAAGGAGGGAGGAGCATGTCTCTCTCATGCTCCCTTGCGGTTCCCACAATCCCCCGCACAGGATGCACAGTATGCTGTGCTGGGAATTGTGGGAACCGCAAGGGAGCATGAGAGAGAGACATGCTCCTCCCTCCTTCTGTCCTCAGCATTAGTGACAGGAGTGCCGTCGGACCGGCGAGGCTGCCACCTGGCAGCTCCAGCATGTACCGTGGCCGGCCCCCTCTGTCTTCTCTTGGTAAATGGGAGGGGGGAAAATAAAACAGAGAGGGGGAATAGATGGAGGCAGGGGAAGAGGGAAGAAACAGACAGTGGGAAAATAGAGAGACAGGGGGAGGGGAAGGAAAGAGACAGAGGGGGGAGAGAGTGACACAGGGAAAGGAGGGAGAAATAGACAGGGGGGAAGAGTGAGACACAGGGGGAGGAAGAGGGGGAATAGAGAGATGGTGGAGGGGGGAGAAAGAGACAGAGGGGAAGAGAGATGTGGGGTAGAGAGAGACACAGGGAAAGGGGGGAGAAAGAGACAGAGGGGACGAGAGACACAGGGAGAAAGGAGAGAGACACACAAGGGGAGGGGGAGAAAGAGGCAGAGGAGGAAGAGAGACTGGGAAGGAGAGGGGAGACATGGACACAGAGGAGCAGTGAGGGGGAGAAAGAAACATACAGAGGGAGGGGGGAGACAAAAAGGCACACAGAGGGGCTGTATATATCATTGGTGGATCCCCCCAGCCGATCTCTCTCCCCGGTCTGCAGGCACCATGTGGGCAGCCGGCAGGGGAGGGAAGAAGAGAGGACCCGGGAGCTTAGCCTGCAGCTCCTCTGGGTCCTTCTCATGCGAGCACAGAACGTTGCCGCGGTTACTACGGCAACGCTCCGGCTCTCGCAAGAGTGAACTCCAGCCCTGGAGCTACAGGCTAGAGTTCACTCTCAACACTGCGACCACCAGGGATTCCTGGTGGTCGCAGTAGTGAGAGTGAACTCTAGCCCCATACACACACTGCCCCCACACACACACCATACACATTCACTCACTGCCCCCACACACACCATACACATTCACACACTGCCCCCCCACACACTGCCCCCCATACACACACACTGTCCCCACACAAACCATACACATTTACACACATTGCCTCACACACACACACACATACACTGCCCACCCATACACACACAGACCCCCATACACAGTCCCCCATACTAACATTGCCACACACACCCTACACATTCACACACTACACCCCCCCCACACACACTGAACCTTTCACACACACTGCATCCCTCACACATTGCACCACTGCTCCTATACCCTACCACAGCCCCATATCCCAGCAGACCCCAGGTAAGTTTTCAAACTGTTCTTAAACGGTTTGGCTACTTACTCTGGGAGGGGGTCCCAGCCCTCCTGGCACCATAACCACTACACAGAGCAGCAGTGGTTATTGTGCATGGATTATTTCTTTAAATAATCTACAAGTGCTCCCGTAGCCAGCCAGCCCACAGGCCGGCCAGCCAGCCCACAGGCCGGCCAGCCAGCCCACAGGCCAACCAGGCCACCAGCCAGCCCACAGGCCACCAGTTAGCCAGCCCACAGGCCAGCCAGGCCAGCAGCCAGCCTCAGGCCAGTAGCCAGCCCACAGACCTACAGCAAGCCACAGGCTTACAGCCAGCAAGCCCACAGCCTGCCAGTCATAGCCAGCAAGCCACAGCCTGCCAGCCGCAGCCAGCAAGCCACAGCCTGCCAGCCGCAGCCAGCAAGCCCACAGCCTGCCGGCAGTAGCCAGCAAGCCCACAGCCTGCCGGCAGTAGCCAGCAAGCCCACAGCCTGCCGGCAGTAGCCAGCAAGCCCACAGCCTTCCAGCAGTAGCCAGCAAGCCCACAGCCTGCCGGCAGTAGCCAGCAAGCCCACAGCCTGCCGGCAGTAGCCAGCAAACCCACAGCCTGCCGGGAAGCTACAGCCTGCCAGCCGCAGCCAGCAAGCCCACAGCCTTCCAGCAAGCCCACAGACTGCCAGCCAGCAACAGTAATTAAGGTAAGAGGAGCCAACTTGGCCTAGGTATCAGCAAGCTATGTTGTGTTGCTATATTGTAAATAGGAACCAGAGTGTTGGAGAGACCCCCCTCCAGGCCCCCATTAGACTCCATTGTAGTCTCTAATGGGCAGTGGTGTATTTTGGATTTGTGCTGCCCTAGGCACGACTAAATTCAGGCACCCCCAAAATCTAAATTTGACCCCCCAGTTCGTGTCAAGGCCACTTTTTTGACTGACAGACACATGCCCTCATTGATACATGCATTGATATACACTCATTGACATATACACAGTCATTGGCACACACATACAGTCACTGGCACACACTGTTTAACCAACACACACTTTCACTGACAGACACACACTGACACACCCACTCACTGACAGGCACACACTCTCAGATACACATAAAATGACATACACACACTGATGCACACTCACAGGCACACCCATTCTCACTGAAAGACAACAACACTTTCACTCACTCACAGACACACACTGACAGCTACACTCACTCACTCACTCACTCACAGTAAGGTGGACAGCCCCAGAACACAAGGCAAGCAAGGCATTTGTCTGGTAGCTTGGGGTGGCATTTTTGGCACCCCCCTGAAAGTGCCGCCCTAGGCAAATGCCTTGTTTGCCTTGTGGTAAATACATCCCTGCTAATGGGGCCTGGAGTATATTCTTTCTAACACTCTCTAAAGGACACTGAGATAGCCTCTGCTAGAAAGACCTCCCCTCCATGGCCCATTAGCCCTCAATTGTAGTCTCTACTGGGGCCTGGAGGCAACTGTTTCCAGCAGAGGCTATCTAATGGACGCTGAGATGGCCTCTGCTAGAAAGACCCCTTCCAAGCCTATTAGACTCCATTGTAGTCTCTAATGGGGCCTGGAGGGGATTCTTTCTAATACACTCTCTAAAGGACACTGAGATAGCCTCTGCTAGAAAGACCCCCCTCCATGGCCCATTAGCCCTCAATTGTAGTCTCTACTGGGGCCTCAAGGGGATTATTGCACTTTTGTTCCTTGTGTCTAAAAATTGTGTAGGGTGTGGCTGGAGGTGGGACAAGGGTGGGGCTTGCTGCGGAGCATGGGTGGGGCCTGTAGGGGGGCCCTTGATTTATTTTGCCCGTGGGCCCTGAGGGTTCTCAGTCCGCCCCTGCCAGCTTGTATTCACAAATACTTTCTTACTTATCTCTGCATTAACACAAACTGACAATATACTCTAATGAACATATATTTTCACGCTGATACTAGACAGTGAAAATTGTAGTAAATCAAAAATAAAATTAAAAAGATTTTGCCAAAATAGTTGAAAAACTGATAAAGTTCACTAATGTATCCATAATCACAGCTTGGATATTTTAAGTGAGAAGTACTATATATTTTTGGGTAGTAATAGTAGTATATACAGTTGTGCTCAAAGGTTTGCATACCCTTGGAGTATTGGTAATACGTACCATTTTTAAAGAAAACACAAGTGAGCAGGCAAAACATATTTATTTTATTTCGTATGGGATTTATATTAAAATGCAGGTTATAACAGAATGGCACAATCATAAAACAAAACATGGCAACAAAGAAAAAAATGAAATGACCCCTGTTCAAAAGTCGGCATACCCTTAATACTGTGTATTGCCCCCTTTAGCATCAATGAAAGCGTGCAGTCTTTTGTAATAATCATCTATGAGGCCCCTAATTCTTGCAGGTGATATAGCTGCCTATTCGTCTGGCAAAATGCCTCCAGGTCATGCAAAGTCTTTGGTCGTCTTGCATGAACCGCACGTTTGAGATCTCCCCAGAGTGGCTCGATGATATTAAGGTCAGGAGACTGTGATGGCCACTCCAGAACCTTCACCTTTTTCTGCTGCTACCACTGAAGGGTCAACTTGGCCTTGTGCTTAGGGTCATTGTCATGCTGGAAAGTCCAAGAGTGTCGTGGAATAGTCTGCCAGTATTTTCTTATAACATGCTGCATTAATTTTACCATCAATATTCATAAGATTCCCTCTGCCTTTAGAGCTCACACCTCCCCAAAACATCAGTGAGCCACCACCATGCTTCACATAAGGGATAATATTCTTTTCTTTGTTGACTCCTCTCCAAAAATAGCGCTTATGGTTGTGACCATAAAGCTCTATTTTGGTCTCGTCACTCCAAATTACAGTGTGCCAGAAGTTGTGTCAAGGTGTTGTCAGACATATTGTAACCAGGCTTTTTTGTGGCATTGGCAAAATATAGGCTACTTTCTGGCAACTTGACTACGCAGCTCATTTTTGTTCAAGTATCGTCATATTGTGCTCCTTGAAACAACCACACTGTCTTTTTCCAGAGCAACCTGTATTTCTCCTGAGGTTACCTGTTGTATCCCGAACAATTCATCTGGCAGTTGTGGCTGAAATCTTTCTTGATCTACCCGATATTGGCTTGGTATCAAGAGATCCCTGCATTTTCCACTTCCTAATAGGGATTAAAAAGTACTGACTGGCATTTTCAAGGCTTTGGATATCTTTTTATATCCTTTTCCATCTTTATAAAGTCCCATTACCTTGTTACACATGCCTTTTGACAGTTCTTTTTTGCTCCCCATGGCGCAGTATCTAGCCTGCTCAGTGCATCCACGTGAGAGCTAACAAACTCATTGACTATTTATATACAGACACTAATTGCAATTTAAAAAGCCACAGGTATGGGAAATTAATGTTTAATTGCTATTTTAACCTGTGTGTTTCACTTTGTTTGCCTGTAAAAAGGCCAAACGTTCAAGGGTATGTAAACTTTTAATCATGGCCGTTTTGGTGATTTTTGTTATCATTATGATTTAAAAAGGAGCCAAACAACTATGTGATAATAAATGACTTCATATGATCACTATCCTTCAATAAAAGACATTTTCTTGCATGATCAGTCATATATTCAAATGTCAATGCCAAAACTTCACAATTTTTGCCAAGGTATGCCAACTTTTAAACACAACTGTATATGGGCATACGAAAACGGGCTATGACTATAGGCAGGGAAGGCATTTGTGTTGGGCACATAGAAATGTAGCATATGACTATATGAGTATAAGGGGATGTGGAATATAGCTATGGGGAGTTACAGCAATGACTATTAGGGACTAATGAAATCAGAAATTATAGGGCTGGATGCTGCTATCAGGTATAACATCTGGTGGGGTGGTAAGTAGTAAGAAAAAGGAACAAATCTTTTAACCCCTTAAGGACACATGACATGTGTGACACGTCATGATCCCCTTTTATTCCAGAAGTTTGGTCCTTAAGGGGTTAAGCAGACAAAAAGTGACACCAGAAATATGGGTTAAACTCAACAGCATTATGATTGCTTACAATAAAATAAGGTTCCCTGTTAACTTGAGAGGTATATGGGTGTCTGCCTCAACATCTTTCTATTCAATGTATGATGTTGCATGATGATAACCAGGCTGAACATGGCTGAACATGGTCAATCTGTTATATTACATTTTCTTTTTTTCCAGACAATCTTTATTTAGTAATTTTGTGTAGTGAATTCTAAAAACAAGGAGAGAAGGGCAAAGAGTAGACGCTGATAGTCCGTTACGGTTCAATGTACAAGGGTCATGAGTTACATACACAGCTGATGATAGTTATTTATACAAGGTACTGGTTTACTGAATTCAGTGTAGTTGCAAATCGATCAAAATAATATCGTTGTGAGTGCGTTCTAGTTGACTCAGAGTGCTGAATTAATCAAATCTCAGATTGTAGTATACATGAATATACAGAGCCAGGGCCACCATCAGGGCATGACAACCATAACAGTTGTCATGATCCAGGCAGTCCTAGGGGGCCCGGACTGTTCTGGCAGTCCGAGCCCCACATTCCTTATGTGCACATATATATAAGACACTCTGTCTTCCCTTTCCAGCTGCTCTCTGTAACTTTCCTGCGGCCCCCAGAGCATTGCCACGGGTTACCATGGCAACGCTCCGCACAGCACGCAGGCTGGTCCCCCCTCTGCAATGTACCGTGGCTGGCTCCCTCCACCACGCGATCTCATTCTCCCCCCTCCCTGGCACGGTAAGAAGCAGGGAGGGGGGAATACAATTAAAATATACACAAATAAATAAATAAAAATACTCCCCTCCCCCCTATTTTACACACACACTGCATCCTTACAAGCACACTCTGCATTACACACACACACACACTACATTCACTAAACACACTGCACTACACACACACACTACATTCACTAAACACACTGCACTACACACACACTACATTCACTAAACACACTCTGCACTACACACGCACACTACATTCACCAAACACACTCTGCACTACACACACACTACATTCACTAAACACACTGCACTACACACACACACACACACACACTACATTCACTAAACATACTCTGCACTACACACACACACACACTACATTCACTAAACACACTCTGCACTACACACACACACACACACACACTACATTCACTAAACACACTCTGCACTACACACACACTACATTCACTAAACACACTCTGTACTACACACACTACATTCACTAAACACACTCTGCACTACACACACTCACACTACATTCACTAAACACACTCTGCACTACACACACAAACACTACATTCACTAAACACAATCTGCATTACACACTACATTCACTAAACACAATCTGCATTACACACACACACACACTACATTCACTAAACACAATCTGCATTACACACACTACATTCACTAAACACAATCTGCATTACACACACACACACACACACACACTACATTCACTAAACACACTCTGCACTACACACACACACTACATTCGCTATACACAATCTGCACTACACACACACTACATTCACTAAACACACTCTGCACCACACACACACACACTACATTCACTAAAAACACTCTGCACTCACTACAAACACACTACATTTACTAAACACACTCTGCACTACACACACACACTACATTCACTAAACACACTTTGCCCTACAGACACACACACACACACACACTACATTCACTGTACACACGTTGCACTCACTACAAACACACTACATTTACTAAACACACTTTGCACTCACTACAAACACTGCATTCACTATACACATACTCTGCATCCACCACAATCACACTACATTCACTATACACATTTTGCATTCACTACTATCACACTACATGAACTATACACACTTTGCTCTAACTACAATCACTATACATACTTTGCACTCGCTGCAAACACACTACATTCGCTATCCACATTTTGCATTCACCACAATCACACTACATGCACTAAACACACTTTGCACTCACTACAAACACACTACATTCACTACAAACACACTACATACACTATGCACACTACATCCACTACAAAAACACACACTCTGCATTCACTAAACACACTCCTACATTCACTACACACACACTCTGCATCGAATGCATGCATACAAACATTACATACATTACATAAAATGTACACACTGCATCCATGACACACATACCACATCCACTACACACATTCTACATCCACTATACACACTGCATCCATGACACACATTCTACATCCACTATACACACACACACACTTTATCCTTGTGGGCGTACTCAGAGCTGGCCCCGGGGCCCAGATCTTGAGCTGTGTCAGGGGCCCTAACACTTCTGATGGCAGCCCTGACCAGAACATATCACATTATCTGGCATTAAATATGGAACCATAGCAATGTTTTGGCTGCCGAGTCCCTCTTTTCATGGGCTGAAGCTTATGGCCTTCGTGGCTTCCCCCAATTCTGACCCTATCTCATGTGTGTTTACCTGTGTTTAACCCCTTAAGGACACATTACATGTGTGACATGTCATGATTCCCTTTTATTCCAGAAGTTTGGTCCTTAAGGGGTTACATCATACAGTCTGCTTCATTTAAGACTTAGTAAGAGACTAGAGCACTCTGGCAAAATAGCACAGTAAAACTATGCAACCGAGCCTTAACAGAAAAACGCAAAACAGTTTTCAATAAATACGCATGTAGGCCTTTCTTTGTGTTCTTTGTGTTCTATTGATTAATGTAAACATTTTTGTAGATGACAGGTCCACTTTAAAGCATGTTTTACAAATGTCCCAGAAACTGTTTTTAGTTCATGCTGTGCTTGGTATTTTTCATACAGATAGCAATCTGTGCCATCACAGGGCCCTCTCACAGCTAAAATTATTATCCCAAAGCATTGGACAAAGAAAATGATAACTGTATCGAAAAAAAAAATGCTATAAAAATCCAATATTTCTTTTCATTTTTGATTGTTATAAACTAATTCCAGAATAAAACTTCAATAACTAATTTTTCACCCTATATGCATTATGTAAAGCAAAACTTGTCTTGATTATATTAAGCCGAGCTCTAAACATTTTTTGTACATTTGAAACCAATGTGCACTTATACATTTAAAAGTAATGGGGATTTGTCTCTTAAGTGGTAAATTCTAAGTATAGAATCATATGTATGATGTATGGGTATGTTCTGCCTCCAAGTTGTAAATTAACTTTTAAAAACAGTTTGATTGTGGAAAGGTAATTATTATTGCCTCACTGCTGTGTTACAAGGGATATTCTTCTACGAAATGTCTGAGTTTTGACAAAATGATTGTATGTGAATAGCCAGTGAAATTACAAAATTACATATTTATAGACACAAGTAATTCCGAATTTTCATTTAGTTGCACACCACTTGTAACATCGGATAAATAATTGAGTGAGTGGGTTATCAGGCATTAGATGCACTAGGGAATGTGTTTATATGGTTAAAAAAAAAACAATAAAAAATAAAATAAAAACATTAAGTCCTCAATGAATACTATTCTAACAACCCACTTTTCTACTCTACCCTCACCTTTTGTGTCACTATACCCCCACTCCCTGTAACATGTAAGCTTATTGAGCAGGGCCCCCAATCCATCTGTTCCTGTGTGTTCAACTCGTCTGGTTATAAGTACGTGTCTATTAGTCCACCCATTGTACAGCAATGCGGAATTTGTCGGCACTTTATAAATAATAATATTAATATGAATGCACTAGTATAGATAGACAGATAGAAAAAGACAAAGGTCTATCAAGTTCAACCTTGAAACCCATTCTTTTATGCTGTTGATCAAAAAGAAAGGAAGGCAATAAACCACAATTGTAGCTACTTCCAAATAGGCCACAAAAAAAAAAAAAAGGAAAAATATTTCTTGACTCCTTTACTGCAATCATATTTCACCTTGGATCAACAACAAGTTTACAATTATATCATTGAATATAGTGTTTTTGCTAAATAGCATCCAAGCCTTTTTTTTCTAGGAAAACCTATAAAATCTAATAATACAACCTCTTTTTCAGATAGCGATTTGCGTGCGAGCCAGGCTCCAGCGATAGATAATATTCTTTGCATGTAGGAGGGAGGTAAGTGGTCGGAGTGATCGCCGCCAGGCAAGAGTTCCTCTGGATAGGTTCGCAAAGAAGGATTGTGACATCCCCTCAAAGCTGTAAGGCGACTGCCCTCTGATGGCGGCCAGCACCGCTGCTTTGTCCTTGTGGCTTTGGAATTGTACTACCAGATCCCCTGGCAGGGCCGGACTGGCCCACCGGGATACCGGGAAATTTCCCGGTGGGCCGTCGGCAACTGGGGCCGGGGTGACCTGCGGCCGCAGGGAGAACTTGAAAGGCGGCCGCAGGGGAAGCTTTTCATGAGCAGGCTCTTCTGGGGGAGCAGGCTGTTCTGTCTCTGCTCCCCCTCCCTCGCGCGCAGCTTAATGAGATCGGAGCCGGAATATGACGTCATATTCCGGCCCCGGTCTTTCTAGCGCGCGAGGGAGGGGGAGCAGAGACAGAACAGCCTGCTCCCCCAGAAGAGCCTGCTCATGAAAAGCTTCCCCTGCGGCCGCCTTTCAAGTTCTTCCTGCAGCCGCCAGCACAGCTACCAGTCTGCCCACCCACAGGCAGTGGCGTACTACTTCAATAAAATGTAAGTAGTCATTTTATGTGATGGGGCTAAATTAATTAAAGGGGGGGTGGATAATGGATTAATTAAAGAATTAAAGGGGAGGGAGGTTTAATTAAGGGGGGGGAGTGTATTAATTAAGGGGGGGGTGTATTAATTAAGGGGGGTGTATTAATTAAGGGGGGAGTGAGTATTAATTAAGGGGGGTGTATTAATTAAGGGGGGAGTGAGTATTAATTAAGGGGGTGTATTAATTACGGGGGTGTATTAATTAAGGGGGGAGTGAGTATTAATTAAGGGGGTGTATTAATTAGGGGGGTGTATTAATTAAGGGGGGAGTGAGTATTAATTAAGGGGGGTGTATTAATTAAGGAGGGTGTATTAATTAAGGGGGGAGTGAGTATTAATTAAGGGGGTGTATTAATTAAGGAGGTGTATTAATTAAGGGGGGTGTATTAATTAAGGGGGGTGTATTGATTAATTAAGGGGGAGTATTGATTAATTAAGGGGGTGTATTAATTAAGGGGGGAGTGTGTATTAATTAAGGGGGGTGTATTAATTAAGGGGGTGTATTAATTAAGGGGGGAGTGAGTATTAATTAAGGGGGGTGTATTAATTAAGGGGGGAGTGAGTATTAATTAAGGGGGGTGTATTAATTAAGGGGTGTGTGTTAATTAAGGGGGGTGTGTATTAATTAAGGGGGGAGTGAGTATTAATTAAGGGGGGTGTATTAATTAAGGGGGGTGTGGATTAATTAAGGGGGGAGTGAGTATTAATTAAGGGGGTGTATTAATTAAGGGTGTGTTACTTACGGGGGGTGTATTCATTAAGTTGGTGTATTAATTTAGGGGGAGTGAGTATTAATTAAGGGGGGTGTATTAATTAAGGGGGGTGTATTAATTAAGGGGGGAGTGAGTATTAATTAAGGGGGGTGTATTAATTAAGGGGGTGTATTAATTAAGGGGGGTGTATTAATTAAGGGGGTGTATTAATTAAGGGGGGAGTGAGTATTAATTAAGTGTGTTTAAGGGGGAGTGAGGATTAATTAAGGGGTGAGTGGATTAATTAAGGGGGGTGTATTAATGGGGGTGTGGGTTAATTAAGGGGGGTCTATTAATTAAGGGGGGTGTATTAAGGGGGAGTGAGGATTAATTAAGGGGTGAGTGGATTAATTAAGGAGTGAGTGGATTAATTAAGGGGGATGTATTAATTAAGGGGGTGTGGATTAATTAAGGGGGGTGTGGATTAATTAAGGGGGGTGTATTAAGGGGGAGTGAGGATTAATTAAGGGGGTGTAATAATTAAAAGGTGTGTGGATTAATTAAGGGGGTGTATTAATTAAGGGGGAGTGAGGATTAATTAAGGGGGGTGTATTAATTAAGGGGGGTGAGGATTTATTAAGGGGGGTGTATTAATTAAGGGGTGTGTGGATTAATTAAAGGGGGCTGTGGATTAAAGAATTAAAGGGGGAGGTTTACATAATGGGGGTGCAGGGTTTTTTGATTAAGGGGGTTGCAGTATTCTATTTATTAAGGGAGGATGTGCACTGCAGATTTTTGTTTTTTGTTAAGGGGGTGTGCAGGGTTTTTATAAGTGGGTGTGCAGGTTTTTTGTTATTAAGAGGGGTTGTGCACGTTTTTGTTTTTTATTAAGGGGGTGTGCAGGATTTTTATGTGTAGGGAGTGAATGAAATTTATGCGATCGGGGTGCAGGGTTTTTATGTGTAGGGAGTGTCTGAAATTTATGTGATCGGGGTGCAGGGTTTTTATATGAAGGGCGAGACAAGGGGCTTTGTAGAAAGGGGCAGGGCAGGAGTTTTCTAAAAGGTTCTCACCAGCCCCTTTCTACAAAAGCACTGGTCTTCCCCCTTCTACAAAACTGGTGCATTTTACAAATTTTACAAGCAGTTTACAAATTTGTGCAATAAATATTATTGAAAACATTGAAAAAATATGTGGGTGTTTTCTTACATTTTTATTATGGGGGGGGGGGGGGGGGGGGGTTGCCACACTCAGGGTCCGCCCCGGGTGCCAAATGCTCTAGGTACGCCCCTGCCCACAGGTACTAAAAAATATGTATGTCAGTGGAAGTGTGTGTGTGTGTCATGCTGTGTGTGTTTGTGTCTGTCTGTCATGGTGTGTGTGTATGTGTCTGTGTCATGCTGTGTGTGTGTGTGTCTGTATCATTGTGTGTGTGTGTGTGTGTCTGTCTGTGTCATGCTGTGTGTGTCTGCGTCATGATGTGTGTGTGTCTGCGTCATGCTGTGTGTGTGTGTGTGTCTGTGTCATGCTGTGTGCGTCTGCGTCATGCTGTGTGTGTGTGTCTGCGTCATGCTGTGTGTGTGTGTCTTTGTCATGCTGTGTGTGTCTGTATCATGCTGTGTTTATGTCTGTGTCATGCTGTGTATCTGTCTGTGTCATGCTGTGTGTGTGTGTCTGTATCATGCTGTGTGTCTGTCTGTGTCATGCTGTGTCTGTATCATGGTGTGTGTCTGTCATGGTGTGTGTGTGTATGTCTGTCATGGTGTGTGTGTGTCTGTCTGTGTCATGCTGTTTGTGTGTCTGTAACATGCTGTGTGTCTGTCTGTGTCATGCTGTGTCTGTATCATGGTGTGTGTCTGTCATGGTGTGTGTGTGTATGTGTGTGTGTCTGTCATGGTGTGTGTGTGTCTGTCATGGTGTGTGTGTGTCTGTCATGGTGTGTGTGTGTGTCTGTCTGTGTCATGCTGTGTGTGTGTCTGTGTCATGCGGTGTGTGTGTGTGTCTGTCTGTGTCATGCGGTGTGTGTGTGTCTGTGTCATGCTGTGTGTCTGTCTGTGTCATGCTGTGTGTGTGTGTGTGTGTCTGTCTGTGTCATGCTGTGTGTCTGTCTGTGTCATGCTGTGTGTCTGTCTGTGTCATGCTGTGTGTCTGTCTGTGTTACGCTGTGTGTGTGTCTGTGTTACACTGTGTGTGTGTCTGTCTGTGTTACGCTGTGTGTGTGTCTGTCTGCGTTACGCTGTGTGTGTGTGTCTGTATGTGTCATGCTGTGTGTCTGTCTGTGTCACGGTGTGTCTGTATCATGGTGTGTGTCTGTCATGGTGTGTGTGTGTGTGTGTCTTTGTCTGTTATGGTGTGTGTGTGTGTGTCAGTCGTGGTGTGTGTGTGTGTGTGTGTGCCTGCTAGTTAGTGAGCTTGTGTTTTTATGTCAATGAGCTTATGTATATTAGTGAAATTGTTTGTCTATGAGGCTGTGTATCAATGAGCTTGTGTGTGTCAGTGAGATTGTCTGTGTCTGCATGTGAGTATGCTTACTGTATAATTAAATGTTTTACTCTGAAAGGACCAATATATTATATTAGAAAAAGCAATATATATATATATTGCGACAATATATGGCGCAATGACTTATGGGGCTGGCATAGATTTTTTTTTCCAGGGCTGCTTTGTATCCCCAGTCCGGCCCTGTCCCCTGGGGCTGTGGTTGGTGCTTTGGCCAGTTTTGGGATTCAGAATATTCCCTCCAGTGGCCCTGTCTTTGCCTGCTTTGGGGTTAGTAAGGCTGTTAGGAGACGTCGGGTGAAGTGTGGGTGTTCAACTATTGGTACATTCTCTGAAATCTCTCTGATTTTTATGTTTTTCTGCCTCCTCCTGTCTTCCAGGGTGTCAAATCTGTGTAAAAAGACGGTTCTGTTGTTTTAGCTCTTTCATATCCTGTTTCAACTCTGTAATTTGTTGTGTGTGTTCTCGTGAGGTATTCTCCACCTTGCCAAGGCGGCCGGTCAGGGCCCGCAGGTCCTCCCGTATCAAGGCCACATCCATCAAGATTTTCTGTTGGAGGCCTGCTATGAGCTCCCTGATGGCCGCTAGTGTCACTGGTGCAGGTTCGGGTGCCGGAGGTGGGGACGCCATGCATGCCGCTGTTTGCTGAACTGCCGTTGGTGTGAGGTCTCCCTCTGCCTCTTCCGACGTCCCATCGGAGAAGTCTGAACAGCCGCCGTGGAGGGATGCCATCTTAGGCTCGAGGGTGCCATGGGCCTGCCGCCACAGATCACCGATGCTCACACCCTGCTGGGGTCTGTCGGGCTTTTTTGGTTTTCTGCCTATGAGGTAAGCGTTGGGGTCTTCCTGGACGTCTTTTGAGCGTTTATCACCCTTATCTTTAGGCTTTTGCCCTTTGTTATACCGGAGCTCAGAGGCCATGCGACTGTCCACTTAGTTGGTTAGGCTATGCCCCCCCCCCCCCGATGAAACCTTTTAAAAGAAAATGAACTTTGTCAGATGAGTTGATGAATAAATTAATTGTTTTCTTTGGCTAATTCATTGTTAGTTCGTGAAACTACATATGATGAATCCTGCAGGACTCCGTTATAATGTGTACCCGCGGGGGCGGGGCCGGACCGCCATGCCGAGCGAACGCACAGAGGGCTAGCTCCCGACAAGCTACCCAGTTTTGAGCCCTTAAAAATCGGCAAAATACCTACCCAACAATTAGCAGCTGTGCCACAGCACAAGAGACGACCCTGGTACCGGGGAGAGGCTTGCCGTGAGGTTTTAGTCCCTCGGTGAGGCGATCCCCGTCAGCTAAGATGGAGACCGCTCGGGCGGTGAGCGGGGCGGACGGCCGCTGCCCAGCTATCCCGCCCACCAGAGGTACGGCAGTACCGAGAAGCTAGGTGGGTCCGGCCCTGTACCCCCCCCCCTCTGGGCCGGCAGGGGTGATCCCGGTCCCCACCCTGTGACCCACCGGAGTACCATGAACTTGCTGGGGGTCTGCTTTCAAAATAGCGGAGACCGCGTGGCAGGCGACTCTGCCGGAAGCATCCCCCTCTTCCTACACAGGCGGACTGCAGACCCCGAACGAGCTGGAACCGGCGAATGAGTACCAAGGTACCACTGGCCAGGGAGGTGCAGCACTAATACCCACATTATCAGAGGGTACAGAATGCACCATGGGACTATGCTTGAAGGACCTGACTTACCCTACTGAGCCACTTATCTCACCGCAGAGGGGCAGAAACACACTGCCTGACAACTTAAAGTCACCATACTGGGACTCTCCCCCTGTACAAGGCAGGCATCAGGCTGGACAGCACATACCCCTGGGTGGAAGGTTGTTTCCCTGCACGGACACCCAACGGGACTGCATTTACCACCAAAGTCGACAGTCCACTCATCTCACTATGGCAGACCACACTGCGAACGGACGGATCACCCAGCCTCCCGGCAAGGATGCATGACAAGGTGCACTGGCCCAACATGGGGTGGACACTCTAATATTATATTGCTTTAAACATTAGATTCAGTGAAGCTTGTTGCCTATTATTATTTTATTTTATGTCAGTAAGCCCATCTGTATATACATATGCATATATGATCTTCCCTGACACGTCAGACTAAAGATTAGAAAAGCATAACCTAGCATAACCAAGCATAACTACCTATAAGCGACACCCTTGAGAGCAGCGTTCAGCACTGTGTATTGTTTAGACAGACTGATATTGTATGGAATGTATAACCCACACACAAACCAAGCTAAACGTAACTATAATATTGTTTGACACCAATGCAATAGAAACGCTAACCCTAAACTACTGCTACCAAACGAAGATGTAACTCGTTATAGCTAATGCGACTAACCAACGTATACCTAACCTGCCTTCTTAACATAAAAATGTGTACGATCCATCTAAATGCTATATAACTGCTCACTAATCTGTATGATCAAAATTGTTGGAAAATGCTGTTGTGGCATTGCTGACAAGCGGATGTCAATCCTACACTGCAAAAATAAAGAATTAAAAAATAAAATAAAAAAATAATGTGTACCCGCAACAAAAAATGTAACTACCAACAAATAAGATATTTACCTGTCAAATCCTGCTCTGAATTTTGGCCCACCTTGTATTAATATACATGTGTATATATGTATACATCAGTAATACTCTTAGAAAAATCTGACCCATTTACACATACTCATTGACAAAACACACACACACACACACTCTCTCTCTTTCTCTCTCCCTCTCGATTTTTTTCCCTCCATGCTCCTGACCCACTGTTCAGCTTGCAAAACGTTTTGTCACTTATCCATAACCTTTTTTTGATAAAAAGGTTTAAAGTGAATTATATATTGTAATTTGATCATAAAATAAGAGATCATAGTTTTAATTATCCTAGGGGTTTAAATTACTCAATAGTGTGGAGCTATTCGTGAATATTCAACACTGCCTTAAATTATGTTCTTTGTAAGCTAATTTGTAGTGTACTAAACACCATTCATTAATAAATTGGAACTATTGATTAAGTAAAATTGCCCAGTAAGCAGCAGTTTCAGCCTTGTGTCTTCTTCACAGTCCTATTCTTTTTCCTTAACTGCATTATATCCATACGGCTCTAATGATTACTGTAATATTGTTTTCACCACATCTTAGCTTGTCTCTGGGGATGAAAAGGCAGAGAATAATTGACCCAGGTTGCTGTTCTTAGTGGGTAGGTCTTCACTAGAATCACGTATTAGGATTTGCCTGATTTGGGCTGATTGGCTGTTCAACTGAATTCTGTATCTCTGAAGCCCCATACGCTCATAAAACAGAGCAAATGACTTGCACAATGGCCAGGAAGAACAAAGCGATCCAGGCAGTCAACGTACAGATTATAGAAGATTTGTTTAAGAATCCGACCATAAACAGCAATGTTTCACTCTGCAATGAGGTCTTTGTAGGTCGAAACCTTACTGTTTATATTCTAATTCTCCAGTAAATCTGCTACAATTTGTACCTTGAATGTCTGGATTGCATTGTTCTTACTATCTATGTATGGGGTAAGCCAGCCCCAGGTCCGGTTTTGCATCTAGGACTACTCAGTTAAAGAATTGCAGACTCCCTCCTTTTTTAAAATAAACTAGCCACAATATATACATTGAACATTATTCAGAGTCTGCCTGTGGCACAAAGAAAGAGAGATGATTGATGGAAAAATTATGATTGATGGTTAGGGGACAGCCACTAAATAATGATTTTGTTCACAGACCAGAACTGGCTAGTAGAATGAAAAAAGGAGCATTAAAAAAATAATAATAATAAAAAAAAAAAATAAAAAAAAAATATATATATATATATATATATATATATATATATATTATACTATATATTTAATAACTATAAATAATGTGTAAATGAAGATGTTTTTTCTCCCTTTATTGGTTTCTGTTTCTCATTTGATCTGTGCACCAAATGGCGAGAAATTGCATTACACCGATTGGCCCATTATTGACCCTTTCTAGCTTGTTTGAATGTTTCTCTCAATATTCTCCAATATATTAAATTTGGCTGATGTCTCATGAACAAGCATTGGACATCTTGAACAAAATTTCAATTTTGGGAAAAATGATTTGACCAATCTGAACTTTCCTACCACTTACAAGTCTATTCTTCACTTTCTGAATACCCGGAATGGAATGCCCAATCATCATTCTTTAGCTTCTCCTTCAGGCTTGTCCTCAATGGGGGTTATTTACAAACATCCAAATACAAAAACATTTGCAAAATTTGTCCCAATCTGTATAGAGGCATACCGGCAGCAAAATCTGGACATTTCCTACACAATTTAACAATGTCCATAATTCTGTCCATATTTTAGCCTCTCCAGACTTCACCAAATGTCTGGAATCTAGCTCTGAATGCTCAAAATATAGGTGTGGATTACATCTGGTTCCATTTTCTACACAATTTAATTATTTGCTTGATGGCACAGAGGAAATAGTTGAAAACCCCTTGGCAGAGCAAAAGTTAAGTAATGTGGCATGAGGCCAGCTCTTGCAAGCTTACTGCAGCTGTAAAAAATAAATATTAGCCCAAATAGGGGAATGGACTTTTTGAATAAGGGGGGGTCTGTCTATAGTTAAACATGCTGTTTGGTCCCCACATTATCAGTTTTTTTTGTACTGCTTGCAATAAACATTGGCCTTGCTTTAGTATTGTTGTAAAAGGTTTTCAAGTGATTTCATATTTTTGGATAAACTTTTAAAATGATCTAATTAAGGAGAAATATTTAAATGTTGTAATATTTTGTAATATATTGATATTTTTGTGATAAAAAATATCACATATTTTTGATATTTTCATATTTTGAAAAGGTTATTTTGAAATTTATCCAAAAATTTTAAATTGTTTGAAAAGCTTATCGAAATATGAGGGAGAAAGGTAACTCTGCTGGGTACTCTGAATTCCCATTGAATGGCAGTGTTTTGGTGTGAACTTGTGTCATCACATTGTTGCTAATATGCGTTAGTGAGCTGATAGGTATCTTTTATTTTGTCTTTAATATTGTCACTTTATCATAATTATACTGCCTATGAATTGTTAGTGTTAGTCACTCTGGGTGTCAGCTTGACAAAGACCCATTGTAGGGTCAAAACTTTGCTGGATTCACTTTTTTCTTCTCAATTGGATCACGTTGTTGTTATCAGAATTTTCTAGGGAGCTGATTGGCCAGAATGGGAGTGAGGCTCCTTTTGCTGCCCAAAAGGTATATTTAAGTGAGAAGTATGGCTTGACAGCACAGTCTCACCACAGATCTATAGAAGATGGTAGTGGAGCAAACAAGATTTATGTTCACTCTTCCTGCCCCCTCCCTATTTATTGTATTGTTTTAATTTATCGTTGTGGTCTTGTTTGGGGTTATTCATCCCCTTCATTAGAGGGGATGGATATTTTCTATTCAGGTGATTTTTAATTAGCATTCTATCAATTTGCATTTATGCCAGACTCGCTTTAATTAATGCTATTGATGTAAATAGTTTTAATGCAAAGCTAAATTGAAATATTTATGGTATTTTAAATACTTTTGAAATTATTTATTAAAGCCCAAATAAAACGCCATGGCCTTACCCAGGTAAAAATATACACGCACACCAGTCAATTATTTTAAGTTATATTATTCACACAATAAACACAAGTAGAAAAGTAACGGTGGTAAATAGAGAATTAACAAAGAAAAAAAGAGTGATAAAATAATCAGTTTTACTATCATAAAAACTATTAAAGTGTTAAGGGCGTTTAGAAGACCACATTAAATGGGATAAGTTTGATAGTAAGTTTGGTGTAGATTGGAAAACTAAACATAGGGAAATAAATTTACGTGTGAAGTGCCTATTACTGACTTGATGAAGATCTGTATAGTAATAAAATAAAATGTGAAACAAGGTTTCTTTATAAAGGGTAGACGGGCAGAAGAGGATATTATATGTTCCTTTCTGATTGAAACGCAGCAGCGTTGTACATGTAATGGGTTTACAATATAGGAATCTCATAATCAAATCACAATTTTTCATTCAGCTATTCCCAGCTCTGAACAAATCCCTTCGCCCATCCAAGCTGATGAGGATATGTAAATTAATTTGAAAAAAAAACGTCAAAAAAAATTCAGATTTCTTGATGCGCACTGAAGTGAGCGAAAGAGCTCATAACAGCAACAGACTGGAAATAAAATAACAGAAATGTAAAGTGTATTAAGGTTGGATTGAAGAACAAAATCCTAAAGAAAAACGAAGATGACAATAAACCATTTGATCTTACCAATTCTTTAAATTTTGATTTTTGCGTACAACAAAATTTTAATACGCAGCTTCTCTAATGTAATCAGCAGATGTTAGTGTTAGCTGATTGGATGACTAACAATTAAAATACTTATTTTTATTGTAATTATTTTGTGATCTTTAACTAGCAAGGTTCTTCATTACGCTGGGAACTGGAGAAAGAAAAAGGAATTGCAATTTTTGTTAAATTTTTTTTAAGTTTCAAAAGCAAACAACACATACATGAATCTTCGAAATAACTTTTAGGATACAGATGGTATTTCAGTGATATAATATACTTACATTCATGCAAATCATAGCAAAAGGAAGGTGTTTCCTCTTCCACTCTCTTTCCTTTAGAGGAAAACTCCAAACACCATAACCACTATAGTGCTGTATAGGTTATGGTGTTAGGATTGCGTTACTCCATTGTAAGTAGGCAAACTGCTTTAAAATGGTTTGACTTCTTATCTTGTTGTTGTTCTTTGCCTACACTAGTTCCGACAGGGAGCCGGAAGTCTGTTAGGAGCTTATGTTAGAAGTGCAGGCGAAGCACACTGGCTGTGCACGCCAGTTGATTCCTATCAGCCAATGAACTAAGCCCTGCACTGGCAGGCTTAGCTCAGACAGAGAGCTTCTGGTTCTCTGTTGGTATTAGAGGAAGCAAGAAGTGGTGCCGACAGACCCCAGATGAGAATTCATTCAATTCTAAAACAGCTTGATTACTTTTAGGAGGGGTTGCCAGGTCTTTTCTAGCGCCATAACCACTACAGCAAGCTCAAGTGTTACATGGAGTTTTCACATAAAGGAAAAGCAGCAATAATTTATCATGGAATACCAGATATTTTCATAGATGGTGTTAAAGTTCTGGCATAATAAGACTAAATGTTATAAAGTCTGCTCTGCTTCTTCTCCCCAACTCCTCTCTGTTGGTGTCCCTCAAGGTTCAGTCCTTGGTCCACTACTGTTCTCCATCTATACTGCCTCCCTTGGTAAACTCATTTGCTCCTTTGGCTTCCAATATCATTTCTATGCAGATGACACGCAAATCTACCTGTCCTCTCCTGATCTCTCCCCGTCCCTCTTGACTAGTGTCTCTGACTGCCTCTCTGCTGTTTCTAACTGGATGGCTGCCCACTTCCTTAAACTAAACTTGACCAAAACTGAAATTCTGGTCTTTCCTCCATCAAGTGTTGTTACTCCTGTGTCTGTCTCCCTCTAAGTCAATGGTGCTACCATCAGCTCCACCACGCAGGCTCGTGTCACGTCTAAACATTTGTTATGAAGGAACACAACTGCAGATTTCGTATAGTTTGAATATTTATTAAAGAAAGTAAAAGGTAAAGACTTTAATTCCAATTTACAGGCACTGTAGCTTTAAGTAGTAAACGATAACTGAAGTCCACAATTACAGGCACTGTAGCTTTAAGTAGTAAATGATAACTGAAGTCCACAGTTACAGGCACTGTAGCTTTAAGTAGTAAACGATAACTGAAGTCCACAATTACAGGCACTGTAGCTTTAAGGAGTAAACGATAGTAAATTGCAGACACTGAATCAATAAGGAGTCTCTTAGTAGAGTTAACGGTTTAGGTGATAAGTAATTACAATAGCTGTTCCATACTTTAACTGAAGCAAGACAGATGCAGATAACTGATATGAAGTATGAGTTGAAGTTAGCTGTAACGGGATTGTTTTTACCGAAGGACTTTTGGAGACAGGTAATAACAGCTTTTAGATGCAACTCTTATCACATTGGTTTTACTTAGCTTCCGGCAAATAGAACACTGGTTCCCGAGATCTCCTCAGAGGCGTATGAAGAGTGTTTAATCTTTAGTCGTGGATGAGGAGAGGTGAAGGGAACTTTGCAGAGTCTTTCAGTCCGGTCTGGTAGCAGAGGCTTTCACAACGAAGTTGTAGCCGGGTTGTGAGTAAGGAACGTAGTTCAATAATCCAGCCTTGATCAGCTGGTGCAGTCAGATTAAATAGGCAGACCGTGTCATACAGGGGTGTGGCTAGGCTCCGTGGAACCAGGAAGTAAGAGGATACCATAGTTAAGGCATTACAGCTCGTTGCCTAGGTGTTCTCTTTGACTCCGACCTCTCCTTCAAGCCTCATGTTCACTCTATCGCCAAATTCTGTCATTTCCATCTCAAAAACATTGCGCGCATCCGCCCCTACTTAACGCCAGATGCGACTGAGGTGTTGGTCCATTCCACTGTACTTTCTCCCCTTGACTACTGTAATCCGCTTCTCAGTGGTCTTACGTGCTCCCAACTTGCGCCGTTACAGTCCATAATGAATGCGGTGGCGAGGCTCATCTTCCTGTCCGCCCGCACCTCCCATGCCTCACCCTTCTGTCAGTCCCTACATTGGCTTCCTATAAAATATAGAGCTCAATTTAAAATTCTGGTTCTTGCTTTCAAATGTCTACATAATGCTGCTCCCACCTATCTATCCTCCCTTATACACAAGTATGTCCCGTCTCGGCCCTTACGATCTGCTGAAGACTTACGTCTATCTTCTGTCCGTACTCCCACCTCTGATGCTCGCCCTCAAGACTTCTCGAGGGCTGCGCCGTTCCTGTGGAACTCGCTTCCCTCCTCCGTTAGATGCTCACCCAGTCTCCACTCCTTCAAAAAATAATTAAAAACCCACTTCTTCATAAAAGTGTATCAATTAAACTCTTAATAGCTCCCAACTGATTCCTCTTCTGCAACTGTCACTAGTCTAATACTATCCTTACCTTTTGTGTCATTTTACCCCACTCCCTCTAGCATGTAAGCTCATTGAGCAGGGCCCTCAACCCCTCTGTGCCTGTGTGTCCAACTTGTCTGGTTACAACTACATGTCTGTTCGTCCACCCATTGTAAAGCGCTCCGGAATTTGACGGCGCTCTATAAATAATATAATAATAATAAATAATATAATAATAATAATAAATGTGTGATATAGATTCAACAATCTTCTAAAAACATTCTTTTGGGAATTTGTTCCATACTAGAATCTAATCAGATACCAGGACAGAGAAGTAATGAATAGCAGATTATTACAGTTCTTTATAATGGCTGAGCTTAAGGCAATGCCTGTAGTAAGGCAAAAAAGGTGACTGCTGAACAAGTAGCATAATCAGAAACAGTGAAGGCCAGAGATATCCGAGAGAGGGATGAACCATAGTTCCAAGCCAGTCTGGGACAACAATGTTAAAATAATCGTAAATTCCAATGTCAACTCAAGGAGCCAGTAGTTAGAGTAAATGAGAAACAAGACAAATATATATCAAAATGAGCAACAAAAAAGAATGAGCTGTAGGCATCCTCCGGACTCCTGATGATGTGCACTACACCTCCCCTGATGCTTTGCCAGCATTATGTCTGTTAGAGTATAATGGGAAATGTAGTAGCAACATCTGAGGTGCGGAAGATTGCCTACCCCTTAAAGTAAAATAATCACAAGACATAATTTTACGAGAGCAGAGAGCAGCGATGGAACTCATAGGTGCAAATGATTGGTTACAACTAGCTTTAACTAATCGGACCTATATAGCAATCACTACAGATGGAAGCAGAGTTGCATATTATGCTTGGAGAGCTCTCAACAGAAAGCTTGGATGCATCAACAGCGGGGTGTCACCCACAGAAAAATCCCTTCTTGAGGCATAAGTCAACTATTCCATACCTTATCACTTACTAAATCTAAAACACAGGTCATCTCCTGTGCTCCTGTATATCTGACGTCCTAAACGTCAAAAAATGTTATCAGCTTTGGGAAGGGGCACTGACTTGTCCTGGTTCCCCACAAAAAATCTGCTCATGCTTTGGGAGAAATGTTAAGATGCGATTAAAGGACCACTCACTGTTTCATGTATACGAAGGACTTATAAAAGGAAGTGCATGGATATTGCAGGTACAGTTGTGGTATATATCCCAGTATACAATGTGTCTTAGCCCGGGAGTAGGAGACAATGGGCAAAAGTCATCACGCCATGCATTTTTGCATATTTTGTGTATACAGAATAAGCAGAGTGCTTTTTACATAACAAGCTATCTTATGCATTGTTGCACGTTCCTGTAAGATCCTGTAAATCTGAAACTTTTATGTTCTTTTGTTTATTTTATTTTATCACCCTCTGTAGTTCATAATTCACCAATGACAACATATTCTTTTCTTCTGCTTGTTTCTTACACAGTTGTCTTATTGATCAGTATAGGATCATTGACTTTGCTTTTTTTTTTCTCTACCCTTGGCTTTTGATAAACTACTCTCATATATATCTCCATTAGTGAAGGTGTTAAACTGTTGTCTATTAATCACAAAACTAATTTTCAAGCATTCATAGTTGCACTTAACGAAAGCAGATGGGATCTATACTCCAAGCTCATCGGATTTAGGCTGCACCATTTCACAACAGATTGCAAGCTTCTCGGTACATAGCTTTCTTAATTTTTCACATTCTCGGGGCATGGATCTATTGATTTCTCACATTATGATCGTTAATGATATGCATTTTACTTATTAATTTCCTCTAGCCCTGCAGAGAATCAAGCACTGCATATATTATATATGTATATTGTAAATATACATATACACTGTGAAGTGTGTATTATAGAAAAACAATGCAGTATAATAGAGATAGTGATGGACATGAGGCTCCCACTGACACCCACAATAAGAAACAAAACATGTAGGTGATAATAAAATGAACTGTATAAATCACTCTATATCTGTTACCTGTATCAAACAGAGGTACAATGCTCAGTCTGCCCTGCAGAGCTTCCACCATAACACTGGGGACCCCTTACAAACCTAACTGGGTGCCCAACAACCCAGAAAGCTATACGCGCATTAACAGGCACAAACTGACAGACACCCATATACACACCTTGACAGACACATGTACACACACAATGACAGACACACATGACAATGCAAATATTGACATTTACTCAAGTTACTCAAACCCCTTTTAACACTATATATTTGTATCATTTAAAGTGCTCTATGGGGCATTACTATTACCCCAAA
This sequence comes from Pelobates fuscus, assembly GCF_036172605.1. Taxonomy (NCBI): domain Eukaryota; kingdom Metazoa; phylum Chordata; class Amphibia; order Anura; family Pelobatidae; genus Pelobates; species Pelobates fuscus. The sequence goes on along the minus strand of NC_086327.1, from coordinate 90,973,593 downwards.
ACCTCTAAAACCCTCTGAAAAGTTTTAAAACATACTAGACATCCAGCGTTGGGTGAAGCCCCTTTTTTATGTCAGCTCTGCAGTTGTGCACTCCTATTGCAGGCTTCTCATAGAGAAGAGCTCTCATAGAGCTGTGCATGCTGTAAAATAGGCATATTGACATTAGGTAGCCTGGATCAGAGTTCCTGAATTTAAACAGAAACACTGCACATCCAAGCTCCTACCACCATGACCACTTCAAATCACTTAAGATATTGTACCCATCCTCCATATTGCCTACCTTTTGCCAGGAGGGTGTCTTCCCTGTGGTTCATCAGGGATCCAGAGCCGGAAATAAGCTGTGCTCAGTGGGCTGTGATCGGCTGTTCCTGTCCTCCTATTTTGAGTACTGTAATCTACGTGCATGTGGAGTGTCCTTGTAGACCCCATAACATGATGGGACCCTTTATAGAATTTTGGCCATACCCAGAGGCAAACTGAGACAAAAATTTGACCTTGACATTTCAAATCAGAGTGGTCCAGTGAGACAGGGTTTGGCCAGCGAGGGGCCATGTTGTGTCATCAGCAATGACAAGCAAGTCCCCCATCAAAGTCAGCATGTTAGTTCATCGGTCTTCCAGGTCAACTCATCCACAGAGCACTATTAAAGAGCTCTTGCATGTGGATTAGGTCATGTGCTGGTTTTGTGCAGCGAAAGTAAATTTGCTGGTGACTTGTCTCTAGTGTCTTCATAAGTGGAATATCAATAGACAAAAGGGCCAGGAAAGGCTATTGTGTATACATTTGGCTGCTGCTTGTGGAACTGAGTGTGTATAGAGGGGGCTGTTTGTGGTGTAGTATGTGTGGCTAGGGATTGAAGTGTGGGGTGATTTATTATTACTATTCTAAAAATATACCCCTTCTCTGAGATTAATCTTAATCCGTGGTGGTCCAGTATGTTTGCCCAATGCCATTCCAGGTGCTGATAGTGGTCCTGCTACCCTGGATGCCAGCAAGGCAGATGGGGTGACCTCGTCATCCCTGTAGCGCACAAGCTCTCAGGTACCACAGTTAACTCACCTAATTAGGATCAGCATCTGCATAGATATATCATATTTCATGAGAGCAAAGGTTAAGTGGTTTATCGAGGTGTCCATAATTCCAAGATTAAGTTATTGTTGTCTAGCACTGTCAGTAAACATGAGCCCAACCCCTACCCTCCCTCAATTTAGTCTTGGGATTAGTAAATGACATTGATGGTGTGTTTGTTTTTCTCAGTAAAATAAATTTGAGATATGAAGGATCGTGCGTTGTATAAACAAACACAATTTTATTTAACATGAACAGGTGTTGTTTTTTGCTTCAAAATGAGGTGGTGCTTGATGGATTTAATCCTGTTCTTGTATTTACTGCTGTTGGAATTATTACTGTTCTTGCCTTTGTGTTTGCCTTTAAGAAACACTGCATTGTGCTCAAACACTTCCACAGCACACACTGGACTGAGCACACACAGAAAAAAAGTAGAAATTACACTTAACAAACAACAAAAAAACTGTTGGTTGTAAAATGGTGATTACAAGTTGGTGTTAAGTGGCAGTGCAACAAGTTGGTGTTAAGTGGCACTATCCATAAACAACAGTGTCACACTAGGCTGTAGCAGGCTATCTCTACCACTCGAAGATTGTGTGAGTGCCACTGTGGGACTAGCTAGTCAAGAGAAATTTGTTTTCTTATTTTTACTAAACAACACACTCCCAATAAAAAAAAAGGATTTTCTTTGTGCAAACAGTTATTAATAATCTGCAAATTGGTCATTCTAAGTTGTTGATAAGTAGCAGTTACTAGCACTGAGACCTTGCACTAACCATAAACAACAGTGTCAAACTAGGAAGGAATCAGGCTATCTTACCACTCAATGTTTGTGTGAGTGCTAATTTAGGTGTAGCTAAACAAGAGGAATTTATTTATTCTTGTTTTTCTTCTTGTTACACATTCTCCCCAAAACTATTTTCGCTCTACAAACAGTTACAGGAACACTATAGTGTTAGGCATACAAATATATGTTTGTAATGCTATAGTGTCCTAGTCACATTATAGGTGACCGGGCAAGCACTGCCAGGATTGAAAAGAGGTCTTCTGCATGTAGGTCCCCCTCTTTGGCAGAGATCATCAATACTGATGATCTCAGCCAATCCCATTGGAAAGACCATCTGATCATTATAGCAAAGTTTTACTCTGCTATTTCACAGAAGAACCTCTAGTGGCTGCAAAGAAAATATTCCTGGAGAATGGCAATGTTTTAGCAGCAAGGTTTAACCAGGAGGGCAAATGGCACTCAGAACACTTTTCTTCTTGTTTTTTTTTTTCTTGTTACACATTAGCCCCTTAAATTATTTTCGCTCTACAAACAGTTACAGGAGCACTATAGTGTTAGGAATACAAATATATATTCCTAATGCTATAGCGTCCTAATCACCATAATATAATATTCCTTAATTAGGAGCAATGACCCAGGCTTTCTCTCACTCCTACACTGGCACAGCAAGGGTGAACACACAGTATTGTTGCTGGTCTGACTCCCTTAGTAGCTGCAGTGAAAGTATCTGAAAAAATCCTCCTTGAACTGTTTTAGTGCTCCTCTTTTTTCCCCTCTATTGGTGAGTTGTCATGTAAATAAAAGAAAGATTCACTGGCTGTCCCCTCTCTCCGAATCACAAATAAAAACAAGCAGATATGGGTTATGTGTGAGTTGGTTTCTCAGAGATTCAGGCATGTGGCAGCATTAAAATCGAAATTTCGGCTAAACTACCAACTGGCCAGAATCCGTCCGGGTTGCAGTACCACCCTAGACAAATCTCCAAGTCTACTACCAAGTACTATTTCATGTTTGCTTTATTTGTTTAACCAGATTCTATGTATCTGTAGGTGTTTGACGAAGGTCAAAACACGTTTCAGATCAAAACCATGTAGGGAAGCAGAAAATGTTAAGGAATTAACATTCTTTTTTCACCTCTATATAAACATATACAAATATATATTAAAAAAAGCATAATATCATTATGTTTTTCATTAGGTTTAGTTGAACTGTGCTTAATAAATCATGATTATTGCCTTGTCTCGCAGCATAGATGCTACATCAAAATGTGGATAATTAATGGAATTCTTAATAAATAATATTACAGCTAAAATATGAGATGCTCCAAAAACTATTATCTTCTGACTCAATATAACACATGTAACAGAAAATGTCATACTTTCAGTACAAAAAAAAAAATTAATTTACTTTTTCCTGTCCAAATGTTTTCAATGATATCTTTTAAAGCTTACGGCGCAACACTTGGCTATATATCCGGGCCCTATTGATACATTTGTCCTTTCGTGTCTCTCTTGGTCATATAATTTTGGAATTTGATTGCTTCCTTAGAATTTGATATGTTGAGTCATTGAAGAGCGCAGTATCAGAAAGCCAGAAGTGCCAGGACACATATTAATTTCACATTTCCTTCTACGGGAGACAGGTCATTCGTTTCTTCCCGTTGAAGAAACTCATAGCGTGAGGGTAAAACTAATAGAAACACAGAAGAAATACACTTTTATATAACACAATAACCCTCACACCAAAAAAAACTTTGACACAAAGTAAGATCAATATTTCAGCTTAGTGAATTACAGAATTTTATATTTCCTTGCTCTCAGATACAGCTACAAAACAATTTATATCAACTGAACAAAGTAAAATACGCATTCTGTTAGCAATTCCTTTTATCTCAAAGAGAAAACCAAAGAAAGCTGCATCCCATTATGTGATATAATTCTCATATGTGAATAAATAAAAATGTATATCTAATAAAAGGATAGGTGAGGATTCAAGTTTATTTTGGTTACATTGTGTTGTCGACATGTTTAAAAGCATAGTGTGTGCTTTGTTTTGTGAGTGATAACGGTGAAAATTTGTTAAAATGGTTCAGATGTTTAAATTGCTAAATATGATTCCATGGCTTTGACCTTTTAACTTTGATATGCAATCTGGGACTGGAAGATACCAGGTGAGCCAAAATTCAGAGTAGGATTTGACAGGTAAATAACTTATTTGTTAGCAATTATTATAATTTTTTTGCATGTACATATTATATATGAGTCTAGGGAGATTCATCATGGGTAATTTTACAAAAAAAAGAGTAAAAATAGTGGATTTTTTTTTAAAACTGAGACAACTGTTTGGCAAGCGGATGATTTTAAGAAATTCCCGCATTAATTGGCTGCCATGTTCGACCGACCTTTCAGATTCCGATGACTTCCTGTGGGAATTTTTGTGGGCGTGGGTGTACGTAAAAAACAGTGTACACTTGAGTAACTCAAGGAGAATATTCATGCCGAAATTCAAGTGCTAGAGCCTCAAACATTAAGTAATGTTATGAACAATGCAATTGAATAAGCCCAACATTGTGAAATGGAGATCATTTGAAAAATGTCATCTTCCGTACGAAGTCAAACAAATCTCTATGTGTTAATCATTAATTGAATCTAATAAGTTATTGACTCCTCAAACCCTACAATGAATTGTGTCCCACCCTATATAAATGGAAGGCGCTGCAGCCTCTACTCCTCCCCTGACTAAGATCATATTAACTGATGATCTCAGCCAATCCAATGCCTCTGCATAGGGAAGCATTAGGGGGCTAATGTGCAGGTGTGGCAATTTCCACCCTGCCTTAATTAGAATCTCCTCATAGAGATGCATTGACTCAAAGCATTTATATGAGGACCATTCAGCGGCTTCATGCTGAGAGCAAAGACGCTGAACGTCGTTTCTGAAAAAGTTACAGGACTGCACCTGGAAGCCCCTCTAGCGGCTGCCCCCAGTGGCTGCATTCGGATGTAGAAATGGCAGAGACAGTCCATTTACACCTGAAGCACTACATTAAGCTATATTGATTGTGGTGCTTACAGTTTGCCTTAATAAGGTCACTTTTTACTAGAGCATCTCTTTTTGGTGATGGAGGGTCTGTTGTAGTTGCAGGAGACTCTCAAACCTGATCATCTGCAGGGAATGTTTTGGTGATAAATATATTTTTGTATTTTCTTTAAATAATTTTCTTTGCATTCAAAAATAAATAAATTATTATCTACATGATTAATTTAAAAAGTTGCCATCTTCCCCATAATTGTTCTTTAAGAATTATACAATGTACCAATTTCGAATTTATTTTGCTAATAACCTGGTAGGTGCAAAGATATGTGCAATTTTAATGTTCTTTATGAGTCACCAGACAATGACATATAAAAATAATTTAAAAAAAATACAGGAAGTTATGTACAAAGGGGACAGAGAGGACACGTTAGTTCTCCAAAAATATACACATATGAATGTCAACAGTAATAATCTCTATGAAATAAAGTAACATTGCCTGATTTGGCGGTGGTATTACATTCAAAAACAGAGCTGGAAATTTCTCCTCAACAGTAAAGTAATTATGCAGAGAGTTTATAAGAGAGGACGAGGGGATAAAACATGCACACTCATTTATACAATCAACCAGATTCCAAGAAAACAACAACTATAAATACAGATTTTTATGCAAACTGGCATTTATAGGAAACAAAATGTTACACATCACTTTTTAAAGCTCTTTTTAAACATAAATATAATTGTATGTATAAAAAATTGATGATGGCTTCACTTTAAATAGTATAGTGCACTTTTCTATTCTGTATTGATGCCAGTTTGCATAAAATTTTATGTTTTGACTGCTCTACCCTTTGAGTCAACTCTGCATTTATTTTATTTAATGTTTTTACCTTCATTGCCCTTAGAAAAACACTATATGAAAGTTTAATTTGTAGCTTGCTGTGAAATCCCCAATTAGTCTTAAAGGTGGCTAAATGACAGAACAAAAAAAAAAAAGTTGGTATACGCCATATGTTATTGGGAAATACACATATCTGTGCTATTACCATTGGATACAATTGAGCTGAAACTCAAGAGAGAAAATCAAACACAGCTCGAGAACTACAAATGTTAGCTATTACAGAATGTTTAAAGGGTACTGTCACGTTCTAGATAGATAGTTTCTTTACAATTGAATCACTGATTGAGATGAAGAGTTTTGTAAAAAATGACTTTGAAACACACTCCCATTCAACATCTTCCCATGACGTACACTCATGTGGATTTGCGTATATATAGTTTTATTTAAGCATGTGCCTTGTTTGCATTGTGTGCCAGGGCATGCCTTGACAGCTGATTCAAACAAGATACACTGAATTGTTTTATTGAATCACATCTAATAGCAAATCTTGAATTAGCTAATGAGTTCTAAAACAACATAAGTGAAAGATCTTTAAAACTCTGACTTATGAGTAAGACCACATGCCATGCATGGCAAATAAATATACAGGTGTGGAATGATGAAATAGTAGCGTGTGAATGTGTGAGGTGCTGTATATGTGTGCTGAGTTCTATGTGCTCTTTAATAAGTATGTGTAAATGTCTGTACCTACCAAAAAACAATGACACAACAGACACTAACATAATAACAGCCACCAATGTGGCTAAAACACTATCTCTATATCCAACTCTAATTATTTTATTTTTTGTTGGCCCCAATCTTATTCCCCTCTCATTAATTCCAGCCCTTTGTGGATTAGGCATGTGCATGGAAAAAATATTCGGTTCAGCATTCTAAAATTCGGGACTTCGGCACTTCGGCATTCCGAAATTCGACACTTCGTCCGAAGTTCGGAACTTCGGGACTTTGGCACTTTGGGACTTGGGGTAAGTGTAGGATTAGAGTAGCGTTAAGAGTAGGGGTAGGTTTACTTTAGGGGTAGGGTTAGGTTAGGGTATGGTTAAGGGTAGGGGTAGGTTTAGAGGTAGGGATATGGGTAGGGTTAGGGTAGGGCTAGCGGTAGGGTTAGGGGTAGGGTTGAGTTAGGAGCAGGGTTAGGAGTAGGGTTATGGTAGGGTTAGGGGTAAGGTTAGGGTTTGCATACCCTACCCCTACTCCAACCACTAACCCTACACCAACCACTAACCCAACCCCTAACCCTACTCCACCCACTAACCCTACCCCAGCCCCTAACCCTACGCCAACCCCTAACCCCAACCCTCTCCTGTTTTGCCACTTTTCAGAAATCCGAAGCACTTCGGAACTTCGGAAATTCGGCACTTCAGAAATTCGGTTCAGCATTCCGAAATTAGGAACTTCTGCAGTTCGGAAATTCGGCACTTCAGAAATTCAGTTCGGCAATTCCGAAGTTCTGAACTTCTGCACTTCGGCACTTCGGCACTTCGGTTCGGTTCAGCATTCCGAAATTCGGCACTTCGGAAATTCAGCACTTCGGACATTCAGAAGCATCCGAATGTCTGAATTTCCGAAAATTGTCCGAATTTGCATTCGGAACTAAACGAATTGCACATGTCTATTGTGCATTCTCTTTTTCCTTTTCGACCTCAGTCATCTTCTGAATCCATTTGAACACCTGGTTACACTTTGTCACGCTTATATATTTTGTTTCCCTGGTGTAACCGCACATCATCTTCTTTATTACACTGTTTGATTCTTATCTTTTATGGTTTTTGATGGTGTAACAAATGTTTTTTTTGAGGACTAAGGTTAGTTGTAGTATTGATGTAAGTCTAGATAGGTTTGGGAATTAGTATTAGGTGTTAATGTAGTAAGGTTCAGTAGGCACAGCTATTGTAAGGGATCGGCAGGGGCTCTAGTGTGGAGTTGGGACAATGGAGGGAGATGAGGGGGCAAACTGATCGAGGGCACAGACAAGAATTGGTAACATTACAAAGCCAAATTCTGTGGGAGATGGGTCTGCTATACTAGAGCCACTTGGGGCATGGCAAGGAGGCAGATGGCTCAGCAGAAGCCACTCAAGGCTACCATGGCCAGGACGGCAGATTGGCTGGAGGGTCTGGTGAGCGGGTCCCCAACACTTTCTGCTGCGGGTCCCCAACACTTTCTGCTGCCTCTTCTAGAGAGTTGGAAAAAAGAGAAAGAAACCGTGCCCAAAGATTATGTAGAACTTAATACGTACACAAGTCTCTTAAGGTTGTATACACATTTGACCTCAAAAGAACATAAGAAACAATAATAGTGCAGTACAGTATGTACAATAAATAAGTGATGTGTGATCTTAGGTGATTTCACTCACATTTGATTGAGCTATCTCAGAGCTCAGCTGTTTTAGCGCATTGACGGAACAATCCCCGTCTAAGGATATGTGGTGGTATGGGCGTACCAGATGGCTCAAATTAAGTGCAGCTTGCAGAACAAATATAGGAGTAAATACAAAAAGGATGATCCAATGGTGAAGTAAGTATTAGTGAATATGGCGTAAAAGATAAAGTAATGTACTTACATTTACCAGAGCAAAACTTGCTCTGGCATATACAGCATTGGTGGTATAACCCCCACCTAGGAATAGGATGATGTCAGGAAGTATTAAGTTTCATTACTCACAAGGTCTGGGAATCGTTGTATTAGTTACTGCAGCCCAGTTTCACCCTGTGTCATACTGTAGTGAGCGCCTATTATCTTTACTTTTACCTCTTCTAGAGAGTGTCTGGAGTTCTTCTTCCAGATCCTTCTTCTTGTCAATGTACTGCTGCTATTAGGCTTTGTTAATAGGCATCTTCTTGTGTATTTTGGTCTGTAGAGATTTCTGCGGTCAGTGCTGTGCTGTATTCTGGTACATGTGGGAGAATACAGCAGTGGCACATATGAAGGTCTTGAAGCTGAAGAAGTAAGACACCCACAAGATACATATATTTTCCTTAAGGAGGAGGAGTAAAAATGTTTTATTTATATATTTAATACATATCTGATATATATACAGTATCTCACAAAAGTGAGTGCACCCTTCACATTTTTGTAAATATTTTATTAAATCTTTTCATGTGACAACACTGAAGAAATGACACTCTGCTACAATGTAAAGTAGTAAGTGTACAGCCAGTATAACAGTGTAAATTTGCGGTCCCCTCAAAACAACTCAACACACAGCCATTAATGTCTAAACTGTTGGCAACAAAAGTGAGTACACCCCTAAGGGGAAATGTCCAAATTGGGCCCAAAGTATCAATATTTTGTGTGGCCAACATTATTTCCAAGAACTGCCTTAACCCTCAGGGGCATGGAGTTCACCAGAGCTTCACAGGTTGCCACTAGAGTCCTCTTCTACTCCTCTGTGATGACATCAGGAGCTGGTGGATGTTAGAGACCTTGCGCTCCCCCACCTTCAGTTTGAGGATGCCCCACAGGTAGAGATGTCCCGAATAGTTCGCTGGCGAATATTTCCCGGCGCACATAGCTTGTTCACGTTCGCCGCGGCGGGCGAACATATGCGATGTTCGGTCCGCCCCTATTCGTCATCATTGAGTAAACTTTGACCCTGTACCTCACAGTCAGCAGACACATTTCAGCCAATCAGCAGCAGACCCTCCCACCTCCTGGACAGCATCCATTTTAGATTCATTCGGAAGCTGCATTCTTAGTGAGAGGAGGGACAGTGTGCTGCTGCTGATTTAATAGGGAAATCGATAGCTAGGCTAGTGTATTCTGTGTCCACTAGAGTCCTGAAGGACTCATCTGATCTCTGCTGTAAGGACAGCACCCCAAAAAGCCCTTTTTAGGGCTAGAACATCAGTCTGTTTTTTTTTTTTCTGTGTAATCTAATTGCATTTGCCTGCCTGCCAGCGTGTGTGTCAGGCTCACAGCGTATACTGTGCCCACTTGCCCAGTGCCACCACTCATATCTGGTGTCACAATAGCTTGAATTTAAAAAAAAAATACTTTTTTGACTGTAATATAATAGCAGTCAGTTTCCTTCACACGTGTGCGTTTCAGGGCCTGCCAGGGCACAGTGTCACACCAGTGCAACTCATATCTGGTGTAACAGTAGTGTACATTAAAAAAAAAAAACTTGAAATTTGACTGTGAAATAATAGCAGTCAGTTTCCCTCACACGTGTGCGTTTCAGGGCCTGCCAGTGCACAGTGTCACACCAGTGCAACTCATGTCTGGTGTAACAGTAGTGTACATTTAAAAAATAATAAAATTTTGACTGTAATAGATTGAATAGCAGTTAGTTGTCTGCAAGCGTGTGTGTCAGGCCTACAGCGTCTACTCTGCCAACTTCTGCCAGTACACTCATATCTGTTGTCACAGTAGCTTGCACGCATAGTACCACTAATCGAAAAAAAAATGACAGGCAGAGGCAGGCCACCCCGCAGGGGCCGTCGTGGTGCTGTGATTCCCTTTGGCCCTAGAATAATGCCCAGTGTTCAGAGGCCACGTACCCTGAACTCGAAAAGTTCTGAGGACATAGTTGACTGGCTAACACAGGACACCCAATCTTCTACAGCTTCCACTCGGAACCTTGACGCACCATCCTCCTCCAGCTTAGCTTCGGGCACCTCTCAAGTTACCACTCACTCGCCTGCCGCCACCACCAACACTAGCACCACATCCGCTTCACTTGATCTGTCAGAGGAGTTATTTACACATCAGTTGGAAGAAATGAGTGATGCACAACCATTATTGCCAGAGGATGTAGATAACAGGGATATGTCTCAGTCAGGCAGCATTACACACATGGACGTACGGTGTGATGATGATGATGTTGTAACCGCTGCTGCTTCCTTTGCTGAGTTGTCAGATACAAGTGAAGCGGTTGATGATGACGATGCGTCCATGGATGTCACGTGGGTGCCTGCTAGAAGAGAAGAAGAACAGGGGGAAAGTTCAGATGGGGAGACAGAGAGGAGGAGGAGATGAGTTGGAAGCAGGGGGAGGTCGTCGCAAGGAGCTAGTGGCACAGTCAGACAGCATGCATCGGCACCCGGGGTCAGCCAGACAGCACGCCAATCAACGCATGCTGTTGCCACCACCAGAATGCCGTCATTGCAGAGCTCAGCAGTGTGGCATTTTCTTTGTGTGTCTGCCTCTGACAGCAGCGATGCCATTTGCAACCTGTGCCAAAAGAAACTGAGTCGTGGGAAGTCCAACACTCACCTAGGTACAACTGCTTTGCGAAGGCACATGATCGCACATCACAAACACCTATGGGATCAACACATGAGTACAAGCAGCACACAAACTCAAAGCCACCATCCTCCTCCTGGTCCAGCATCTTCAGCCATGTCAACCACTGCTGTCCTCCTTTCCCCCCTCTCAACCATCCGCCACTCCGTCTCTCGCCTTGAGCAGTTCCTGCTCATCTGCCCACAGTCAGGTGTCTGTCAAGGACATGTTTGAGCATAAGAAGCCAATGTCACAAAGTCACCCCCTTGCCCGGCATCTGACAGCTGGCTTGTCTGAACTCTTAGCCCGCCAGCTTTTACCATACAAGCTGGTGGAGTCTGAGGCGTTCCAAAAATTTGTAGCTATTGGGACACTGCAGTGGAAGGTACCCGGCCGAAATTTCTTTGCACAAAAGGCAATCCCCAACCTGTACTCGATTGTGCAAAAGGAAGTAATGGCATGTCTGGCACACAGTGTTGGGGCAAGGGTCCATCTGACCACTGATACCTGGTCTGCAAAGCATGGTCAGGGCAGGTATATCACCTACACTGCGCATTGGGTAAACCTGCTGATGGCTGCCAAGCATGGAATGCGTGGCTCTGCAGAGGAGTTGGTGACACCGCCACGACTTGCAGGCAGGCCTGCTGCCACCTCCTCTACTCCTCCTACTCCATCCTCTTCCATAACCTCCTCGGCTGAGTCCTCTTCTGCTGCTGCATCTTGCTCCACATCAACGGCACCCCCCCGGCTCCCCAGGTACTATTCCACATCCCGGATATGGCAGTGTCACGCCGTCTTGGGGTTGACTTGCCTGAAAGCAGAGAGTCACACCGGACCAGCACTCCTGTCCGCCCTGAATGCACAGGTGGATCAATGGCTGACTCCGCACCAACTGGAGATCGGCAAAGTGGTTTGTGACAACGGAAGAAATTTGTTGGCGGCATTGAATTTGGGCAAGTTGACACATGTGCCGTGCATGGCACATGTGTGTAATCTGATCGTACAACGCTTTGTGCATAAGTACCCAGGCTTACAGGACGTCCTGAAGCAGGCCAGGAAGATGTGTGGCCATTCAGGAGTCCTTTTGAGGAGGTACCATCAGGCACCATCAGCGACATCATACCATTTGTTTTCTTCCTGGAGCGTGCCCTGCAAAGAGTGCTGGATCAGGCCGTAGATGAGCGTGAAGAGGAAGAGTTGTGGTCACCATCACCACCAGAAACAGCCTTATCAGCATCGCTTGCTGGACCTGCGGCAACGCTGGCAGAGGATTGTGAGGAAGAGAAGTCAGAGGAGGAATGTGGCTTTGAGGAGGAGGAGGAAGACCAACCACAACAGGCATCCCAGGGTGCTCGTTGTCACCTATCTGGTACCCGTGGTGTTGTACGTGGCTGGGGGGAAGAACATACCTTCAGTGAGATCACTGAGGACGAGGAACGGGACATGAGTAGCTCGGCATCCAACCTCGTGCAAGTGGGGTCTTTCATGCTGTCGTGCCTGTTGAGGGATCCTCATATAAAAAGGCTGAAGGAGAACGACCTGTACTGGGTGTCCATACTACTAGACCCCCGGTATAAGCAGAAAGTGACTGAAATGTTACCGAATTACAGCAAGTCGGAAAGGATGCAGCAGTTCCAAAAGAAATTAAAAAGTATGCTTTACACAGCGTATAAGGGTGATGTCACAGCACAACGGGAATCTAACAGGGGAAGAGGTGAAAGTAATCCTCCTCCTCCCATGACCACGCCGGCAAGGACAGGATGCTTTACAGACGTGTTGTTGATGGAGGACATGCAGAGCTTTTTAAGTCCTACGCATCATCACAGCCCTTTGCGGTCCACCCTCAGAGAACGACTCGACCGACAGGTAGCATACTACCTCGCCTTAACTGCAGATATCGACACTTTGAGGAGCGATGAACCCCTTGACTACTGGGTGTGCAGGCTTGACCTGTGGCCTGAGCTATCCCAATTTGCGATAGAACTTCTGGCCTGCCCCGCTTCAAGTGTCCTGTCAGAAAGGACCTTCAGTGCAGCAGGAGGTATTGTCACTGAGAAGAGTCTAGATTACCTCACTTTTATTAAGATGAATGAGGGATGGATCCCGAAGGGACTGACAGTAGGCGATACATTCGACTAAAAAAGGCCTGATGAGGGGGACGTAACAGGGATTAAACTGATGAGAATAGTACTACTTAACACACCACTCCTATCTGGTGGCACATTAGATTGCACGCGCAGTGCCCCAAATTTGAAGTAGGAGGACCGACCAAGCATCTTTTTCCATCTCCCGGTTCCTAAAATCGATGCCATATACACGTCCCCTGATAGGGGACGTAACAGGGATTAAACTGATAAGAATAGTACTATTTAACACATCTTATAATAACGCAGAGAGAGGCAACGCAGAGAGAGGAGTCTGAAGAAGAGGAGTCAGAGGAGGAAGGTGGCTTTGAGGAGGTGGAAGACCAAACACAGCAGGCATCCCAGGGGGCTTGTTGTCACCTTTCGGGGACCCTTGGTGTTGTACGTGGCTGGGTGGAGGAAGAGACCTTCAATGACATCAGTGAGGACAAGGAACGGGACATGGCTAGCTTGGTATCCAACCTTGTGCAAATGGGGAGTTTGCAGTTGTGCAAATGGACTGTTTGCGGTTGTTTGCGGTGCGTTAAACAGGGAGTTTGGTATGTTACTGTGAAGCGGGCGTAACCCTTACACTACCTGATTGATACAACATCATACCTGATGTTTTAAAGCACGTTATTCCAAACCATTTAGGAATGTTAGGTGATTTATGCCCTTTATGGATTAAAACCAGACTCTGCATCAACTATGTAATTTTCCATGGGAGTTTTGCCGTGGATCCCCCTCCGGCATGCCACAGTCCAGGTGTTAGTCCCCTTGAAACAACTTTTCCATCACTATTGTGGCCAGAAAGAGTCCCTGTGGGTTTTATTTTGCCTGCCTAAATTTGCCTGCCTATTGAAGTCTATGGCGGTTCGCCCGGTAGCGAACATTTGCGGAAATTCGCGTTCGCCATTCGCGAACGGAAAATTTTATGTTCGCGACATTTCTACCCACAGGTGCTCAATAGGGTTTAGGTCTGGAGACATGTTTGGACAGTCCATCACCTTTACCTTCAGCTTCTTTAGCAAGGCAGTGGTCGTCTTGGAGGTGTGCTTGGGGTCGTTATCATGTTGGAATACTGCAGCCCAGTCTCTGTAGGGAGGGGATCATGCTCTGCTTCAGTATGTCACAGTACATGTTGGCATTCATGGTTCCCTCAATGAACTGAAGCTCCCCAGGTCCAGACCATGTCACTGACTGTAGGCAAGACACACTTGTCTTTGTACTCCTCACCTGGTTGCCACGACACACGCTTGGCACCATCTGAACCAAATATGTTTATATTGGTCTCATCGGACCACAGGACATGGTTCCAGTAATCCATGTCCTTAGTCTGCTTGGTTTCAGCAAACTGTGTGTGGGCTTTCTTGTGCATCATCTTTAGAAGAGGCTTCCTTCTGGGATGACAGCCATGCAGACCAATTTGATGCAGTGTGCAGCGTATGGTCTGAGCACTGACAGGCTGACCCCCAACCCCTTCAACCTTTGCAGCAATACTGGCAGCACTCCTACATCTATTTCCCAAAGACAACCTCTGGATATGACTTTGAGCATGTGCACTTCTCTTCTTTGGTCGACCATGGCGAAGCCTGTTCTCAGTGGAACCTGTCCTGTGAAACCGCTGTATGGTCTTGCCCACCATGCTGCAGCTCAGTTTCAGGGTCTTGGCCATCTTCTAATAGCCTAGTCCATCTTTATGTAGCGCAACAATTCTTTTTTCAGATCATCAGAGACTTCTTTGCCATGAGGTGCCATGTTGAACTTCCAGTGACCAGTATGAGAGAGTGTGATAGCGATAACACCAAATTTAACACACCTGCTCCCCATTTACACCTAAGACCTTGTAACATGAACGAGTCACATGACACTGGGGTGTACTTACTTTTGTTGCCAACGGTTTAGACATTAATGGCTGTGTGTTGAGTTATTTTGAGGGAACAGCATATTTACACTGTTATACAGGCTGTACACTTACTACTTTACATTGTAGCATAGTATCTTTTTTCAGAGTTGTCACATGAAAAGATATAATAAAATATTTACAAAAATGTTAAGGGTGTACTCACTTTTTTGATGAAACCAAAGTTGAGTTGTTTGGAAGAAACACACAACACTATGTGTGGCGAAAAAGAGGCACAGCACACCAACATTAAAACCTCATCCCAACTGTGAAGTATGGTGGTAGGGGCATCATGGTTTGGGGCTGCTTGCTGCGTCAGGGCCTGGACGGATTGCTATCATCGAAGGAAAAATGAATTCCCAAGTTTACCAAGACATTTTGCAGGAGAACTTAAGGCCATCTGTCTACCAGCTGCAGCTCAACAGAAGATGGGTGTTGCAACTGGACAATGACCCAAAGCATAGAAGTAAATCAACAACAGAATGGCTTAAACAGAAGAAAATACGCCTTCTGAAGTGGCCCAGTCAGAGTCCTGACCTCAACCCGATTGAGATGCTGTGGCATGACTTCAAGAAAGCGATTCACACCAGACAACCCAAGAATATTGCTAAACTGAAACAGTTCTGTAAAGAGGAATGGTCAAGAATTTCTCCTGACCGTTGTGCACGTCTGATCTGCAACTACAGGAAACGTTTGGTTGATGTTATTGCTGCCAAAGGAGGTTCAACCAGTTATTAAATCCAAGGGTTCACATACTTTTTCCACCTACACTGTGAATGTTTACATGGTGTGTTCAATAAAAACATGGCAACATTTCATTCTTTGTGTGTTATTAGTTCAAGCAGACTGTGATTGTCTATTGTTGTGACTTAGATGATGATCAGATCACATTTTATGACCAATTTGTGCAGAAATCCATATCATTCCAAAGGGTTCACATACTTTTTCTTGCAACTGTATATTCAACCATGATAGGTGCATTCTGTGCTGAGGTATATTGCAATAGATCGCTTAAAAGATTTTCGATTGACTGAAGATTTGACTGTGTCTCTGAGCTTATTCCATATTGTGGTGCTCTGTAGGAAAATGAGGATCGAGCCATTGCGGTATGCTAAATATCGTGCAAGTACTGAATCGGAGGTTATAGGAGGTGGGAACAGCCAGGGAGAGTATTCTACTCAGGTAGGGTGGGAGCTTCCCAGAAAAGCTCTCATGCCCAAGGCTGGAAAGATGAAGAGTGCATTGGGATTCTAGTGACAGCCTGTTTAGCTCTTTTAACATGTCACAGTGGTGGGTAAAGTAATTACATTCTAGTACAAAGCGGCAGAACGAATTATAACGTATCAAGTTTATTAAGGTGGGTTTGCGGTGCGGGTGCATACACTACATCCCTATAATCAATGACCTGCATTAGCATTTGCTGAACTGTTTCTTTACTGTAGGGCTTAGGCAGGATTTGTTTCTGTACAGGACACCAAGTTTTGGTAAAGTTTTTCAATGTGAAGGCTAAAATATAGATTAGGGTCTAGCAATATACCTAGATATTTGAAAGAGCAGACTGCTGCCAGTTATATTACATTATATATAACATATACTTTTTAACTGCTTCTCTTTTATATCCTTTACTGGTTACTAATTGTCAACAAATCTGTGAATCAAATTGCGGGAAAATGAACCGTATACTGTATCAGTATACCGTATCAGTATACTGCAAAATATATACAGTATAGAGATATTATTTATTATATATATATATTGCTGTACAATGTGTTTTCGCAATTTTTTGATTTGTTCAAATAATTTTTCACAAATAATTACATGGACGAAATTTGTCCAAACCAAAGTGCCCTATAAATACATTTTGGACCCTAATATAATATTTTTTTTTTAGTCAAACCAATTTTTTTCAACAGCACATGTCTAAAACATACTATAATAGTAAATTGAAGGAGACCACACTCACCAGGCTACCAAGGTGCACCAGATTTGGGATAGGCCAGACCCCACATCAAATGTATAAAATAAAGTGACGGTCCAGGCACTCAAATAGATAGCAAAACAGCAGCTTTATTGGAGCAAACACAGAACAACGTTTTGACCCAATCAGGTCTAAAATATACTGTAAAACAATAAGTAACACAATACATGTACAAAAATAATAATAAAGACCAATTTCTCAAAGATTATATGTAACTGTTATTATTGTGTTAACAGGATATCGTATTTTTTTCATTTATACTACAAAGAAAATGTATGGTATAGGTAACACAAGCTACCTACCCAACCATGCTTTATAAAGAAAGGTTTTACTTACACCTGAAATCAGTTTGAACCTTAACTCAGATTACTGCTATCTATGTGACTTTCAAATATCAGGGACTGTAAAGAAAAGTCAGTGCTCACATTGCTGGTTAGTTACATCACTAGTGGCAGTCACTCAGACAGCCACTAGAGGTGCTTTCTGGGTTAGTGCTGCACAGTGTGGAGCACTGGCATTCAGCGTCTCCACGCTCTGCATGGAGGCATTAAACGTTTCCCATAGAGATGCATTGATTCTATAAAAAAAACATTGAATTGGTGAGATCATCAAATTTGATGCTCTCATCCACAGAGGCAAAGCCAACAGCGGCGAGTTCGGCGCGACATGGGAAAAATGGTGACTAAAAACACCTTTTCCATGTGATGCAAGAGGGTCGTGGACCTAAATAGTTAGTTTAACAGTATAGTATCATGAATACAGGTTTGTATTCATGACTCTTTAGTTTTCCTTTAACTCAGGAATAAACAAGTAGAGGTAGAGACAGTAAATTACTGCTCATTTAAGATTATAATCTAGTGAATACTGTGTATCAGTAATAGTTGCACACATACGGGCATCTCCCGAACTGTAAGTTAGTCCATCCTTATATGCATATACCTGATTTGTGTTTTTTTTGTTTTCCTTTTTTTTTTCCCATAGGAGATTATTTTACGTAATCTGTAATAAAGTTACGTTTTAATTTAGTTTTCTTCTGCCAACATCTCCCATCTCTAATTTACCGTAGTGTATATAATTTAATGTATAATTTAGTGTATCGATTTTCTTGGGAAACAAAAGAAACAGACTTTTAAAAAATTGCCAAATATCTCCAGTCTGTTAAAAACTGAATTTTATACACCGTATGGGTTTTAAAAGTACAATGAAATGTAGTAAAAAAAAATAAATAAAATAAAAAAAAAGAATAAATATGGATGAACGACGTGGAAGTATTCCCTTGGAAAACTGTGAAATCTGCTAAAACAGGATTCAAAATCTATTTTTTATGCGTTTAGACAGACAACAGTGGGGATTTTTGGTTCTATTCCCGAATGTAACTTTCCCATGGTAATACTTCTAATGCAGTGACATCTAAATGATGCCTTCGGGGCTTCTGTAAACATTACTAGCTAGGGGCACTGCCCTTTGGCGTAGATGTATTCTCTGGAAATTGGTGTAGTACATAACTTTCCTAAATGACAGATCTCTTAGCTTGTCACTTTTAATTCTCTAAAGGTACAAATTCTTCATATCTTTTGCATGGCTATATTGAAATGATTGCAAATACACATTAAGCTGTGCATGTCAAATTGTACAGCTAGAATTGTCCATTTAACATTTAATTTCTATTCCGAAGATGAAGTCATCTATGAAAAATGCATTCTGCAAATTGTGCAGATATATTCTCGAATATAGGATGAATTGCATTATGTATATAACATTGGTAGATATTTATAAAATTGTTAAATGTGGAATGTTAAAAGTGGAATGTCGCTATTAAATTCTGCCATTTTTAAAAATCATATGTATTAAAGTGTTCTAATGTGAGCTAGTGAAAGATATTAAATTTAGATTGGTGGGGAAAAAAAAGAAGTAAAAAATATTTTTCTGTCTGAAAAATTGGTGGAAAAATGTATAAAATTGATAAATCTGCTGAAAAATTACAGAGCAGAGCAGAAGCAAGAGATGGAAAAAACTGACAGATTTAAAAAAAATAAATTGTGCAAATGGTTACCATGGCCGAGCGGCTGCATGCAAGCCTCACATGACCAAGTACAATGCCAAGCGTTGGCTCGAGTGGCGTAAAGCACGCCGCCATTGGACTATGGAACAGGGAATATTTGATCTGTGGAGTGATGGGTGAGTCTGGTTTTGGTGGATACCACGAGTACATTACCTGCCAACTGCATTATGCCAACTGTAAAGTTTGATGGAGGAGGGATAATGATATGGGGCTATTTTTCACGGGTTGAGCTATGTCCCTTACTTTCAATGAAGGGAAATCTTAATGGTTCAGCATACCATGAGATTTTGAACAATGCTATGCTTCCAACGTTGTTCGAACAGTTTGTGGAAGGACCTATTCTATTCCCAGTGCACAAAGCACTGACATGGTTGGATGAGTTTGGTGTGGAAGAAATTGACTGGCCCGCACAGAGCTCTGACCTCAACAATATCAAAGACTTTTGATATTGTTGCCAGCCAGGCCTTCTCATCCAACATCAGTGCCTGACCTCACAAATGCTCTACTGCAGGGGTCCTAACCCAGTCCTCAAGTACCCACTACCAGTCCAGGATTTAGGGATTACCCTGTTGTGTCTAAAGTGCTTTTTGTTTTCTTTCTAAAAAAAACACCATAGGCACAACTGGGTAATCCCTAAATCCTGGACTGTCGTACTTGAGGACTGGGTTGGGAACCACTGCTCTACTGGATAAATGCACAAATTCCAAAATCTTGTGGAAAGCCTTCCCAGAAGAGTGGAAGCTGTTATAACTGCAAAGGGAAATGGGGACAAACTACATTTAGAATGCAATGTCATAAAATACCCAGTTGGTGTAATAATCAGGTGTCCAAATACTTTTGTCCATATAGTGTGTGTAGATAGATAGATAGATAGATAGACAGAAAAATAGATGGATAGAAAATAAAAAACAAAAACATTTTGTCTATGTATTGTCATTTTTACAGTCTCATGTTTAGATCACTTGCTATGTCACTTCTTTAATCAAGCACACCTCCATGTTACCTAGGATGTCATATTATAAATTCAATAAAAAAAAAAAACTAATGAAAAACCTGTGTAATGGAAAGAGCAACAACATCATCTTCAGACAAAAACAATATCGAGAAATAAAATCATGTATCTGCAATTTTCTTTTCAAAACTCCGTATGCAATCAATTTATGCAGTGTGTGGACTTTTGCAAATGACTGACTAATTTTATTGCACCATTAAACCATATTTGTTGTGGTCTCTGTGTTTACATGTTAATTAGCAAACACTGGAAATATTTAGACAAAATCAAACACAAGATGAGGCATTTAAATGACTTACCGTATATACTCGAGTATAAGCCGACCCGAATATAAGCCGAGGCCCCTAATTTTACCCCAAAAAACTGGGAAAACTTATTGACTCGAGTATAAGACTAGGGTGGGAAATGCAGGAGCTACTGGTAAATTTCTAAATAAAATTAGATCCTAAAAAATTACATTAATTGAATATTTATTTACAGTGTGTGTATATAATGAATGCAGTGTGTGCGTATGAATGCAGTGTGTGCGTATGAGTGCAGTGTATGAGTGCAGTGCGTGTATGAATGCAGTGCGTGTATGAATGCAGTGTGTGTATATGAATGCAGTGTGTGCGTATGAGTGCAGTGTATGAGTGCAGTGCGTGTATGAATGCAGTGTGTGTATATGAGTGCAGTGTGTGTGTATGAGTGCAGTGTGTGTGTATGAGTGCAGTGTGAGTGCAGTGTGTGTGCGTATGAGTGCAGTGTGTGTGTGTATATATTAATTGAATATTTATTTCCAGTGTGTGTATATAATGAATGCAGTGTGTGTGTATGAGTGCAGTGCGTGTATGAGTGCAGTGTGTGTGTATGAGTGCAGTGTGTGTGTATGAATGCAGTGTGTGTGTGAGTGCAGTGTGTGTGTGAGTGCAGTGTGTGTGAGTGCAGTGTGTGTGAGTGCAGTGTGTGTATATGAATGAAGTGTGAGTGTGTGTGATGCAGTGTGTGTTTGTGTATGTGTTGGTGGGCATTTTGATGGGCATTATTTTATTAATTATTTTATTTTTTATTTTTTAATATTATTATATATTTTTTATTATTATTATTTATTATTTAATGGAATTATTATTATTATTTTTTTTTTTTCGTCCCCCCTCCCTGCTTGATACATAGCAGGGAGGGGGTCTCCTTCCCTGGTGGTCCAGTGTCATTGGTAGTTCAGTGGGGGGGAGAGGGGTGCTGGCAGAGCTGCACTTACCTGTCCTGCAGCTCCTGTCAGCTCCCTCCTCCTCCGCGCGGTCTGTGCAGCTCCCTCTGTCAGCTCCCAGTGTAAGTCTCGCGAGAGCCGCGGCTCTCGCGAGACTTACACTGGGAGCTGACCGAGGTGCTGAACGGACGGCGCGGAGGAGGAGAGAGCTGACAGGAGCTGCAGGACAGGTAAGTACAGCTCTGCCAGCACCCCTCTCCCCCAGTCTGTATTATGGCAATGCAAATTGCCATAATACAGACTCTGACTCGAGTATAAGCCGAGTTGTGGTTTTTCAGCACAAAAAATGTGCTGAAAAACTCGGCTTATACTCGAGTATATACGGTAAGCAATTTAGAGCAGGGAAAAGACACACAGAAAATACATCAGAACTAAGGACTAAGAACACTTTCATGCGTAATCCACATTACAATTCACTGAAATGTGAATCCCCAACTTATGAAATTTAGGTTAAAATATTACAGTTTGGCAGGAATTGCTGACTTACTAAAATTGGGGATTTTACCAACATTTCCAAATATGGCCTACATTTTCAAAATTATTCGTCAAGTCACAAGTTAGTGAATACATCCCAATTTTATTAAACTAATAATTTCCCGGAATGGTAATAACACATGTCTTTGGATCGTTACTAATGAAAATAAAGTATACTATTATTGGAATGACATTTTCCTTTCTCGACAAATGTTATCTTAATATATTCCAATTTGTTAACTGCTAAAGGGTAAGTATCTCTAACTAGGAAAAATAGAAACTTGATAGAAGAACCTCACCCTCTCGCGGGATTAAAACTAAGGATTATCCATTAATGGTGGATAAAAGAATCCCAAACTAATATAAATAAATTTTGAAAAAATTAGGTCACTTTTGTTAAGTTTGATTTGCTTTTTATTAAGCAGTGCTGTAATGGATCGTACTGTCAGACATTCAGAAAGATAAGCAATCAGCTTATAAGGACTCTGCTGTTACAGACATTAATGTTGCCAACTCTGCCTGTGACCTCATTACTGGTAATCCATCACATTTGGAAAAGTTGATGTGCTTGGTATAATATCATACGATCAAAGACTAGCCCATGAGAAAATTCTGATCATACATGGCATCTTACATAGGTTATAGAGAGATCCAATATGTCAACAAGAAGAATTTGTCAATGACGTGGTCTGGGTGCAGTGACCATTTATGGCACAGAGAGCCCTTTGATTGGTCCAGCGTGGTGTTTTGTTGCTCATGCGCAGTAGCCTACCAATTCTTCACCATGAGGAACCATTGAATTGGTTGAGGCAGCGCCATCTTTAATATTGATTTGACCATGAACAAGCATTTGCTTGGGCCCCCTGGACCCTTCCCCCCCCCCCCCCCACTCCCTGGCATGCAATCAAGCACCCCACCCCAATGCAGAGGCAGACGTAAAGTAGAGAGGGCTTTATTGCATTCATTTTTTTGGGCCCCTCCTATTGCAAGGGTGGCCAAAAGGTAGATCCTCATATGTTGTGCAACTCCAACATAGCTTTCAAAGCTGTGGCTCTACCATTTCCCATGCATGCAGGGTTGTATTTAGCACTGAGCAGTGTTTGTGTTTAAATGTAAGCATGTTTGTGTATGGAGTATGTTTGTGTGAATGTAGGGGTGTGATTGTATGTGGAGATGGAATGCACGCATGCATGCATTTGAATGCACGCATGCATTTATGTGTAGTGTTGGTTTTTGAATGCAGGGGTGTAAAACACATGCAGATACACAGATATACGCAAACAGATAGACACACAGATATGTAAACATATATACACACGCACATATACACATACTGACACACACACACACACACACACACACTGTGACAGACATACTGACACATACACACACACACACACACAGAGACATATCAACACACACACACACACACACATACAGGCATACTGGTTGACACACAGACAGACAAGCTGGCACACACATAGACATACTTGCACACGCACAGACAGACATACTGGCAAACACACAGACATACTGAAACACACACACAGACATACAGACACACACAGACCTACTGACACACACAGGCATAATGACACACACACAGACATACTGACACACATAGACCTACAGACACACAAAGACCTACTGACACACACAGATATACTGACACACACAGACATATTGACACACAGACATTCTCACACACACACACACACACACACACACACACAAACCTTACACTTTTAAAGCCAGTTTCCTACCTTTGCAGGTACCCACCTTGACACGGCCTCCTGGCTCTGCCTCCCTCCTGCACGGCTCATAGTCTCTGTGGGAGGAAGTGACTCACAGCTGTCACTTCCTTCCATGCTGCCGTAAAGGGGCACTGTTAAAAGTTTGCAGCATCCAACTGGCCCCTGCTGAAACATGCTCACTGGGTGGCCCTAAGTGTATGGGCCACCAGGTGCAGTCGCAATACCAGCACTGCGGGCCCATGGGGGGATTTTTTTTTGAGGATGCTGGCAGTGGGGCCATGGGGCAGCTGCGTGGGCCCCCCAGGTGTAACTGAGGTCATCAATCTTACATAGTTACATAGTTACATAGCTGAAAAGAGACTTGCGTCCATCAAGTTCAGCCTTCCTCACATATGTTTTTGCTGTTGATCAAAAAAGAAGGCAAAAACCTAGTCTGAAGCGCTTAAAATTTTGCAACAAACTAGGAAAAAATTCCTTCTTGAACCCAAAATAGCAGTCAGATGTATCCTTGAATCAAGCAGCTATTACCCCACTAATTAGAAATTATATCCCTGTGTGTTATGTTTTTGCAAGTATTTATCCAATTGCAGTTTAAACATCTTCAGGCAGAGAATTCCATATCCTTATTGCTCTTACTGTAAAAAAACCTTTTCTTTGCCTTAGATGAAATCTCATTTCTTCCAGCCTAAATGTGTGACCTCGTGTCCTACGTATTTCCAGATAAAGGTTTGTACTGGCCCCGAATATATTTGTATAATGTTATCATATCCCCTCTCAGGCGCCTTTTTTTTTCCAAACTAAACAGATTAAAATTTTTTAGCCTTTCTTCGTAACTAAAATGCTCCATTCCTTTTATCAATTTTGTAGCTCGTCTCTGCAATTTTCTAGTGCCATGATATCTTGCTTTAGAACAGGTGCCCAAAATTGCACAGCATATTCAAGGTGTGGTCTTACCAGCGATTTATAAAGAGGAAAAATTATATTTTCATCCCGAGAATTTATGCCCCTATTTATACATGACAAAATCTTACTGGCCTTAGCAACTTCAGATTGACATTGCATATTGCTGCCTAATTTGTTGTCTATAACAATTCCCAAATCCTTCTCGTGTGTGATTATCCCTAGTTCACAACCATTTAGGGTGTAAAATGCTTGTGCATTCTTAACCCCAAAGTGCATAACTTTGCATTTCTCTACGTTAAATTTCATCTGCCATTTTAGTGCCCAGTCCCCCAATCTATCCAAATCCCTCTGCAGCAAAGCAATATCCTGCTCACATGTTATTACTTTACAAAGTTTTGTGTCATATGCAAACACTGATACATGACTTTCAATGCCTATTTCAAGATAATTTATAAATATATTAAATAGAAGCGGTCCCAAAACAGAACCCTGAGGGACACCACTTACCACTTTTGTCCAGCCTGAAAATTTACCATTAATGACAACTCGTTGTACTCTATCTTTAAGCCAATGTTCTACCCAAGAACAAGAATAGTCATCTAGACCAATTTCTTTTAGTTTGAAGACTAACATATTTTGAGGAACCATATCAAATGCCTTGGCAAAATCCAAGTAGATCACATCCACTGCAACACCCTGATCTATACTTCTACTTACTTCTTCGTAGAATGCAATTAGGTTAGTTTGACATTCCCTTTTGGAATCTTGACGTAAAATAATAAAAATAAATCACTCCGTATAAAACAAGAGCTAGCATAAGGTGTCTCACTAACACCCTGTTAACATATAACAAAAATAAAATATATATACCCACAACTAAGTTAAAACATATAAAAGAAAAAAAACAAAACTGTGAACCAGATGACATATATACTATATAAAATACAACCTGATAGGTTGTACATAATCTAAAGAAAAAGAAAAAAACACAAAATAGTGTAACACTGTTTACAAATAACCACAAGGGGGAGGGGAGGTAGAGCACTCACAAAATGTAAATGAATAGCAGGTAAGTCTCCCGTCAGGGGTATCACTCAATTTTGACGTCTGATTTCAATGGCACTCTTGTAGTGTAAAAATTCTGGTAATGTAGAAGAGATAATAGATAGTGCCATACAATTGATACAAAATTAATTTAATCTTGATGCTCTCATCTAAAGAGGCGGGTGACTACAGTGAGACTAGAAGACTGATGGAGTAAAAGTATATAAACCCCTGTCCTCATTGTAAGCAGTCAAACCATTTTTAGAATGGTTTGACTTCTTACCTGGGGTCCTCTGCATCGGTGGATAAACTGAATTTCTGTAACAGAAACTGTTAGCTTCCCCGATCTAACCCCTACAATGCAGGATTTGATGCTTCAGCTGGTCACAATCACCCAATGTGCTATGCCCTGCATTGCTGAAGATATTCTCTGAAGATAGTCAAGGAGCAGCTCCAAGCAGATCTCATATAAGAAGTAAAACCTTTCAAAAATGTTTTGACTCCTTACGATTTGAGGGGGAGGGGCACCAGGGCACTCATTGCACCATAACCACTACAGTGAGCTGTAGTTGTAATGCTATCTAGAATTTTTCTTTAAATCTCCAGTTATGTCAAATGTTTGATATTTGATGTCAAGTGTTTGATATCTCATAACACTGATGGGGTCATGGTTCTTGGACTGACCATTTAAGAGTACAGAATCCACTGAATATCAATGTTTCTCTGTGGGTATCAAAATTGACTTGCATCAGACTCTGTCGTCCACGTGTGGATGATCCTAATCAGGAATAAGAAGGAGTTTTAGAATCTAAAGACTGTTTCTGTGGCTTTGGGGCTTGCGGCCTCTACACCTAAATCTTACATTTATGTACAAAAAGGTTTTTAGCTTTACCAGTAGTGATGTCCCAAACGGTTCGCTGGCGAATAGTTCCTGGTGAACATCGCGTGTTCGCGTTCGCCACGGACGGCGAACATATGCGATGTTCAGTCCGCCCCCTAATACTATTTAAAAAAAAAAAGGGTCCCCTCTCCCTGAGCGGGTGGAGGCCCTAAAGTAAAAAAAGTGGGGAGGACCTATTGTCCACCCCCCTGGCCCCCACCCTTGAGCGATGGGTGGGGGCCCTAAACACAAATTGGGGGGCCTAATGTCCTCACCCTGGCCCCCACCCCTGAGTGGTGGGTGGGGGCCCTAAATACAAATTGGGGGGGACCTATTGTCCTCCCCCCGGCCCCCACCCCTGAGCGGTGGGTGGGGGCCCTAAATACCAATAGGGGGGGACCTATTGTCCTCCCCCTCGGCCTCCACCCCTGAGCGGCGGGTGGGGGCCCTAAATACCAATAGGGGGGACCTATTGTTCTCCCCCCTGGCCCCCACCCCTGAGCGGTGGGTGGGGGCCCTAAATACCAATAGGGGGGACCTATTGTCCTCCCCCCCAGCCCCCACCCCTAAATGGCAGGTGGGGGCTCTAAATACCAATAGGGGGGACCTATTGTCCTCACCCCGGGCCCCTACCCCTGAGCGGCGGGTGGGGGCCCTAAATACCAATAGGGGGGGACCTATTGTCCTCCCCCCGGCCCCCACCCCTGAGCGGCGGGTGGGGGCCCTAAAAAAATGTCCCCATCCCAGGTAACTAGGGGTCCCCAAACCCCTAGCTCCCCTCCCCCCCAAAAAAATGATCCCCCTACCTACCCCCCTCACCCTAAAAATAATGAGGGGGGGACATTTAACTAAGAACCTGTAAAAAAAAATAACTTACCATTCAATGTTTTCTTTCTTCTAAACTTCTTTTTTCAGCCCCAAAAAAGGTCAAATAAATATCCATAATAACCGACGTAATAAAAAAAAAAACGAGCGCAAAAAAAATTAATCCATCTTCACCCGGCGAGGGCTCTGCGCAGACTGAGCTCTGCAGGGCGGGGGAAGGCTTATAAAGCCTTGCCCCGCCCTGCAATTAGGCTCAGAGCACTCTGATTGGTGGGTTTAAGCCATCCAATCAGAATGCTCTGACAGGTAAATGAAGAGACTGACAGGTAAGTCTCTACATTTACCTGTCACAGCACTCTGATTGGTTGGTTTAAAATCCACCAATCACAGTGCTCTGTGTCATTTTACACAGCGTGGGAAAATTCCAAAGAACTTTCCCACGCTGTGTAAAATGACAAAGAGCACTCTGATTGTTCTTAGCCTAATTGCAGGGCGGAGTAAGGCTTTATAAGCCTTCCCCCGCCCTGCATAGCTCAGTCTGCGTGGAGCCCTCCACGGGTGAAGATGGATTATTTTTTTGCGCTCGGGTTTTTTCTTTTTCATCAGGTTTTTTATTTTATTTTAAGTTCGTCGGGTATGATGGCTTTTTATTTGGCCTTTTTTGGGGCTGAAAAATGAAGATTTTAGAAAAAGAAGACGTCAAATGGTAAGTTTCATTTTTTTTTACAGGTTAGTTATTTTATTCCCCCCTCACTATTTTTAGGGTGAGGGGGATAGGTAGGGGATAGGTTGTATTTGGGTGGGGGGGGGGTGACTAGGGGCTTGGGACCCCTAGTCACCTTGATTGGGGGGGGATATTCATTTAGGGCCCCCACCCACCGCTCAGGGGTGGGGGCCTGGAGGGAGGACGGTAGGTCCCCCCTCTCTTTATTTAGGGCCCCCACCCACTGCTCAGGGGTGGGGGCCGGGGGAGGACGGTAGGTCCCCCCTCTCTTTATTTAGGGCCCCCACCCACCGCTCAGGGGTGGGGGCCGGGGGGGACAGTAGGTCCCACCTTATTGTTTTTTTAGTGCCCCCACCCACCGCTCAGGGGTGGAGGCCGGGGGGGGGGGGACAGTAGGTCCCCCCTTTTTGTTTTTTAGGGCCCCCACCCACCGATCTGGGGTGGGGGCCGAGGGGGACAGTAGGTCCCCCCCTTATTGTTTTTTTAGGGCCCCCACCCACCGCTCAGGGGTGGGGGCCGGGGGGAGGACGATAGGTCCCCCCCACCATTATTATCTAGGGCCCCCACCCACTGCTCAGGGGTGGGTGCCGGGGGGAGGACAGTAGGTGTCCCCCCTCTCTTTATTTAGGGCCCCCACCCACTGCTCAGGGGTGGGGGCCAGGGGGGACAGTAGGACCCCCCTTATTGTTTTTTTAGGGCCCCCACCCACCACTCAGGGGTGGGGGCCGGGGGGGAGGACGGTAGGTCCCCCCACCATTATTATCTAGGGCCCCCACCCACTGCTCAGGGGTGGGGGCCAGGGGGAGGACAGTAGGTCCCCACTCCCACCATTATTATCTAGGGCCCCCACCCACTGCTCAGGGGTGTGGGCCGGGGGGAGGACAGTAGGTCCCCACCCCCACCATTATTATCTAGGGCCCCCACCCACTGCTCAGGGGTGGGGGCCGGGGGGAGGACAGTAGGTCCCCCCCTCTCTTTATTTAGGGCCCCCACCCACCGCTCAGGGGTGGGGGCCTTTAGGGCTTTTTTGTGGGTTTTAAAATTCGCCTGCCTATTGAAGTCTATGGCGGTTCGCCGGGTTCGCCCGTTCGCGAACATTTGCGGAAGTTCGCGTTCGCCATTCGCGAACCGAAAATTTTATGTTTGCGACATCACTATTTACCAGTTAACTTTAATAATAAGATATTAAAACACTAAATAAAGTGTTTCTCTAAACATAAGAATGCAACTATGTATGTGTTTGAACTCTGAACATTAAAATGTACAGTTCACAAGAAAGTATTATTAAAGCATTAAATATTTGGACAAAACTCCATTTAATATGCATCTTATTGGAATGTTTTAAAGCCTCTCATTTCCATGCGGGGATATGCAAGCTGTGCCATGGGAAATTGCATGATCTGCTTGAGTCACTGAATCTTCTTATCCCACTGCTTAGTAAATATACACCTCTGCTTAGTAAATATACATCTATGGTTACTGGGAAATTTAACAACCACATTTAACCATTTATTTGCTTACCTTAATCCAGCACCAGGCTCCCTCGGCATTGGTAACCTCTCCTTCTCCATCGACGTCAGCTCCCGTGTGTAGCCGAACACAGGCCCGCACGCATTCAAACGCGCCCATAGGAAAGCATTACTCAGTGCTTTCCTATGGGGGTGTTTTTTTACGCTGAACTCCGTGAGGATGTCCAGTGTCAAATAAGTGCAATTTACTCAGTGTAAATCGCGGAAGCGCTTCTAGTGGCTGTCAGGGAGACAGTCACTAGAGGCTGGATTAACCCTGCAGTGTAAACATAGCAGTTTCTCTGAATTTAACTTCTCTGTTAAAACTAGGGGGGACCTGGCACCCAGACCACTTCATTGAGCTGAAGTGGTCTGGGTACCTATAGTGGTCCTTTAAACATCCAAAAAACAGCATGTTTTGTAAACTTTATTTTATAGCATCTGTTTTTCTGTCTTTCTTGCTCTCACATCTGCCCAAAATGCTATTCTATTTATTAATCTATTCTTTCACTTGCCCACCCCCCAACCCCCATCCGCCTATGTGTTTCAACATCTATCCCCACCACCTCTGTAACAACCTTTCTAGTTATATATCTAATCTCTCTTTTCTCTCTGAGACTCTCAGGGTTATTTACTAAAGTGAGAATTCAAGGTGAATTGAACATGCAGCATAACTAATGGACAGCATTGCTGACTCAGAGAATCTTTTCAGTTCGGCTATTTTGACTGTAAATTTTAAATTCCCTTTGAATTCACCTTGAATTCTTGCTTTAGTAAATACTCCCATCTATGTCTCAGTGAACACACTTTGACACACTCTGACACTCGGCATATATTTCTTCCTCCTTCATGGAGACTCTGTGACACACAGAATATTCTATAGAACACACATCAATATCTACAATAAAAAACACTCAAATAGCGTAATACAGTAAGGTGTAAATCCGAGAGTTACATTTCGGTATTACACTCACAAACATAAATTGATAGTAGGCCTTAAAACTCCTCGAGTTCAGAATTGATATATTCTGCCAACCTTCTTTGCTCCTTAAAATTGCTCACCTACTCCGGAATCTCATAAGACCAAATGGGAGGAAAGAAACCAGGTTTGACCTTTACTGATATTCAATGTCAGAAAATGTGTCTTATAAACTGCTTTCTTGTTGATAAGAGAGATGCCTCATCTCCACTTCAAACCAGCAGTGATTCTTCTACATCATACCCACCTATCTACACTATAACTTATATCTATCACTTCACTTGCTAAATGTAGCCAAAATTCCACTCCAACAGAAAAACACGTCCAGACCTACTATTAGACAATAGCTTTCCACTATGAAGCAAATCCATATGATTGAAGATCTGCTCAGCCTGGTTGCAGACAATTATCAATGGGCACTCTGGAAAACATCCTCTGCTCCCTACCACAGACCTTTGTACCTTTGGTCCCAAGAGGTCAGTTTGAGATCCCCTTCTAACCCCGCCCAGACTTTCTGTGGCTGTCCAATCAGAGAATGCCCAATACAGCTCAATGAGAAGTCTATGCAAGGCAGCTCTCTGGGCAACTGTTGCCGCTTGGCTTTAGCTTCACTGAGCTTTCCAAACCAGGAAGTAACATGACCAGCTCTCTGACTGACAGCCAGTGGGAGGGGCAGGGCTGCCATCAGAAATTTCGGGGCCCCTGACACAGTTCAAAGTGTGGGCCCCCTGGGCCCGCCCCCGAGGGCCCATTCTGAGTCCACCCACAAGGATGGCCTGTGTGGTGTGTAAAATGGATACAGATTGCACATTTGTATAATTAATGTAGTTTTGTGTGTTTTAGATAAACTGTGTGTTTGTGTGGTGAATGCAGAGTGTTTGTGTTGTGGTTTTAGTGTGTGTGTGGTGAATGCTGTGTGTGTTTGTGTTGTGGTTTAAGTGTTTGTATGGTGAATGCAGTGCATGTTTGTGTTGTGGTTTTAGTGTGTGTATGGTGAATGCAGTGCATGTTTGTGTTGTGGTTTTAGTGTGTGTATGGTGAATACAGTGTGTGTGTGTGTTGTAGTTTTAGTGTGTGTATGGTGAATGCAGTGTGTGTTTATGTTGTAGTTTTAGTGTGTGTATGGTGAAAGCAGTGTGTGTTTGTGTTGTGGTTTTACTGTGTTTATGGTGAATGCAGTGTGTGTTTGTGTTGTGGTTTTAGTGTGTGTATGGTGAACGCAGTGTGTGTTTGTGTTGTGGTTTTAGTGTGTGTATGGTGAACGCAGTGCGTGTTTGTGTTGTGGTTTTAGTGTGTGCATGGTGAATGCAGTGTGTTGTGGTTTTAGTGTGTGTATGTTGAATGCAGTGTTTGTGTTGTGGTTTTAGTGTGTGTATGGTGAATGCAGTGTGTGTTTGTGTTGTGGTTTTACTGTGTTTATGGTGAATGCAGTGTGTGTTTGTGTTGTGGTTTTAGTGTGTGTATGGTGAACGCAGTGTGTGTTTGTGTTGTGGTTTTAGTGTGTGTATGGTGAACGCAGTGCGTGTTTGTGTTGTGGTTTTAGTGTGTGTATGGTGAATGCAGTGTGTTGTGGTTTTAGTGTGTGTATGGTGAATGCAGTGTTTGTGTTGTGGTTTTAGTGTGTGTATGGTGAATGCAGTGCGTGTTTGTGTTGTGGTTTTAGTGTGTGTATGCAGTGTGTGTGTGTGTTGTGGTTTTAGTGTGTGTATGCAGTGTGTGTGCTGTGGTTTTAGTGTGTGTATGCAGTGTGTGTGTGTTGTGGTTTTAGTGTGTGTATGCAGTGTGTGTGTGCTGTGGTTTTAGTGTGTGTATGCAGTGTGTGTGTGTGTTGTGGTTTTAGTGTGTGTATGCAGTGTGTGTGTGTTGTGGTTTTAGTGTGTGTATGCAGTGTGTGTGTTGTGGTTTTAGTGTGTGTATGCAGTGTGTGTGCTGTGGTTTTAGTGTGTGTATGCAGTGTGTGTGTTGTGGTTTTAGTGTGTGTATGCAGTGTGTGTGTTGTGGTTTTAGTGTGTGTATGCAGTGTGTGTGTTGTGGTTTAGTGTGTGTATGCAGTGTGTGTGTTGTGGTTTTAGTGTGTGTATGCAGTGTGTGTGCTGTGGTTTTAGTGTGTGTATGCAGTGTGTGTATGCTGTGGTTTTAGTGTGTGTATGCAGTGTGTGTGTTGTGGTTTTAGTGTGTGTATGCAGTGTGTGTGTTGTGGTTTTAGTGTGTGTATGCAGTGTGTGTGTTGTGGTTTTAGTGTGTGTATGCAGTGTGTGTGTTGTGGTTTTAGTGTGTGTATGCAGTGTGTGTGTTGTGGTTTTAGTGTGTGTATGCAGTGTGTGTGTTGTGGTTTTAGTGTGTGTATGCAGTGTGTGTGTGTTGTGGTTTTAGTGTGTGTATGCAGTGTGTGTGTTGTGGTTTTAGTGTGTGTATGCAGTGTGTGTGTTGTGGTTTTAGTGTGTGTATGCAGTGTGTGTGTTGTGGTTTTAGTGTGTGCATGCAGTGTGTGTGTGTTGTGGTTTTAGTGTGTGTATGCAGTGTGTGTGTTGTGGTTTTAGTGTGTGTATGCAGTGTGTGTGCTGTGGTTTTAGTGTGTGTAAATGTGGGGGCTTTATGTAAAATAGGGGGCTGCATAAGGGGGTGTGGGGTGTGGGGTGAGAGGGGAGCTTTTTTGGTGGCATTTTATTCCCCCCTCCCTGCTTCTTACCTGGCCAGGGAGGGGGGAGATCGCATCCCTGGTGGTCCGGTGGTCTGGTAGAGGGAGCCAGTCGCTGTAGAATGCAGACGGGGACCAGCCAGCACATCCTTACTCTCCAGCAGCTCCTGCTTGTAAGTCTCGCGAGCTGTGCTTTTTGCCGCGCGGAGCGTTGCCATGGTAACCCGTGACGCTCTGCCGGCCGCGGAGCTCGCAAGAGTTACGGGCAGGAGCAGCTGGAGAGTTAAGATGTGCTGGCTGGTCCCTGTCTGCATTCTACAGGTAGCCGGGGCCCGAGGTGAACATATAGATAGCGATAATCGCTATCTATATGTGCACAAATAGAATGTGGGGCCCGGGACTCCCAGAGCAGTCCGGGACCCCCAGGACCGCCGGGCCCATGACAACCGTTATGGTTGTCATGCCCTGATGGCGGCCCTGGGGAGGGGTAATTTATAATTTTCTACTTAAAATGTGCACTTTTTGTAAATGAACAAAAGAAAATATACACATCTGCACATAAAGCATTTCAGCAAGCTAAATTGGTTTAGGTGTTTGGATGGTTCCTTTAACAACCTTAATCATTCTTCCCTGGCCATATTCCTACCCCTCCTCAACTTGTACCCAAAGCGAACTCCTCCTTTTTTACCTTCCTTCTCTCTTTTGTCCTTTAAACCGACTTTGCTAATCATCCCCTTTCTGCCTTTTTCCCCATCTTATCCCAACCCCACACTGTTATATACTATATGTTATAACTTAACACGTACCTTATGTACATTTTTAAATAAAGTATAATTCATTTAAAAAAAGGAAAATACCTTCATAGTGAAAAGTTATAAAATGTACTTTTTAAGAGAAAAATACAAAGTAAAGGATATTGAATTATTGCAAATATGATTTTTTTTTTCAATTTTCTTTTTCAATGTACCTTTTTATTGGGGCATAAGGAAATTACACTACAATAGATATTAAATTACATCACATGTAAAAAGGAGAGAAGGTCAAGGAATGGTATAATGTACAGTGAGTGCTGGCCTATATTTTTTATTTCTATTTTCTCAGAGAGTGTCAGTACCATATTTCCAGACAGTGTAAATATTTTCTAATATCAAACAAACCCAAACAAACAGCTTATAAAGGAGAATCACGATGTTATGAGTGGACTAAGCTTCAACTCTGACTATGAGTGGTAAAACTGAAATAAAATAAAAACATCAAAATAAACATCAAAAAGGGACTCTGGTGAGGCTCTACTGTAGTAAAAACAGCCTGGGGGTGTTAACTGCCTGATGTGCATGTTAGGCTATATGCAGGGCACAAGGGGCAAAAGCAAATACTAGCCCTTCAAGAGTATAATGCTCCATGACCCAGAGCTGGGGGTGGGGTGGGGTGGGGAATTGTACAGAGGTTGATACACAACATTGGTATTGGTCTCTAGTATTCTTTCTAATAACCTATAGCAACATTGGTAAATTAAAACAGATAAAACATGAATAGAAACACAATCAATGTGTATCTGGCTGTGACGGTCACTCTTATCTCTGCCCGGTGCGGTAGAGCTGGAGTGAAGACTGCAACATTATCCACATCCCACTGATGGTTAAGTCCAATGGTCTTAGAGGTGGAAATGGTAACCAGTCACAAGGATTGTAGGAATGCATCAGCATTTAACACTGAGGCTAGCTTATAGCACAGGTCACCTTGTTCAACTATAAGAGACCATGGGGATCCCAACTTGTATGGAACATCTGCAGCCTGTAGCTGAGAGGTCACATCAAAGATGCGCGCAATTTGCTTGGAAAGCGGACCGAATAGTTGTTAATAGCGGTCACTTGGCCAGAGCTAAGGATGCGTCTAGTGAGAGTGCTGGCATGCTCGGTCCCATCGCACTCTCACTAGACGCTCCCAATGAGTAATATTTTTTTTTTTAAATTAATTAATTATTATTATTATTTATTTTTTTGTAGTGCATAGATATAACACACTCAGGCAAGAGGTACCCCAAAGGCAGTCCTCCAGCTTTTCCCACGCGAAACAAGCGGGGCACAAGAGTAACATGCACAATTTTATATTTTAAACAGGTTTAAGCATACTTAAAATTATGGTCTAAGAGTACAGGTAGTTGTAGCATTGTAGTTTCGGCTGTATACTTATACTTTATACATGTTTGGTCAGAGCTTTAGTTAAGTTAGTTTCTCACTAAATTAATTGACGTTATTATCAAAAGATGCATATATCAGAACATTGCTTATAAACTGACAGGTATCTGATATGCATAAATGTGATATACTTTTGTAGCTAGTCTATACATGCTTGGTTAGGTAGTGGTTGGATTTCAGGCTATGCATAGTGACAATTAACAACCGCTTGTTAAAATTTAACCACAAGGGGACAGCAGAGCGCTGGGTATACATGAAAGCGCCGACCTTGTAAAATACTTTCTGTAGGGAGCTGCAGAAGGAGATTCTGCTGTAAGAGGCCCGCATTAATTTTAAAAGTGGGGGTGCTAATTTAAGATATACATTATAAGTGTCCTTTGCGATGTTCAAGTTCCTTTTGATCATAACTGATTTTTTCAGTGTTTGGGGGCTTGTCCACCAGGAGTGGAGTAGAGCTTATTCCCCATGTTCGTTGTTCCCCTGTGTTCAGGCAGGGTTAGAGTCCCCATAGCTCCGCCGACTTTAGTGAGAGGTTGTATCTCGGATGGTGTGAGTGTTCTCATAATAGTGAGCTGGGCTGGCTTGTGGAGTATACCCCTTGTAAAGCCTGTCTTCTGGCTGCTGTCGGCGTGGGGTGTTCTGAACTGCTCCGATCGGCAGATGGCGCCCAGCCGTTGCTCTGGTGCTTCCTCCTCTCTTCTCCGTCTCAGTATGAGCGCGGCGGCCATCTTGATTTTAATCATGCGGTCCCCGGTCGGTCTTACTACTGCTGAGATGCTCTGAATGGTCTCTGCTTCCCCGGTGGGGTCCGGGATAACCCCCCCGGCCCACAGGGGGGGGGTAACGGGGCCCTCGGTCAGCGCATAAGAGGTCCCACCGACAAAGCACGGGAGACAGGCCGCTTCTCCCGCCAGAGCCTCACAGCAGGCCGCAATCCCATCCACCCACCTGACCGTGTCGCCGGCAGATCGGGAGTTGATAGTTCCCCCGAGGGTTGCTGGTCGGGTCCCCTTTGCCCTCTCACAACAGTCGATGAGGGGTGATTTTGTGCCGGTTATTGAGGGTTTATCAGGGAGCCGAGGTGCTCCACGTCCGTCCAGCTTGGCAGTCAGGCCCCGCCCCTTTTAAAAAAAAAAATCATTCATTTTTTATTAAAGCACGAGTAAAAAGAGTTTTTGTAATATTTCTTACTATTTAAAATTTGTGAAACAAAAAATACATTTTATAACTAGTCAATGTGAATATATTTTTCATAGAGAGGAGAAATGGAGATAATACATACTGATCCCTTTAATTCCTGCTTTTGCTCAATTCGTTCTTTACAATTTGTCTGAAAGAGCATAAATTGCATATTTACCTGCAATATTATTTTGATGTGATACCAACTGGTTTTACAAGGTGGTATGTGTTTGTCTTTTTAATCGGTTTGTTTACTTGTTGTTTATAAGTGAATGAGTCAATGTGACCCCCATAGAGTGGGGAGAACTACACTGAACATATAGAGAGTTCATATCATAACTTGAAAATGTGACTTCACTGTTATGGTGATTGCACCCCTTTTAGTGAGATACTATGACTATCCTTAAAAGAGGGTTTATCCAAAGTAACAATATTCTATGTGTGTGTGTGTGCATGTGTTTGTGTGTGTGTGAAATGAAGGCAGTAAGATAACTTTACAATAATGACATTTTTTTTAGAAGATAGATTAGTCTTTTATCCTCATCATTTTCACATGTGAATCAAATCACTCTCTCACCTTGTCACCTTTACACAATTTTCTGCTCTTGTCTGTACAATCTCTAATTAAATGTCCAATCTGTTTCTGCACTTCATTTCAGGAAAGGTCAAAAGTCAAAAAGACATTCTGTAGGTTTGTCTATAGATGGGTATGTATGTTATGGAGCCTAATAGGAACCTTTGACTTTCTTTTATTTTCAAACACAAAAGTAAACATCATTATACATCCAATGAGAGATTCACAAATAGCTTTTACAGCATTATGGAAAATATATACAATACGTTAAAGAGATGATATAAGGATTTTTCTACCCATTTTGATGCTTCATGGATAGAATGAATTAAACATGAACATGTTGGGTAGGAAGTGCCCAGTGTCTGACAAAGGGTAATTTCTAGTTTTCAATAATTTTAACAGTTATACCACTACCCACTAAAATAGCTCCTGGTTATAATAGGCAGTGGTGGCTGTTTCCATACTAGACTCGCTGGTTCTGGCTGACGAGAATGTTAATGCCTCCAGTTGAGTGTAAAAGGAGAGAATAAACATAAATTACTGACTTGTTTGCATACTACCTGCTACATTTTAATGGTTGCCGCCAGGACCGTCTAGGACCCGAACAGAAAGGGGCCCGGTCGGGCTGTTTAAGCGTCACAGAGCCCAACCAGGCCCCTGCTGACACATGCACACTGGGTGGCCCTTAGTGCAAGGGCCACCCTGGAGGCCTCCTTAGTGTGGGGTCAATGTGGCGCTGTGCAGCTGCACCGCCGGTGCCGGGTCCATGGGGGCTGCACAAATCGCGGGGCCCACGGGGCAGCTGCTCTGGGGACCCCCAGGAGCAACTGGGCCCGGGGAAGCTGCCCGGCATTAAAAACGGCCCTGGTTGCCGCTATCTCACTATGTTGTTGAAAGCTTGCTTTAGCTAGGTGTAAAATGTATACTTGTGCATTCGGTTTCGAAATAATTGCGAATCATCTGAATTTTGGGCTATTGCTGATTTGTCCAAGATCCCAAACTCAGAAATGCTATATTGACAAATCACATGACAAATTGAGGAATTTCGTGATTTAAAGTTCCGTTCATGCAAAAAAAAGATTCTTGATGGAAATGGTTAATGCTTAGGGAACAACCACTAAATGTTGATTTTATTCAAAGATCAAGGGAGAAGTGACCAACAGAGAGAAAAAAGCAAGAGCATTAAAAATATCTATATTTATACATAATGCATTGAATAAAAATATAGATATATATTTTTGGCTGCACCTTTAATTTCCCTTTCTTTGTTATTTCTTCTCACTTTCTCCCCCTCTCTTGGTTACTTCTTCTCTGTGAAAAAAATGCTCCTATAACTGTACTTCAAAATCTATACATAATTTTTATATTTTTCAGTACACTGATATGTTCATTGTTGTGCCATTTGGTTCACCTGAATCGTTTTTTCCTGAAACTATTGCATGTTCAAAATCGAAACACCATATGAACGAAATTTGAATTGCCTGAGACTATTTTTTTCTGAACTAATTGATTCGGATTAACCAAATTGTTTCCATGTGCAAGAGCCTAGTCAACAGATAACAAGTTAACAATGGCAATCCTCCCTGACATTCTATGTAGAGAGAGATAATCAGCTCCCTCATAAAATGAAAAAAAAAAAATAAGTAAAAAAAAAGTGCAGGGGCCAGATAAGTGGCAAGCCACAAAGGAAGCAAAACTTGCCCACCATTGGCTTCCAAGTCAACCAATTACAGTGATCATACTAAGCGTTTAAGGACCTGTATACTAGCCCTTTTATCCTGAAATGCTCAATCTGCGTGAAGCTCTTCAGTCAACTGGGCCTAAATGTAAAGATAAAGGTTTGTTTTTCTGATGTGTTTGGTTTTCTATTTATTAGGTAATTCGATTAATTCAATTATTTTATAATAAAAGCACTGGATATGATGTGGGCCATTTTGTTAGTCAAAGAAAGATGACGGAAGAACTTCAACTAAGACATTAACAGGTAAGGATAAAACATTTCACAAAAATAAAAAAATGCCTAA
Organism: Pelobates fuscus; assembly: GCF_036172605.1. Classification (NCBI taxonomy): domain Eukaryota; kingdom Metazoa; phylum Chordata; class Amphibia; order Anura; family Pelobatidae; genus Pelobates; species Pelobates fuscus. The sequence continues at coordinate 90,934,550 of NC_086327.1, read as the reverse complement.
CATCACTATTAAATTTTACAACCTCACTACAACATTCTAAGAAGCAATTTGTAAACACATGGCAACTTTGACTGATGTATCTAGAGAAATCACTACATTTCATTTCTGAATCTCCATCTAGAAACTCAATGACATTCGGTATGTTAATCTAAACTGATACTGATACAGATACCCATCTCCTCTTCCTGTACTCTTTCCTATCACTTTCCTTCTTTTTTTCCTTCTCTGTTTTTTTCTATATCGGTTTTATGGGTTTATATCAAACACAGCCCCCCCCAATCAGCATATTCTCATAAGGATGAATTGAATCAATGAATCTCTATGAGGAAAGTACGGTATCTGCATGCAGAGGGAGGAGATACTGAATGTTGTGATTCAAACTAGGCAAGACTGAGATAGGAAGCAGCTCTAGCAGCTATCTGAGGAGTGGCCAGTGAAGTTATCACTAGGCTGTAATGTAAACACTGCATTTTCTCTGAAAAGACAGTGTTTACAGCAAAAAGCCTGAAGTGAATGATTATACTCACCAAAACAAATTGTCACAGCCCCGACTCACAGCGAGGTGCCGTTGCTCCCCACCGCTGCTACCGTGCCAACAAACTGAGCTTACCTGCTCAGCGGCGAGTCGGGAACCACTCCGCCAGATCCTCCTAGCTGCCTGCCCTTAATCAAAATGGCACCAACCAAAAGGATGTTGATGCACACTTACGTTCTGGGGTCAGATGTCACCCTCTGACCAATCACAGCCAAAGGTTGTGTTCCCTGGTTCAGTGCCCTGTCGTGATTTCCGTTCCTGGTTCCCGAGAGTGCGTTTTCTTGTCCTGTTTTTGATATTCCCGGTATTTTGACCTTGGCTATTCCTGACTATTCTGATTTCTGGTTTCCCTGACTTGGCTTGTTTAACGATATTGTGTATTTCTAGCTTCCTTGACCTCGGCTATCCATTGACCGTTCTCTGTCTTTAACGTATTAGTCCAGCTATTTTATGGACCGGTTTACGTTCTATCCTTTTCTGTTCTGTCTATTTATACATTACATAGTTCTGCATGCTGGACCACACTAGCAGTCGTGACACAAATGCAATAAGCTATAGTTGTTCATGTGACTATAGTGCCCCTTTAAAGTGTTGCCTTATCTAATGTGTTGCCATGTTGTGCTTGTTTAAACTAACATACTGCAACAAAAACCGTCCGCTCTCTAATTGCTCATTCATGTCATATATAAATGTATACAAGCTAGGATAAATGTGTAAATGTTTTAACATCTTAAATCACTGGAGTTATTTCTTTATATGTTTATTATTTTGTGTTGTAATGACATTTTGTTTTGATTCTGCTCGAATGTGCTAGATGTTACCGTTACCTCCCTTATTGTGCAGTGGTTAATTACTTAGCATTACTCAGGCACCGCAAATTACATTATACCTAATGTTTGACAGCCTCTCCATGTAAAACCAGTTTCATTCTTCTCCAGATAGACAAAGTAGCTTTTGTATCTATGCTGGTCTTCTTTTTGTCTGCGTCCTTTACAGGAAAAAAAAAAATCCTCATTTCAGTGAGTCATTTACCAAGGGGAACGAAGAAGATATAGAATTTGAAATGACATCCGGCTCCTCTGATGTTCTACCTACTAGTTCATAGTATATATATCCCACTTGGAGCATAAATCCTGCCTGACTCTTGGATATCTGTCTAAAAGTGGAAAGCAAGCGGGAGGCTATCCATCACTTAGGCTTTTATCACCCTCAAACAGAACCAGTATTTGCTAATGCTTCTGTTCGGAATGAGGAGTTTCTCTGCAAGGAAACAATTTTACTTTTGTGGGGGACAGCTTATGAAATAATGGTGCACATTGGTTAATATATGTGCCGTTCCAGTGTGTGCGAGAGAATGGTATTTTTGCTCTCCTACCTTTTTTTGAAGAAGAAACTTAAGTTTAAATCACAGACTTCTCCTCACATGGACATCTGTAAATCCCCTGAGCGCATTTATGCAGAAATATCTGTACTATTACGAAGGCTACAAATAGATCTCTGGAGGATTTCTGCAAGAATCCTGTTCTTAAACAGTTGAAGGGTAAAAAAAAAAGCATTCGATCAGTGGTAAAGGCAGTAAAAAAAACTAAAATTAATGCAAAGGAAGCTATTAAAAAAAAGAAAAAGCAGCAAAATGAATAAAGAACTTCTCCTTTGAAAAATAAGAAAACTAGACATGTTGGGAGAGTTGGCATCCTGGGGGGCACATATGTAGCCCCCACTGGTCTTCTGTTAGCCCAAAGGATACAAAGAACAAATTTCATAACTCCATGCGGCACTTACATTTTCATTCTACATTTTATTAAAGCTGAAAATGAAAGTGGTCAAACTGTTTTTAAACATCTCAATTACTTACTCAGGGAAGGAGCAGGGTACTCCTGGCACACATTCACATGCCAATACTGCACAGAAATACGCTGCCACATTCACACACTGAAATGAATCTGCAGACATTATAAACTTGAATATCTCTTGTTTCCCAAATTATCTCCACTCAGCATTCTAGATACCTTCCTTTTCCCTTTTACCAGGACTACGTCCTACCGTATGTCTGTTTTCCCCCTATGTCTATGTGTATTTAAGCTAGGCAGGAGGCAGACACAGAAGTGTTTTGAATTATCTCTGTACTTAACTATCGGTTAACCTATTGTAGTTTACTGGAATAAGGGTTAGGGGTCACAATCTTCATGGGAATTGAAAAGAGGATTTATTAGGGAGCCTGCTTCTTTTCCCCCACTTTTAGTTCAATTTTAACAGGGGGTGTATATTCTCTGTGTTCTATTCGAGCTATCTTGGCCTAGCCAGTGCCAGTGAGCAGTCTATTGAGCTACCCATTATATTCAGCTTGTGTTGTAGTATTTACATACACATATTAATATCTCCACTGGTTACCACTCACCCAACCAAGAAATATAAATGACACAAGAGGGGTTTGTCCACTATATTAGACATGTTTTGGGAAATTTCAGACAGCCTAAAACACTATAACACAAGTGTAAATACAGGAGCAGGTCCTCTTACTTACTAAAGCAACACTAAAACAAATAATAACCAACCCCCTTTAACTATGGTACATCCCTATCTACAATAACTGAATAAGGCGAGCAGCTCCCTGTATATACTTAAAAGGAGACTATAGTGCTAGTAATACAAAGTTGTATGCATTCCTAGCACTATAATTCCCTCTGGTCCTCCCATCCCTCACGACCTCCCCTCCAGTAGACAAAGGGTTAAAAGCCCTCAGCCTTGGATTGATGCTCTGCCTCCTCCAATGGTGAGAGCATTAGGTCCCCCCCAACCCACCTCCCCCCCTCCCCACCCCCCATAGGAAAGCATTGACTCAATGTTTTTCTATGTTGATTTAATTGAACCTGTATGTCCTCATGCAGAGTGTGAGGACATCCAGCATCATTTAGGTGACCTAGATAAACTCCTGACCTCTAGTGGTCTGGTAGACAGTCACTAGAGGCTTTCTTAGTGCTGCAATGTAATCATGTGATACGAGTACAGGGACATTGCACGCAGACCACGTCAATGAGATAATATAGTCTGGGTGCCCATAGTGTCCCTTTAACAACACACAGCCATTGGCACAAGATGGAGAGGACTGGTTAGCAGCAAGGCAGGAAGCATGGGGAGTGTACGTAAGACTGTTACACATTGTAAACCTGAATAGGAGTGTCTATATGTAGGAAAGGCACACTGTAAGGAGGTGGCTATTCATATGCACAATGAGGCTGGATAGATATGTGCTATAAAACGCAACAAAAAGTGTCAACAGCAATGTCACCATTTTTTTCTTTTTTGTTTTTTTAAATAGACCTACACTTGACATTTAAAATTGTGTTTGGGTTTTATTTGTGGGATTGAATAACATTTTGCTATTGTGTGATATTCCTGCATCGATATAATGCTGGATCCAACTCCTGGTACTGATGTGATTGGTGTTGGAAGGATGAAGGGAATGCTGGAGATGTATCTTTAATAAGGCTGGGGCAATGTCATTAGAACTAGGATACATGATGATCACTTTGGGAAAAGCTAATTTTTTCTACAGTCATTTTCAAACACATTAGCTAGATTTTTTTTAAGTAATATGTTTATAAATGCCCTTTATTTTAAAAAAAATCATATTTGTGAGATTTGAATAAGAAACTTAAATATAAAAATCTACACTTTATAATTCTGCATCCATGTGCCTCAATATAAGCTTCCATCATGCATTGCTATAAGCTCTGTCCCTTAGACATTGCACTCAGAAGAGAAAAAGCATACAGAGAAGAGGAGAAATGAAACAACGTTTCTACTTCTCAATCTTCAATATAAATCTAAATAAAAATGTAGAATCACATAAAAACGGTCAAAGGTGACTTTAATTTTTTTTATTCCATGGTGTAATAGACATTTAAGTTTCAGTACCCCTTTAAGAATATAAATTCACGTTCCTCCCCCTGATTGAGTGAATTCTATGTTTATTCATACTGTTTTAAACGATATAGCATTCAAAGGGCTGGTGTCATTGTGTGCCATCGATCACATAGTAATAAAGGAAATTTAAATGTATTTATAAAAATATTCTAATTGAAAAAGTTGATCAGAACATATTTGTTTTAATAAAAGATGCAGATAATTTTTTCCCTTTAATTTTAGTTTTGCTGGCGGTATCACAAACCGGAACTTTTAAACAATCAATTTCCAACTGTTCGATTACAGTACTATGTAAAATCTAAAAATAATTGAAATTCAGTTTTATTATAATTGATGTAAGATAACTTCATGTCATTTTCTAATAGCGTGCAATGTTTTCTTTAGTGGTGTATTTTATATATAATTGCGTGAAGCACATCCTTTAGCACATCTAAGAAATTAGCAGGTTTAGCTATAGCACATCTAAGAAATTAGCAGGTTTAGCTACAGCTCATTACGTAGATATAGTTAAAAAAACTTGTAAACACACTGCAGAAATAAAATGCAGTAAAGTGATTCACTCTGTTGTTGCTCTCTGAAAACGCTATAAAATGCAAATATTTTTAGATCACATACATGTCTCACATCCAGTCAATATTACTTCCCAAACAAACTCTGCATCTTAATACTAAGCTTAATGAACTCTGCTGCTTCTACATTATAAGCTTCCAAAAGCTGCTACCCAGATATTTATTTAACAGCCTTCTTTGCGCAGCCAAAAACCTGGGGCTCAATAAATATTTTTAATGTTTGTGCGAAAAAAAAAAAAATGTTTTATTTAAATTCTTCCTCCCAGCTATAAATGTAATCATTTTATACCCATGTGAGTCAGATAAGAGATTTCGAACTCTTAATAAGGTTTAAGGAGGTTCAGATTAACAGAGGGGTTTCAATTCTTGATATGTTTAATGCTAAGTAACCAAATGACCTGCATTCAATGCTACACAGATGATCTAATTCTGCCAACTAAGGCCTCGGGTGGATTTAACTCCAGCAAAATCTTTTTCCTGTTTTACAGAAATATGTTGGGGATGATTTCTCAAGCATGGAAAGGCAGGAATGATATTGTTCAGAGTGTTTTAAGGTTATGCCAAACGCAATAAAAGCAGAAGGTGTTTGCTTAAATAATCGTCTGTGGAAGTTTGCAAGCGACTTAGGAGGAAAAGTTAATAGAATGATTACATTTTATTTTAGTCAATAAGTTAACCTCCAAGAAAATGTGTGAAATGCAAAACAGGGTACGGCTTCGTTAGCAACTCACCATATTGCTCTGCTTGCTTCGGATGAGTATTGCTCACTAACATTCTCTTTGTGTTCCATATGACTGTTCATCCCACTGTATGAACGTGGCTTCTGTATTGTGCTTAGGGAGGACTTGTTCACACTAAATCCGTGTCATCAGTTTGTATATACTGTACAGTGTATAGTTTGTCTGGAGCACACAGCCACAGTCCACTTCTTTTTTTAATGAAATATTGTATTTTGTGTAATATAATTTGTAGGACAATAATAAGAACGGTATAATTGGATAAAAATGGGTAACATATACACTAATTTCAAACATTTCCTGACCATTTTGAAAAATGTATATTCCACCAATAGTTATCAAGCACATAGTGATAGTGCTAGTACAACATAACACGGGTATAGGTAGACTGCTAAAATTATAGCAGTTCAAGTTGACCAACCAGCAAATGCATCAACCAATTGTAATAATACCATAAAATGCTGCTAGCTGAGGAGGGCAGAATTGTAGGGATCAGTACTTACAATAGTGTAAAAAAGTCTAAAAAAACAAATCAGTGCAAATTTGTGGTACTTATTTAGTATGTTATATGTTTTAATAAATGAATCCCTGTGTCTGGTCATCATAACCTTCAATGATGATTAGAAAGCTCAGATCAGTGTAAACAGCAAATGTATTTTGGAACAAAATGGAAAAGTTGGTGTCAACGTAATATGCTTGGTTCTTAGCTGGGTCCTTACAAAAGTGGGGCCAATGAAAATGTAACTACAATTATGTGGGTTCACTCAGCCCAACTTGAGGGTTGGTAAGTACTGGATAGACTTTGGGATTTTTAGTAAATACTGTTATGCCAAGTGGACACGACACATTGCTCAAGGTAAAGGTATTGTCAATCAATGTAGAGTGTATTCATTGTTTCATTCTCTAGTATTGTTAACTAATGTGTTGTGTGAAGTGGATGCATGGAAAGGTTACCCAGTAGAGGTGGTATGGTTGGTTACAGCATGGTTAATTTGGAAACCTTTAACTAGACTAGATGAATTAGTTATGAGTAAGCCCACAGAAAAGGGCCATATATTAAGGCCCTTTTTACTGCATTCTGTGTAAACGAAATGAGGTGGTGGAATTTAACAACAAGTATCTGGTTTCTGGTTCATGTATCTAGTATCCAGGTTCAGTAATCTTTTTTTAACCCCTTAAGGACACATGACATGTGTGACATGTCATGATTCCCTTTTATTCCAAAAGTGTGGTCCTTAAGGGGTTAAGGGTCATTATCAGATAAGCTGTGAGAGATAGTTGAGTAATAATACCACACATACAATGCATATTATAACTTCAATAAAATATTGAAGTTTGGAAGTGATTTTAGATGTTTCTTTATTTTTGGGACATTTAAAAAAAACAAACATATGTTTAACTTGGATTGATCTATGCAATCTGACTTGGTAGCAACAAGATAAGAAACAACTATATATAAATATATTAAATTGTGCATTTTCAGCTCAGCCAGGTTTTGCAATATATTAATTGCCCTTCATAACACTGAATTCCTAAAGCCCCTTGCCCTTCCTCAGGAGTGAAGGGTAGAACCTGGCACGTGCTAAAGAAAATGTGTATATAATCCTTGATAAAACCTTAATAACTTTGTAAACCATTTTAAGAACCAATCAAATTTGCAGTGGATTTCCATTTGTTTTACCAAAAGCTTTTTTGGGGACTTACAAAAAGCTTTTTAGAAATACTCGTACTTTGCTAGTACATTGAATGTTAATTTTTTCGCCTTTGTCAAGAGCGTGTTATTGTGCCGAAACGCGCGTCGAGCGTTTGGTGCTGCCGTTTTTCGGTTTTAATTCTGGGGGATGTAGACGGTTGTTTTTGTGCTAGGGGTGCTTAATACCATGAGACTGATAGGCAGGTTAAGTACCAGGCTGCCTTGAAGCAGCATTAGGAGATAGTATATGCTCTTTATTTCTAAAAGGCGAGTCCAGTTAATGTTTTGAGCTGGCTAAGATTCACTGGTAGTTACTATAGCTTGTATGAGGATGGTTTTGGGTGATGGGTGCCTCCCTGATTATAGGTGCTTAGCATACATATATTTATCCAGCACTATGGGACACCTGCAGCCAGTATCTAGGCTCAGTGAGTAACCACCTTTTCAGCTATACAAATAATTCCCTGAGTTTATTCTCTCACTTAGATGAATCTCCTACCTATGCAATTTATATTTACCTGCCTATATTGTCAAGGTTTTTTGGAAACTGCACCCCTGCAAGGGTATGCCCGGATGCAAGTAGAAGGTGTGAATAGAAGCTGTCATTGACTATTGTTTCTTTAATACAGCTAATATATGGGCTACTCCTCTACTGACTGTCTAGCTACATAGTATCCAGTATAAGGGCGTATCCTTTTAAGTCCATTTTATACCTTGTTTTCTCTTTGTTACAGAATAGATACAATCCATGTCCGATTCTGCTGTGTGGGGATATCATTTATTCTAGTCTGGATATCTTATACCCAGTTTTTTAAGGTCTATTTATAATTATACAGCCGTGGTACAAACATAATTACGTACTATGCGTAAACCTCTTTTTGGAGGAGGGATTTCAGATATTTGATGTATTAATATATTGCATTATAAGCAGTTTCTTACTTCTAAATCTGAAATCTGATACCTACCTACGTGTTACTCCTGAGATTCATGAGGCAATCTGTACTGCATCTACCCAGATTTTAGCTCACTTGGTTTTCACGAGTGCTTCACTGTTATCACATTTATTATTATTTTTTTGTTCGTATTCGGCTCAATAAAGGTTATACCATTTAACAAAATCTTATATTGAAGGGATATCTCTTGGTGGGATGGATATCCATCCTGCTATTCTGAATAGGATAGCCATTCCACTCTAGTTCTTTCTTTTTGTTTTATTTGTTTTATTTGTGCACACTGATTTTTTTTCCCCTGCAGGAAGTAGTCAGAGGATTGAGGTGACGTTCGCTGCGTTGTGGCTCTCAGCTTGGGAAGGTAGGTCTCGTGGGTGTCACCGCTGGAGTACTGCCTTGAGTAGGTCCCTGCACTGGCAGACGCTTGTTCTCCCATCTCCCTTGTGCCTGGTTGCCTCGGTGGCTTGGACGCGGTGCTTAATTCTGAACCAGAAATGCTGAAAACCGGAGGGACCGGTAGCCAAAACACAACACGTGGCACTTTCCACTAGTGTATAACATGATTTTTGGGGTTGTAAGGGGTTTGCCATATAATGTAAGTAGAGGTGAAGAGGGATTGAGTTTATGGAGAGAATGCTTGAACATGTTAAACATGTTAAAAACCCTAACTGGGCACCACTTATAAGGGTAGTACGGTATCTAGACTGGGTGACCTATTTGACTAGTTTTTGCATGTTGCAAGGACAAAATATAATGATCATGAATCTTAATTAAGTCTGATATCTTAAGGCATAATTCTAGGTCAGATATTTTTGTTACCGTAATTTATTTGGGTCTTGAGAAACCATAAAAATCCAGATAACTTTCTGCTTTGAGAACCAAGTTGGTATCTGGCTTGAAAGGGGCTGAATCAATCTATATTATCCGAAATACCACGGAACTTACTGCTGTCGATAGGGAGTCTTTTTGGAGGGGTGTCTAATTTTAGTTTTAATATGCCTTTCAATACACTTTTAATAGGATATGCAGATAAAAAAGGCTCGTTGTTAGGAAAAGTGATTAACATGTGATGTTGGATTCCTGGTAAATATTTTTTGATTGTATTGTAAGCTAACTGTAAAGAGAAGTGGCAAAATGTAGTAAACACAACCAGGGTTTCAATAGCAAAAACATTTATTATATGAAAATCAGAAACATAGTATAGGCTCTAAAGTATGTATTACTTGTGTTAGAGGACAAACCGGCTTGGGCCAGAATTTACTCTGTGACAACAGTAATTCTATTCCATGATCACATCTTGGAAAACTCTAGGATCCATGGAGCGTGAATCTGCAGATGGGTGGATTAGAAAGAACTCCGGAAATTTAGATTGTGACAGCACATCAGCCGCCTTATTGCAGACACCAGGTACGTGTATACATTCTAAGTAAAACTGGCCAGAGGCTGCTAACCAAGTTAATTTCCGAACAAGTATCATGATGCTGAGACTGAGACCTGTCTTTGTTCACAATATGAGCTGCGGACTGACTATGTGTGAGGCATCTAACGGCTTGTCCCTTCCATTTATGGCCCCAGATAATATTTCGAACAGAGCCGAGAATTTGAGACAATTATCCAATTGTGACACCTCAGTAGACCAGCATGACTGAACCCACTCGTTACCGAATATTGCTGCGTAGTCTACCAAAGCAGCTGAATCATTTTAAACCACTGCGGAACTGTCCAAAATAGGAGGAATCAACACTGATTTCCCATTCCACGAAGAAAGAAACGTTTCCCACATGTCTAAGTCAGCTATGGCATGTAAGTCTATGGAAATTTTTGTACTGTCATCTGGGAGACCGTGCAACAATTAGAGTAGCCTTGATATAAAGGAACGTCCTAGGGGAATGACCCTCATCGTGAAATTAAGTGAACCTATCAACGACTGTATTTCCAGTAGTACAGGAACCTTGTGTACGACAGGTATTGACATACTCCACTTCTGCTAACATTTTCCAAAGGTAAGCTAGCAACCAGCGTTTCAGAATTAAGCTGTATCCCTAAAAAGGTGATGCAATGACTTGGACCTGTTTTTTCTAAGGCTACCGGGATACCCTATCAAATAGCTGAAGTGACTTTTGTAAACCCGTGGGAGTGATAGATTTTTTTTTCAAAATAAGTAAATCGTCTAAATAATGAATCACTTTTGGACAAGAGCCAACACAAAGTTTCTGCAAAAACATCAAAAAGTTTTGGGCTGCTCTTGAAACCAAAGGTATGTTTAGTAGCAAAATAGAACATATTGTTCCACATATAAGTCCATGCAGATGCCAAAGTTATTCATGTATGGGAAGAAGTTTAAAAGCGTTAGAAATATCAGTTTTACTCATCCAAACATTGGGACCTATGTAGAGTATGGCTTTGATGGCATTGTCTAGTGTAGCATATTGTAGGGAGAAGTCAGTAGATGGTACCAGGGAATTTAGACTAGGTGTCGTGGATGAATGTCGATAACCAGCCTTTTTTTAATATTGAATTTACCAGAAGCAACACCAAGTGGACTGGTTCTCCAGCAGGAAAACTGGGGGTTCAAAAATGGTCCAATCAAAAAACCATTCTCTATTTCGTTGTTTAACAGTGAGGATACTGTAAGAGCATCTTCCAAGGCAGATTGTAAATTGGGACATTTCAAGCCCGTGTGGAACCCTTCAGAAAACCTAGTGCTCAGAAACTCACCCAATTGTCTGGAGGGGTGATTTGACAAAAGATCAATTAACACGTCAACTTTTACCGGAGAAAGCCACTGCTTGGGAAAGAGCAAATTTGGGCACATAGTTTTAGCATGTGCTCTAAAACATCTGGAGCATACGTGTAGCAATCTACAAGCACTATATCCGCAACCCCACCATTAAAGTTATTACAAACTTGAGCTTTGCCAAGAAAAATAATCGGTCAACCAGCTTATCTTTTACTGTGTACTGTGCTGCTGCCTGACCAGTGGATGGTAAACTAACATCATTAGGCATAAGTTGGCGGGATGCGTGCCTGATGCACAATTTGCACAACCTGGGACCTTGAGACCCGCAAAGTGTCTGCAAAACAATTCTGTATCAAGTTGGCTCCAGTCCATATTGACATTAAACTATGCCAGGGAGGCTGTAGCCTTCACGGAAAACAACTTATGATAGTCGAAATAAGCAAACCCACCGTACTTGTGCCCAAGGTCCACCATTTTGTGAAGATACAAATCCAGCTCTTGCCTACGGTGCGGGTGAACAGTGCAAAATGAACTAAGAAATACTCAATTTTCTGTTCAGCCTCGGATCTCTAGCTTACATGACTACAGAGAGGTCACCAAATGTATAAGCCTTATTTTCTACAATATCTTGGATAGCAATGAGTATAGACACTAAATTAACGTCATTACCTTCCAAAATATCTTTCTGTAAGTTAGGTGGCACCAGGTGGGCCGGAGTAATAATGTGGGAAGGAGGATTAGAAACAGGTACATTCACTAGTTGGCTCTGTTCAGTAGGGGCAATGGGAACACTGTTAGAGTTTTCGGTGCGGTCGATCACATCATAAGTTTCCAAAGACTCTAAACGATTGTTAATCATGTTAATGGATGCCGTAAGGGACAACATCATATTATGAAGTTGAGACAGGCTATTCTGAATAGCACCCTCCCTGCTGGGACCTGGCCTGTCACAGTCGTTTTGGGCTTTGAGTAAACGGAATTATTCCACTTTTCTAGCAGTGGAAGGGTAAGGTACACTTTTCCTTTTTAACTCTGCAATGATTTTAGGAATAAGAATACACAAATGGGTCAGCGCTAGATAACAATGAAAGTGAACAATAAGGCGGCAACCCAGTAAAAGGGGATCCCTCTCAACCCTTAAGGGAATAGTCCATTACTTATAACTTGAAGCTGGACTTGGAGGATCGGTAAGTCTGCCGGGAGAACTCGTCCTAGCAGAAGTGATTGGTAGGGACAACTCATCACCCTGGATTGAAACGTTAGACATGCTATGAAAGAGGAAAATTAAAATGAGTCATCCAAGCGCGAACAACTTGGAACTGGCCGTCTAATAAGAAAGCCAAGCAGCGAAATTATATTACACTAAATGGGGAAAGTGAGGCCATGCTACATTGCCCAGTGGCATGAGAGGCTCTATCGAAACTATGGCCCGAATGGGAAAAGGGAGCCTTACATGTATATGGCAGGGAGTTGGCCTCTTAATGACGTTATAAGAGTCAAGGTAGAATGGACCTGACAGGCTCTGAAACGTAACCATGCAATCTGCAAAGCACAACTATGCAAAGTGCCTATTGTTGAAATTACTCCGAATTAGAGTGCGGGAGTTGGACTCGCAGCACTACTAGCAGTGAGAAGAGAAGATGAAAACCTAAAATACTGTTTGGGCTAGGACTGAACCTAATGAGCCAGTTCCATTTAAGGTACCCCAAACACTACGTATAAAATAAAAACACAATTTTTTTTATTATACCTGAAATCCTACTGCTTTAACCTCTAAACAAATTCTGAACTGTGAGTCACTGTATAACCTATACAAATAAAATAACCGTTAGTACGAAACCAAAGAGTTCTATTGGAGAGTATGAAATCCTTTGAAACAAAGCAATATATCTGAAGATTATGTAACAATACAACTTCTTAGTATTCTGGATAAAGCAGAAAATTGTACCTAAAAATACGTAAATCAATAATTCCGAATTGAAACCACCAAATAGGTGTCTACCAACAGAAAAGAAAACCTTGTATACCAACCTTAGCTAATTAGGGAAATACCCTTGAAAAAGGAGGGAGCTAAAGGCTCCAACTTGGCCTATAGGTATGGTTCTGGAACAGAAAGATATGCTAAATCATACCGATATCCCCTTTGTATAAATGTCATAAGGGTAGAAAAAGTAAACGTAAACAAAACGTACCGTATAATGCGTAACAGAATAATACAGCCAGTTGTAACGTAGGCCTTGAAGTTCATAAGCGAGTTGGCTTGGTAACGACCTAATGTTAAACAGCAATGATGGACATATTGACGTAGTACCCAATTTGCCGGTTCAGAGCAGCAAACTTGAAGGGTTAAACATTATCTTTTTTAAAATTTATTTATTTTTATAATAAAACATTTTTCCCACAGATACACATGCAACAATGTAATGTGAGATTAAAACAGTAGTAATCAACTAGTACCAGCAACTTAGTAACGTAATGCATTAAGGGAGCTCGAGCATCCCCAGGGTAGTAGCCCAAAAGCATGGAGAAACAAAATGTTGTGACACATAAACCTAGATATTAGCCAAAGAGCTAATGTAGTCACGAATTACAGAAAGTTGTGTCTCCAAAACCGCGGGAGAGTTCTAGCTCTGTGGCGTTGAAGTGTGTGCCGCAATACAATTCACCCCAGCTTCTGGGGTTAGTGCAGACACGCTGAGTGGGACTGCGACCCGGGCACCCACGTGTACCATTGTTCACCGTCGTGTTATGGGTGGTCTTCCAGACTTAAAGTTGGCTGTAAGATAAGTATAGCGGCAGCGAGGGAATCCGACTTCAAACGCTCTGTCTGAGAGCAGGCTATCAGACCTCTGCAAGGCTGAGTAAACAGACTGAAACAAGAGCTGATCCAGGTGTTTGCACAGCAGGTAGCAACGATATGACACACCTCCCACTTCACTTCACAATGTTGCTACAGGTAAGGGGAGGGTTTAGTGGAGTTTTTATAGGGATTAAACCCCTTCCACAATTCCAGGTTTCCCTATATATATATATATATATATATATATATATATATATATATATATATATATATATATAGTGGAGATTGTAGCTGTATTAGTCCAGTGATGTAGATGTAAAAAATAGATAAAATTTGCATCTAGTAATACCTTTTTTTTGGACTAACAGGATTTTTTAATGACAAGCTTTCGGGAGTACCTCTTCAAATCTAAAGCATTTATGAGCAAGATGACACATAGAATTCAAAGTTGAGTTGTAATCCAGGGGTTAAAGCAGACAAGACACAGGTTTGATAGAAAATATACATATATCTTGAGTGAAGATCTCAGAGCAACTCATCAGCATGAATCCATGTATAAAGTGGAATTATGAGGCAAAAATTTGGTTCTTTGTTGAGCTCATTTGCATAAACCTACCCAGAATCCCTTGCAGTAGTTAGAGCACTGTTAAAGTGCTAATGTGTTTTATACCCAGTGGCGTAGCGTGGATTGTCAGCACCCGGGGCAAGGCAAGTAATTTGTGCCCCCTAACCCGTGGATTTTTAGACACACACACACTAACAGACACACACACACACACTAACAGACACACACACACACACACACACACTAACAGACACACACACACACACACACACACTAACAGACACACACTAACATACACACACACACTAACATACACACACACACACACGCACACTAACAGACACACACACACTAACAGACACACACACACACTAACAGACACACACACACACACACACTAACACACACACACACACACACACACACACTAACAGACACACACACTAACAGACACACACACACACTAACAGACACACACACACTAACAGACATACATACACACACTAACAGACATGCACATTAACAGACATGCACACTAACAGACATACACACACACTCACATTTTTAACACATTTTTTTTAAATGTAACCCCCCAGCATCCTTACCTTTGGAAATGCTGGGGGGGGGAGGGGGTTCTCTTCCTCCCTGGTGGTCCAGTGGCTGCTGGGCGGGCGGCATTGGCGGGCGGCAGGCTGGCGAGGGAGCACTTCCCCTGAGCTGTCTGCTCAGCTCCCTCGCGCGTCACAGAGTGAGGCTGGGAGCCGGAATATGACGTCATATTCCGGCTCCCAGCCTCACTCTGCGGCGCGCGAGGGAGCTGAGCAGACAGCTCAGAGGAAGTGCTCCCTCGCCGGCCACCCACCAATGCCGCCCGCCCAGCCTAGCAGCCCGCCGGCATGTCTGTTAGCCCCTGGTGCCCCCCCAGATGTTGCGCCCGGTGCAGCCGCCCCCCCTGCACCCCCCACACTACGCCTCTGTTTATACCCGACCTCATTTAGACTATGAGCTCCTTTGAGCAGTGTCCTCTTGAACCTATTGTTCCTGTAAGTTTTCTTGTAATTGTCCTATTTATAGTTAAATCCCCCCTCTCATAATATTGTAAAGCGCTGCGGAATCTGTTGGCGCTATATAAATGGCAATAATAATAATAATAAAAAGTGAGATTTCTGTGGGAAAAGCAAATCTTGTGGCTTGACTGGTGTGTGTATGTGTGTTTAGCAATGTATTACATACATATATATATATATAGTTAATACATTGCAGTGTGTGTGTGGGGGTGGTAGGTTAATAGTAATTTCATGCAAAGCATCATGGGAGTTATAGTTTTACAACATCTTGGGATCTACCGTTTGGGCTTCCCTGACCTAGACAAAAGCCTTTTTCCTAACTAGTATTCAGGCAAGAAGTATTGTACGTTTCTTACAGTTTCCCCCCCCCCCAGTGGCCCCTTGGTCGCCAATAGGCAATAAGACAAGTTCTGTGAAAGTGGCCTCTGGTCATCAATTGGTTCCAAGGCACCCCAGAAAATTGGGTCTACTAGTTAATAGGCACCCAACAACCCCATTCCCCGCTCACCAAAACATGTGCAAGCATGTGCAAGTGGCCCTTGATAGCCAGTAGGCTCTCTGGTACCTGGTTTTACCAAATCTAATAGTTCGTTTAAAGGTCAAATAACTATTTGCTTATGCAAAAGCTTTTTTTGCCTAAGATTACTATGTGTCTATAATATATTTTGTTCTATATATTAAAACTGAGTTACTAGTTTTAACATAAGCGAGCTGACCCTGTGGCTATCCAATTATTACAGAAACCGGAGCTATTTTTCAAGTTGCCATAATCATATCTGAGTAAAGATCACACATTTTATGTATTGCTGGGATTAAGCTCCAATGTTTATGTGTTTACAGCAAACATGAAAGATTATGCAGAATCACTTAAGGACTGTGCTCTGGGAAGTGATTGCCATGTTATGGAACATTACTCTTGACATGGTAACAAATTACAAACTATAAAGATACAATTTCAGTTGAAACTGTGCACAAAGATAAATATTAAACAAACTGTACGGAGAAGAAAAGATTTTAGAGATGTGTTACAGAGTCCTCAAGTTGTAAGTGACTTTATAAAACATTCAGTAAGCTACAAATAATGGGAATTTTAAGAGGATTACAAATATTTTTTGTAGAGCCCTTTCATTTAGCAGTTTAGGGGATCCAGACACATCTACCTGATTGCTGTCAGTCACTTGCTGCAAAATGCAATGACTGACTTGCTTGTATGGAAATTTTAGAAACAAGTTTTCCCTTAGTGGATTCATAGAAAAATAAAGCTTGCTCACTGCGCTGGCAATAAAGTCCAACATAGTGGTTATGGTGCTTGGAATGTTTCTGGCGCACTCCCAGATTAAAGGAACACTATAGTCACCTACATTACTTTAGCTAAATAAAGCAGTTTTAGTGTATAGATCATTCCCCTGCAATTCCACTGCTCAATTCACTGTCATTTAGGAGTTAAATCAATTTGTTTCTGTTTATGCAGCCCTAGCCACACCTCCCCTGGCTATGATTGACAGAGCCTGCATGAAAAAAAAACCTGGTTTCACTTTCAAACAGATGTAATTTACCTTAAATAATTGTATCTCAATCTCTAAATTGAACTTTAATCACATATAGGAGGCTCTTGCAGGGTCTAGCAAGCTATTAACATAGCAGGGGATAAGAAAATCTTAATTAAACAGAACTTGCAATAAAGAAAGCCTAAATAGGGCTCTCTTTACAGGAAGTGTTTATGGAAGGCTGTGCAAGTCACATGCAGGGAGGTGTGACTAGGGTTCATAAACAAAGGGATTTAACTCCTAAATGGCAGAGGATTGAGCAGTGAGGCTGCAGGGGCATGTTCTATACACCAAAACTGCTTCATTAAGCTAAAGTTGTTCAGGTGACTATAGTGTCCCTTAAGCAGTAAAACCATTCAAGAATAGTTTGACAACATCTGGGAGAGGAAATAGCAGGTGACAAATGGGAGGAAATTTGGGAAGCAGCACTTAGTTTTGGTATGGGTGACCTCACAAGAACAAATATTTAAAATTCTGTTTTGATAGCACACAACTCCAGTGCACCTATACAGAATGGTAAAGTTACATACAGACAACTGCTGGAGATTATGTGGTAGGAAAGGAACATATTTAGACATGTGGTGGTCATGTCCAACCCTATCTACGTTCTAGGAAAGACTTGAACAACTCTTAGAAAAAGTATTTCACAAATCGTTTAACCTAGACCCATCGCTTTTCCTGCTTTCCAAACCAATGGAAGACCTCTCTCTAGTAGAGAGCAAAAGCTTAACAATAAAATCACATAAGTTGCATGACAAATTCTTGCAGCAAACTGGATAAAGCCAGAACCTCCATCTTTTAGGGAAGCAACCTATAAAACAGCATGTTCATGGTCCATAACTCTCTCCCATCCATTCATAAAGTTTGGGAACCATGGCAAGCTTATAAAAAAAAATCAGATCCCCTAAAATATACCGGACACATTATAAACACCATGGTGGATACCCTACCCAACCCCCTACCCCCAATGTCTTTCATATTGTAATAACATTTTTGGGTTGAGTCTGGTATGTTACTTAGCGATCCAAGAAGCTTATCAGTGAAACGAACCAAGGAGACATCTCACGCCTCATCCTCTGCATTAATGTACTATGCTGTACAGATATATCTTTCCTTTGCTATGAATTATACCTATACTTATATATACAATTATATGTACAAATGTATTGCCATATGTCATCTACTAACTGCCCGTCAAAAAAATAATAATAATAAAAAAAAAAAGAATGGTTTGACAACTTAACTAGGTCCTGCTGGGCACCTGTTGCCCCCTTCCCTGGTGCCAGAAGCATCTGCAAAGAGTGTATGTTACCTACAGGCGGGGCCACTTTTATTCGATAAATGTGTTAACTGAGTGCTCACCGCCAATGGGTACCATCCTGCAAAGCCAGTTTTACCTCAGTAGCAGGAGATTCCAGCAGCAGAGATAATGGTGGATCTGATATGGTACCAGGGCACTCATGGCAACATACCATTGGAGTGGAGTGGCACTGTAAAATAATTTCCCTACAAGACCATTGATGACCACCTCTGCTAAGTGGATGCGACAAACTTTTGCTGTTAAAAGATAATGTTGACCCCCCGGTTCTTGCGCCAAAAAACTTTGCACACTTCGAGGACAACGGGCTACTACGAACCTTTCACTACTTTCACAATCAATGACTCTTGGAATTCCCAGATCTTCCCAGATGGGTACCACTAACCACTTTCAAACACTTCCATTATATACAACTGCGCAGCTTCCTTAACGAACCACATGTCAGGGCCGCAGCAACCACTTCCCTCGCGCAATTCGAGAAAGCCTGCATGAAGGCACCCATTCAGAGAGGACAAACCCCCACGATATACTCTCTCGTAAACTCACATTCCCCGGTAGATGCCCTTACTTACACCTCGGCATGGGAAAGGGACATAGGGCCACCTGAAGACCCCTCTGACTGGGCTGACATATGGGGAGCCACGGCATCACTCACGATTTGCGCTAATCATAAGGAACAGGCCTATAAAACAATGCTCCGGTGGTACCTCACACTTTTAAACTGAAACAAATGGGTCGCTCAGACACAGATACCTGCTGGAAAAACTATGGTGACAAGGTGTAACGGATCACCTGGCACCCCGACTGGGTACCTCCGTTAATGGATGCTCCTAGCGCTTCCTGAGGACTCCAAGCACTCTGGCAGACACCATAATCACTGAATCCAAGAAACCTTTTAAATTCTCCCAAGCATATGAATGCTGTAGACCATTGAATAGGAACCATACGAATAGGCTTGTACTCCTAGCAGTCAACTGGAACAGCACTCAATAAATCCTTCCCCCCAATAATGAGACAACACATCACTTTGAGGGTAAAACAGGAACTCTGGACTGGCTCATGCAGCCTGGCTTTTATTACACTAATCCACATACAGGCCACACCCAGGGGGAGGCATAAAATAACCAATCACATACATGGTTCAGCCCACACATCCCCTCCCCTCAGATAACATTAAACTCAATTATCCGGTACACTTTTTCAGCCAAGTTCTGGATGTACCCCAAAACCCGGGGGTACACCTTTAAATCCAGCATCGCTGGATAGCCCTTATTCAGGGGGACAACATATCCAAAATTCAAGTAATTCGGATGAATGGTTCGTGAGATATGGGGTTCTAAAGATTTGACCGACCGCATGGGTAAAGTATCCGAAAACAGTTCCATGCATTTTGGCCCTGCGGTCGGTCACAAACAAGGGAATGAAAACAGGCGAATTGCCTGTGTTATAGAGCCTGGAGAGGGTTTGAATGAATTCCCTTGTTTATGGGGTTCTTTCTACCGAACGGCGGGTCATTCGGTAGTTTCCATACGAATTTCTGGAAGTATGGAGGTCTCAGCGGTGTTTGCCTAGTCAAGTGTCCGATTTTAGTTCCAGACACTCGACGGCAAAACACCGCTGTTCGGTAGTTTAAGATGGCCGCCGCCACGTGTTTGTTTCCCGAATGGCGGCCACCCAGAGGACAAAGAACACATTACACTGCTTGCCAATTACCCGTTTGCAACATTGTTGCAAACTGTAATTGGAGGCACACTTATTCCTGGGTGGTCTGGTTGTTCGGTAGTTTCACTCAATATAATAAATGGAGTGATTCTACCGAACAATCAGATGAATGCTGCATACATATCCCAGGTTAAACTTAATACACATATAATATTACAGGCAGTACACTAGAGTATGTATCACAGTCTTAAAGGGACAGTAGTCCCAAAAGTCCCAATATGTCCATAGATGCTGTTAAAAGGGCCAGTAGCAGCAATATACAGTACAATATGCCCCAAATAACCCAGGGGCCATAGTCAGCAGGTAGGAGGCTAGCAAACAGGCTTCTCCAGGGCCCAGTGGCGAGGTTGGTTTCGCCACACAAGGGCACGTATCTCCACCTCTGGTGGGAATGCCCATTGGTCTCCTAGCTATGGGGCAGCGTCTCAGAACTCACTTCCAAGATCTTACACACTGACATTCCCATGGACCCTTGGATTTGGTTACTCTCTAAACCCCTCGCCGCCCTCACCAGAGCACAAAACAAACTAGTATCGAAGTTTGCGCTAGCCACCAGACGCACAATCGCAGAGCAATGGGGCAACAACACTAAACCCTCCTTAGGGGTAATGCTCCGCAAGACGGCGTAGACAATGGAGATGGATAAACTATCGGCTATAATCGACGAAACAACCAAACACTTCCAAAAATCTGGGGGCCCTGGATCCTGGAGCATGGCCATGGCAGAGGATTGGGGGGTGGGACCGGGGGCAACGGGCTGCTCCCTGAAGGACCTGATCCCACCAATACCCCCTCTAACTCAAGCCCCAATATCTCCCACCTCCTTCCTCACTTTCTACCCCTCCACTTCCACCCCCAGCACACCCACTTGTTTCCATCCATTCCTCCCCCCCTCCACTAGCACCGCTACTCCCTCCCCCCCCACTCCTAAAAATATTGACCCATATATCCCCTACAGGTACATGTTATATGGTTCAGCAAGTCAACCCCCGCAAGCCGGGAACATGATTAATAACTACCTCAACCCTCCATACTAGACCCCGGACCCTCTCTTCATGCCAAGACCACTAATGGACAGGAAAAGTGAAGAACCTGATGCTTTTTCCAATGCCAAAGGTTACTGACCCCCAATTTGGTGCCTCCTGCAAATGAAGCATAGCTCTAACACTGAAGATTAGGGTACACAACACAAACTGTCTACATGCCCTTCTAATAGGGTACACACCCAAGTAAACACCTATAGGAACCGCACCTAGATGTACATCCACTCTCCCTGCCTTGGCTTTACTACCCGGAGCTCCGCTTCACTTACAGCCAAACATTGGGCTGGACACGCAATAGCAACACAAATGGTGGTAAAGTAGCACAGGCCCTACTAAAGCCCTCGGTACAGTCCCACCCCCAATGGCTCCTTAGAACTATCAAGAAGGCTCACAATACTAGTATGCTGATTTTCAAATGTGAACACAAAGGTTCAGTTTTATTTTTATATGGATACCGAAATTCATGTTTATTATAGTTTTATATCCACTCCCATTTCTTTATTCTGTACCCCCTATTACTGACATAACACTGAAATGGAATGAATGCAATACGTGGCTATGGAAACAACCGAGAACAACAAATACGAACAGCAAACTGTAATTACGCTCCATATTACATTATATGGATCCTGATGAAAGTCCACAAGCTGGACTGAAACGTTGATGTGTTTTAATGGAACGGGAATAAAAGTGATTTTTTAAGGAAATTCAGTGAGTGCAGCCACACTACTTGAATTTATGGATACTCTAGCCCTGGTAATGCACTCGGTTTGGTAAATTTGTAGCCGGAGTGCAAGGTACAGTATATATATATATATATATATATATATATATATATAACTAGGAAAAGAGTCACTATTGTGTTAGGGATACAGGTTTGTATTCTAATGCTATAGTTTTCCTTTAAGTAGACCCTAGAAACAAGAACAAAATCTAGGAACATTTTGTCTATACGTCACACACAATTGTTCTGGAGGACTATATTACTGCCAGTAGCTAGACCAGGTATAGGCAACTTTCGGCACTTCAGATATTTTGGACTACACCTCCCATGATACTTTGCCAGCATTATGGGTGTAAGAGCATTATGGGGGATGTAGTCCACAACATCTATAGTGCCCGAGGTTGCCTATCCCTGAGCTAGACTGATACATCATTAGGAGCCACATAGCCTCCATTACTGAAACTAGCAGGAATATGAAGAACCAAAGTGGGTATAACTGAGAAATCATAGCAGCAAAGTATAGTATGACAGATAAAAAACAAGTTCAGATTTACCTATGAAGGAAAAAAACATACATCACTGTCTCTATAAAGTGTTGGCATAATTTTATTACACATGGACTAAAATACACCTGTCCTCATCAATCGTAGTTTATGTCTTTATGTCAATTTTAATTAGAATTATTAATGCTATACTGCTATAAATAACCACAGCATATGTAGCCAAATTAAAATAAGAATTGTCAGCTTTATTAATGTAATTGTTGGAGCTGGTACATTTAAGGTAACTTGTTCACAATATACATACTTAAAGCAACTGCATTTGGCAACATTGTCTGGCTGTCACATGATTTCTGGGACATGCTGAGATTTCATTCTATTGTTCAAACGTTGGCCTGATATTTGCTCTCATCTGCTGTATCTGTGGAATTTGAATTTATGAAAATGCATTTTTTGGCACATCAAGCTGCCATCAGTTTTGGCTAAAACGTGTTTGTCTCCTTGGGACTTGAAATGTCTGTAACTGATGGAGTTTGGAAGGAGTTAATCGCACATTATTCATCTTCACTCCGGAGTAGAAGATTCCAGTGTTTTTCAACAATTGGGCAAAAGTTCCAGTACTTTTTCTTACAATTGCACAATGAGTTCTATACTTTTCTTGCATAGACAAAATGAAACCAATGCTAGCCTACAAGGTGAAAAGAACACAAATTAGAGCCAATAGAACAGTTCTAAATGTAGAGGTCAGTAAGCCGAAATCTGATTCCTTGGTTAGGAAGAGCACAAGTCTGTTAGCTACTGCTCTGAAGATTCCATAGTATGGTCTAACATAACTGCAAATATCTGCAGAATTATATTACAAGCATTTCTATTTTAATAATTTAATAGGTTTAATAGACAGTTTACTTCTATTGTGTGCTTTCCTTGTGCTTGTCAATGCTAATTATAATATATTTTAGTTATTTATATGGCCACTTTATCAATATTTCAGTCTAGCAGATTTCTGTGCTATCGGCTTGTGAATTTTCCACAAAAATAGTCCCATATCACGTCTATTAAAATCTCTTCCTACTCAACTAACCTACTCCTTCTTTGGGACTTGTCCCATTCTTAAATATCTATAGTGCACACACTACTCATGCCCCCATAAGAAGTAATACAGTGTGTGAACAACAGATATTCTATAATATGTTGTATTTACCATGCAGCATTTAGCACTTGTAATTAGTTACCTTGTGGACAACACAATCAAAAATCTGGTGTTACTACGTTTATCAGAAGCGGTGGACACTCCCTTGTTATTTGATTTAGAGTTGACATGATTAAAGTAGGTCACTGAAGCACCAGCCGTACAACAGTTAATCATTTAATATGTCATCTGCAAATTGATTGTTTCAATCTGCTTTAGCTCATTATTGATTTATAGTTTCCATCAACAGAGAACCTTTGATAAAGATTTGTGAAATGTTTTTCATCGTTTCATTATTTTATCTCTTATAGGAAATTCATTTGAGGATTTTGGCATTAGATGGTGTTGTGCCTCCTATACGAAAATATTCTATAGCATGGCGAAGCAAAGTATGTCCAATCCCAATAGTGTTGTGGGATATATGGGGGCTATTCACTAAATAACAAGTCTTTGCCAAGGTTACAGGCGGTACTGATTATCTTGTCACTTGGACATCCATTCAGCATATTTAGCTTCCTGGACTTAATAGTTTGTAGACTTCTGTTCTACCTGGTACTCATGTTTACAGAAGTGAAGAGTCATTTAATAAATGGAAGTAGACATAAAGACAAATGATCAAAGGTTAATGATGTGACATAAAGCAGATAACATTTTTAGAGAGTTGAAAAAGAGAAGGAGAAAAAGTGGGTGAGGAGACTAAAAAACAGAGAAGGAGGTTAAAACTGAAGCAGATAGTCAAGAAAAGGGGTATGAGAAGAAGTGAAGAACAAAGTATGTGGGTTGAGAGGGATGGACAGGAGGAAGGACAACAACAACAATTAGGAAGAGACCAGTGAACATATGGTGAAGATAATGACACTTACCTATATATAGGAGCTAGTTAAGAGGGTAACCAACATATTCAAATGATGTGAGACAAAAAAATATTCTTACAATATATTTTTACATTATGTATTATAATTATTTTGTACATGACACTGACAAGATGAAATATAATAATATATAGTAATAGCACTTTTAATTCTGTGACTAGGAGATTGATATTTCCCACCAAATCAGTGTATCAGTCTTGTAGATAAAATCAAGAAAACAGGAAGGTCTAAAATTGATAAAACTCTAGTTTTTATTGAAAATAAAGGCTAAAACCAAAATAAATGTAGCACACTCACCTAAGAAAAGAGTTACCTTCGCACTACCCCAAATCCCTATGCATATTTAGATAAAATTATGTTTTTTTTGTTTCACTCCAATGGCCACCTGCCACGTCAAGGCAAACCTCTTACGTGGGTCCTACACTAACATTCACCTAGCTTCTTTCTGCTTCAGGTAAAAAAACCTCTAATGAGACAAGAAGTGTTTTTTTTTTCTAGCCCCCTACATATGTATTAACCCTTAATAGGGAACACATGGGCTTTTTCAAAATGTTCAACAAGTGTTCATGGGGAATTCCTGGGGTATCATCAGACAGCTCGGAACTCTCATTCATTAGTTGAGAGTGGTCAGGTGACACTTTAAGCCAATAAATGAGCGAATCAACATTCAGCTTTTGCAGCTCTGCAGAAACCAGATGCCTATAGAGTTGGTCCGGCATGCAGCAGGACCAGGTAAGAGGTCAAACTACTGTGAAACAGTTTGCCCCATTCCCAGGAAACAGTGCCAAGGTACTTGTACCACCAACAGCAAGCTATAATGGTTTTGATGGTTGTAGTAAACCTTTAAAGGGACACTATAGTCACCTGAACAACTTTAGCTCAATGAAGCAGTTTTGGTGTATAGAACATGCCCCTGCAGCCTCATTGCTCAATCCTCTGCCATTTAGGAGTTAAATCCCTTTGTTTATGATCCCTAGTCACACCTCCCTGCATGTGACTTGCACAGTCTTCCATAAACACTTCCTGTAAAGAGAGCCCTATTTAGGCTTTCTTTATTGCAAGTTCTGTTTCATTAAGATTTTCTTATCCCCTGCTATGTTAATAGCTTGCTAGACCCTGCAAGAGCCTCATGTATGTGATTAAAGTTCAATTTAGAGATTGAGATACAATTATTTAAGGTAAATTACATATTTTTGAAAGTTAAACCATTTTTTTTTTCATGCAGGCT
Source organism: Pelobates fuscus (assembly GCF_036172605.1). NCBI lineage: Eukaryota > Metazoa > Chordata > Amphibia > Anura > Pelobatidae > Pelobates > Pelobates fuscus. The sequence goes on along the minus strand of NC_086327.1, from coordinate 90,908,824 downwards.
CTGTCAATCATAGCCAGGGGAGGTGTGGCTAGGGCTGCATAAACAGAAACAAAGTGATTTAACTCCTAAATGACAGTGAATTGAGCAGTGAAATTGCAGGGGAATGATCTATACACTAAAACTGCTTTATTTAGCTAAAGTAATTTAGGTTTAAATTTAAATTATGTAAGGTATTATATCTCTCTCAATATTCTGGGGACTCGGGGCTAACAATGAAAAAATACCAAAATTAAACACAGGGATTTTCAGGGCCCAACTCGAGGCTCCAGCCCAGTTCAGCTCAGCCCCCCAAGCAGGAAAATAAATGCCTGCATATAATAATTTATAAAGTGATTTTAATAATACTCACGTAAATAAAAATGTGCCAAACACATCCTATCCTTACCATTGTCACTTCATTTAATTTCTTTCTTTCTTTTTCTTTCTTCTTTCGTTCTTTCTTTCATTCTTTCTTTCTTCCCATCACAGTCTCTGAGAAGCTACAATGGTGACAAATGTATCACAAGGAATTCGAAAGGATAGCTCTTTAAAAAATTTAAAGAGCCAGCCTTCAAACAGGAGGCTAATGGTCATATTTTCAAATATTATAGCCTGCTGCAATCCATGTGAACCTGTCTGTGTGGAAGGTTTATCTATAATGCACATACAGTGTACAACATGCCCAGCTTGTCGGAAGCTTCTCAATAAAGAAGGATATCCTTAATTCCTGGTTGTCCGAGTGACCCGTATTTAAGCCTCAGGAAATACAAATCAAATAATCTGTTTGAAATAAACAAGCTTGTTATTGGGGGTTACATTTCATTATTTATATTTTCCAGAAGAATTCCCTTTAAAGTAATAATCTGGTGCACAGTTTCATTTTTTTTTTATCAGGTTTTGTCAACAGGTAACCTTCCAGCTGTTTTTTTTTTACTAAACACAACTATACAAAAAAAGTAATCCCAGAGAATATTGATAACACGACATTTGTGTAAATAGTTTTTATACTCAGTATAGTTTTCTTTTCCTTTTTTTTTTCCTTTAGTGACTCGGTTCCTTTATTTCTTCATGCTCTGCTTGGGAGCAAGGGTAGTTTTGTGTAATTAAAGAGGCCAGAGAACGTATTAGCCGATGCTTCTAAGAAACATTATGGATGTACAGATTAGGACATTTGTGCTCTTTTTTTCTTCTGTAATTGAGTTACCCAATGCATTTTATGTACTGCCTCACGATGCATTTTTTATGTTTGTACTGTTTACGTGACTCAATAAAAAAAAAATAAGGCATAAGATAAACTCTGTCTAAATCGTTTAAAAGTACATGCATAGGCAGTTTTGGTTTTACAACAATATTGGAAATGCTATTACGTGCCTAAGGGTTCTCAACGAAAAGATCCTGTGCTCTTACAATACTACAACTAACATGACGATTTACCAGTATTTAGTTAGCTAATTTAGTTAGAAAATATGTGATGGGGGCGGAGCCTAACTACCAGGACAGACGTGCTGTGAATCAGCTCCTGCACAAAGCGACAAAACTGGGGATAAATACCCCGAAAAACAGACACGATTCTGAGCCGGAGGGCACACAATGAGTCAAGGGACGCAAGGGGCATCGAATGAACCTACTAACGAGATTTACACTGCCCGGGAACCTGACCAACAGCACATTGGGCCTACATGCGACCGAGCCAGGGAGAGGCGGCCGATCTCCTGGATGGTAAAGCCGAGTACAGCCCCCTATGCACACTTGCCTCCACCCCCCCCCTGGACCGGTGGGGGTCATCCCGGTCCACACGCAACTCAAATAGCAAGCAGCACAAGCCTGACCCTGAACTGCAAGGCTGCAGACCCTTACAGAGTGCACCTAAAATGGCGGCCGGCGAAGCAACTCACATGACGAGCACACACTAGGCATAAACGCCAAGGAAAGCACCCCTACAGAAGCTAGAGGCGATACTGAACCGCTTCTGGGACACACTCATGAAGCGGCAACAAGCAGCCCGAACCATGACACCTGCACCACCGACGCTGGGTAAGCAGACCCGCGGACGGCGGGGAGTGGAGGGAATGCCCTCGGGCATAACGTCGCCTCAACTACTTATCCACACACAATCTAGCCCACCCGGGCTGCAAGCAGTAGGGCAGAAAGACCCAAAGCACCAGCCACACTGGCGGAGGAACAAGATACGCAAGCGACAGGAAAAGACCAGCTCCCCCGTCACTCCCGCACGTGGAGGAAACACGGACCCTAGTGGTAACCGAGTTAGTGGCAAGAAAGTGCAGGCCTCCACGCCAGCCTGGGTCGGGAGGGACACCTCCACGGACACCCGCACAGCGGCGAGGAGCAGAACCCCAGCGCCGAACGTACACTACTTTTGCAAGGAAGGTATCGGGTGAAAGAGACTCTGACAGGGGGCCAGTGAACTCGCTACAAAGGGACACTGATGAAACGCCACCCCATCCCCCCCCCAATATAGCACCTCTTATAATATTTTTGGTTTATAATATTTTTGGTTTCTTCTCAGCATTAGACTTACCTACTGTTCTCTCTACATATTGTGGGGCTCAAGCTACATTAAGCATAGTGGCCCAATATATCAGTATAACCTTGCATGTCTCCATATGCCACTTTATCACACTGCTATTGTGTCTTAAGCCTCAGTCCATAACATGTGTGTGGCGAAGCCAACCTCGCCACTGTGAACTGGAGGAGCCTGGTTGCCCGCCTGCTGCCTTTAGATTATGGACCGGCAGCTAAAGGGTTAATTTTGCTGTGCAGGAGGATTTATTTCTCCCCCTCTGCACAGCCGTTCGGTAGATTCTATCTACCGAACAAACAGCCTGTTTGCAACCTCCCCAGAGCCGTGGGAAGCCGGCCGGCGCTGTTAATTGGCCACCCAGAAGCTGGAGTGTGCTGCCAATTTACCTCCCTGAAGCTGCGGTTAATCGCAGCTTAATTGATTGTTACTGGATGGCCGCTGTTACACTTAGCGGCCGCTAGGTGGCGGTGTTCTGGAGCTCCCCGGGCAGCCAGCGCTTTTCTGCCCGGCTTTCATGCACCAAAATCGGACACTTTTACGTGCAGGCACCGCTGAACCTCCAGCCCCTGGTTCTAATTCGTATGGATTTGGTGAATGCAGGGAAATCCGGTATTTTATGTTTTATGTGAATGTTTTAACCCAGATAGCAATGCCATGGAGCCTGTTCGTATAATTAAAGACTTTAGCTCCATGGCAATTAAACTGTATTCGGGTGGTCTGAGTGCCATTCACCTAATAATGTGCACTCAGACCTGAGCTATATGGGGATATGTTACACGTCTGTGTTTAATGTATAAAATGTGTCTTTATGTATTTTAAAGTGATAGTCTGTTTTGTGTCACCACGTGTGTAATGGAGTCTTGCCTTTGTCCTGGGAGATAATTGAATTACTTCTCTAATTATCTCCAGGACAGAGAGGAGGAAACCAGGATGCATTGTGGGAAAATATTGTGGCTGTGTGTACGTAAGTGATACATGTCTGTCTGCTGTTTCAGTCTTCCATTTGGTCCCTTAGGGGACTGTCCACCAAGTGGGAGACCTGCATAAATACTGGGCAGGTAGCCCTCAGTAAAACAGATTCTGCTTGACCCTCAAACCGATGTGTCGTCTCGTTTTTGGGGGAATTGGATTGTATGCTGACTGCCAGGAGTGTAAGCGGATTGTATGCTTTTCCTGTTCGGCTGATTCCAGGGTTCGTGTGTTTCCAGTTCGGGAGTTTACAGAATTCGTACAGTTTGCAGTTCGGGAGATTGGTGCTTGCAGTAGCTGCTGGTCTAGGAAAAAGGGGATTATCGCCTAAACGATTTTTATCCCCTTTTGAGCAAAACGGTCCGTTACAATGTGTAAAAAGCTTGTCAATTTTATTCTTTTCTATTAGTAGTAACACAAGGCCTGCAAATCACATTATAAGGATAAGTATACTTATTCATGTTACTCGAAGTTATATGCATACCTAACCTAGCATGTCGTAGTATTCTAAATACAAAAAATGTGCAAGATATCTCCAAGCCATGTTTCTGTTACATCAAATGAAAATAGAGCTTGTGAAAGCTAATGTGGCTGTGCAAGCACTGTTGTAATTCTTATGCACAACAAAAATAAAAAATTATATATAAAAAAAATATGTGATGGTCATGTGCCACGATCATTTCTCACTATTAAATTGCCTCTTTTTTTAGAAAGGTAGCATGCATTTGGAGAAATATTTCCTCCCTTAATTGTGTTGATTGTATTTTCTCAACACTTCCATGATTGTGTTGGAGTTACTAAGCTGTCAGACTTTCTTTGCTGTTTTAAACAACAACCTTTCTCTGACTGTGTCTGAGCTAATCAGCGGATTTTTAACAATCAGCTCCCTCATTACTGTTTCCTCGGTTACTCACCTGGTTGTTAGTAGCCAGCCCTTATGCTAATCAGTGCAGTCTATTTAAGCAGCAAGCTCCAGTACCTCTGTGCCCTTGCGTGGTTTCCTGTTTCCAAGAAGACTTCTTGTTTCCTGTGTTTCCTGTGTATTCCTGGTTCCTGACTTCTGGCCTTGTTACTGACTCTGCTGCTCTCTGTTCTCCTGATCCTGTCTCGTCTGACTACCCGCTTTGGTGCCTGACCTTTGCTTGCCTCCTTGACTTTGCTTTAGGTTTTTCTCATTGTTGCTATTTATAAATAAAAGTGTTTTGCATCTACGTTCTGTCTCTGTCTGGTTCCTGGTCCCTAACATAAGCACAGGACCTTAGTTATTATTGACTTTCCAAAATACATATTGTAAAAGTTTAGGGATTAAGGGCTACTGAGATAATTAATAGTATTACCCAGAATATTATTATGGGCAGAGGCATAATGTAATGTTAATACCCAATACGCAGAGTGAAAACCACCAGAACAAAAGAGACAGATAGAAAGTCCCTAAACCGGTCCTTAGAATGGCCGGATAAATATAGAAACTACAAGAAATGCCAGAAACAAGCCAAGGTCAAGGGAAGACAGAAATACACAATAGCGTGGAACATAGCCGAGTCAGGGAAACCAAAAATAAGAATAGTCAAGAGCAAGCCAGGTCAAAACCAAAGAACTATCAAAAGGATATAGGAACACGCTAAGGGGACACAAGACACAATAGGAACCACAACAGGGCACTGTTTTAGGGGCAGACTGGGCTTTTATATGATTGGGGGCGTGATTATCATAACCACGCCCCCAAAAGGTACGTGTGCGTTGAGCTCTATTGTTTAGAGCTCTTCTGATCTCATGGCACCGGTACGCATGTGCTGCCTCCTTAAAAAGGGCGGGCGCATATTGGCCGGTGTCCCTGATGCTTAATGCATCCTTTCCCGCCGCGGGAACGGCGGTCTGACCGATCCCGGTGTCGGCAAAGCGGCGGACTGATAAGGTAAGTGGCATGAAGCTTACACATAATTGGGCTATGACAGTACCAAAATTCCAAAAAGAACTCACTTGAATTGCTAGGGTTAACATAACTATCTCCAATCTCAATATCATATATAGGGCTCAGGTTACATACATAGTTACATAGTAGTCTAGGTTGGAAAAAGACTGACGCCCATCAAGTTCAACTTTGAGACTCATGCTTACATGCTGTTGATTCAAAAGAAGTCAAAAACACCTCAATTGTAGCTATTTCCAATTAGGCCACAAAAAAAAATCCTTCTTGACTCCATAATGGGAATCAGATTTCTTTTTTGTTTTTTTTATTTTAATTCTTTATTTTGGTTGTGCACAGGTTGAACAAACAGCCGGCTTGTGCCACAACAGCGACATCCGGTAGGATAGGTGGACAGTGGTATTACATAGTGTGGCTTTTGATGGACAGGCACATTTTTTATAGTATTGATATGTCTTCATAGGTGATATACATGAGTTACGTTAAACATCTTTCATAGATGAAATACACGAGTTACGCTAAGCATTTAAATAGATGAAATACACGAGTTACGCTAAGCATTTAAATAGGTGAAATACACGAGTTACGCTAAGCATTTTTCCCAGGTGAAATACACGAGTTACGCTAAGCATTATTCATAGGTGAAATACACGAGTTACGCTAAGCATTTTTCCCAGGTGGAATACACGAGTTACGCTAAGCATTTTTCATAGGTGAAATACACGAGTTGCGCTAAGCATTATTCATAGGTGAAATACACGAGTTACGCTAGGCACTTTTCATATGTGAGATACACGAGTTATGCTAAGCATTTGTCATTGGTGAAATACACGAGTTACGCTAAACATGCTTCGTATGTGAAATACACGAGTTACGCTAAGCATTATTCATAGGTGAAATACACGAGTTACGCTAAGCATTATTCATAGGTGAAATACACAAGTTACGCTAAGCATTATTCATAGGTGAAATACACGAGTTACGCTAAGCATTATTCATAGGTGAAATACACGAGTTACGCTAGGCATTTTTCATAGGTGAATTACACGAGTTACGCTAAGCATTATTCATAGGTGAAATACACGAGTTACGCTAAGCATTTGACATAGGTGAAATACACAAGTTACTCTAAGCATTTTTACCATTAAATAGCCTAGCTAGGACGATTATTCAGATAAATTAACGTAAGGTATTATAAAACAAAGTGAGGTACGATAAGGTACCACCAGGCAGAGCGCGGCACTTTAGGTCGTCATCTGCGGTAGTCTGGGTGTTGAGGACCGCTATGTGGTATTCGTTTGACTGTGACCCAACTGCCAGTTATGTCCGTGTAGCGGTGTATACCGCCAGAGTGTTCTTTGGTTTCAACGTCCCGCCGCCGGGCATAGTGTCAGAGGGTCTCTGTGGTTATAGTGCCTGGACGTGAGGTAAGTACAGGTGTTGCGCCATGCAGATCACAGTGTCCAGGTACGGGTAGCTGTGTAGCTGTTTCAAGGGGATAGCTTATCTGGGCTTTCCCCCAGTGGTGGCCCACAATCTTGGTGGTAGGAGGTTGAGGTGAGGCGCTCTCGCTTGGGGCTTGCCCTGCGCTTGTGGGTTGAGTATGTGGCAGCACTGTAAATTGCCCTCTCCCTCTTTCCTCCGCGTTCTCCATTCAGGGTTGTTCTGAAATTCAGCTATGTGATATATGGGGTCTGTATCTGCGCTGCCTGTGCGGTCTGTCTTCCGCGGCCTGTGGGATAGGCGCTGCACAGTCGGCCATTTTATTGAGGCCTCGTGGTAGCTTTCAACCGTCGACGCCGAGTCACCCAGGCTCGCCATGGATAACCCCCTCGGATCCAAGGCGGGGGGGGGGTACACGGGGCCGGGCGGGCTCCAGTCGCGTTGTGGTTCACTGTAGCCGGGATGGAAAGCGAGGCAGCGGCCGTCTGCCCCACTCCCCTCCCAGGTAGGCCTCAGTCCCCAATCCCCAGAGCATCTCACCGGGACCCAGATCCACCTGATTTCAGGTGCTCTAGCTGCACCGGGACACTCCAGGAGCTTGTGCCACAAATTTCTCAGGTGTTTCGTGCTGATTTTAGATGGTATTTGCCCAATATTAGTTGGTTTCCACCGGAGCTGTGGCGACCTGCAGCCTGCTGGCTTGGCCGCCCGGCCCCGCCCCCCGGGAATCAGATTTCTGATTGGATCAACAACCTAAACCTTGGTTATTACTCATCTCACTCTACAATGCAATTCTGTAGCATTAATGATATAAGTGTTAATATAATTCCTTCAGAAATGTCTGTCCTGGTGGCCAATCATCTTACCTACCATAGAAAATATCCTTTTAACTTTACATATAAGTAACCAATAACTTGGAACTGGTGAATTGCTCAGTCATTACAGCCAGATCAGCATTATCCTAGAGCAGGGGTAGGCAACCTACGGCACTAGTGCCATGCACGGCACTCAAGGGGTCTTTCCACGGCACTCAAGGCTGCTAGAGCCAAACAGGGTCTGGCCTATCAGGAGTCTCAGTGAAACTTCAGATATCTGCTAATACAAAGAGGTAGTGAAGGACAATCCTCAATTTATGCATTGCAGCACGTAGGGGTAGTGATCTCAGATCAGTTCCTCCCAGCACTTGTGAATAGGAATCCACACTGTAGTAGAGCAGCCCACAGCTGATGTTGCAGCTCCTGTCCTTGACCTGTACCTGCCCAGGCTGGTCCCCACTGGAACCCAGGGAAGCCACCCACACTGCTAGATATACACAGACCTCCCCTCATACAAATAATACGAACAGCCCACACACAAACATACACACAATCCCCACAAACGCAACACCACTAACAATCTACATACATGCACACAATCCCACATGCAGGCTCTCACATGCAAAACCCCAAACAGCCCCCATACACTACCTAACACACAATGTGACATATCCATCTACACACAATTCCACAAGCAGCCCTCATACACAGCCCACATTCATATGTATCATACACGATACCATAAACTACTAGTGAACATATACAATATAATAGCTCATATACGCACAAATACAACGATATAAAGCAATTACAGTATAAATAACACAAGCAGAATACGGCAGCACACACACCTCAATTTAAAAAAATAGGATCGGCAGGGCCGTTTGAAGGAATTTGGGGGCCCCAAGCAAAATGGACATGGTGCCCCCCCCCCCCCCACGCAAGCAAAGCCTACAGGAACCACAGCATAGCCATACAGTTTAAGTTGCATATAATGTGCATTAAACTTGAACATTTTCAACAATTGAAAATTCCCTGTGTTCTCCTCACCCCCTCCCTGTGTTCTCCTCATCTCCCCTTCTCCACCCCCTCATGTCCCCTTCTCCACCCCCTCTCCCTGTGTTCTCCTCATCTCCCCTTCTCCTCACCCCCCCTCCCTGTGTTCTCCTCATCTCCCCTTCTCCTCACCCCCGTGTTCTCCTCATCTCCCCTTCTCCTCACCCCCCCCGTGTTATCCTCATCTCCCCTTCTCCTCACCCCCCCGTGTTATCCTCATCTCCCCTTCTCCTCACCCCCCCTCATCTCCCCCACCCCCCTCCCTGTGTTCTCCTCATCTCCCCTTCTCCTCACCCCCCTCCCTGTGTTCTCCTCATCTCCCCTTCTCCTCACCCCCCTCCCTGTGTTCTCCTCATCTCCCCTTCTCCTCACCCCCCTCCCTGTGTTCTCCTGATCTCCCCTTCTCCTCACCCCCCTCCCTGTGTTCTCCTCATCTCCCCTTCTCCTCACCCCCCGTGTTCTCCTCATCTCCCCTTCTCCTCACCCCCCGTGTTCTCCTCATCTCCCCTTCTCCTCACCCCCGTGTTCTCCTCACCCCCCTTCCCTGTGTTCTCCTCATCTCCCCTTCTCCTCACCCCCTTCCCTGTGTTCTCCTAATCACCCCTTCTCCTCACTTCCCCCTCCCTGTGTTCTCCTCATCTCCTCACCCCCCGTGTTCTTCTTACTCCTCCCCCTCCCTGTGTTCTTTTTACTCCTTTCCCCCTCCCTATGTTCTTCTTTCTGCCCCCATGTTCTTCTTACTCCTCCCCCCTCCCTATGTTCTTCTTACTCCTCCCCCCTCCCTATGTTCTTCTTACTACTCCCCCCATGTTCTTCTTACTACTTCTTACTTACTCCCCTCCCACCCTCCCTGTGTGCTTCTTATTCCTCTCCCCCTGTGTCCTTCTTATTCCCCTCCCCCTGTGTCCTTCTTATTCCCCTCCCCCTGTGTCCTTCTTATTCCCCTCCCCCTGTGTCCTTCTTATTCCCCTCCCCCTGTGTCCTTTTTACTCCCCTCCCCCGTGTCCTTCTTACTCCCCTCCCCCGTGTCCTTCTTACTCCCCCGCCTATGTTCTTTTTACTCCCCCCCCCCTCCCTCTGTTCTTCTCACCTCCCCTTCCCTGTAGCGTGGCCGAGCTCAGGGTGCACTTCCTGTCAGTCCGTCCGGGAACAGGAAACTGAATCTCCTGTACCACGTGGTACCAGGCCAGACTGACAGGAGGAAGAGGAGCTCGGCCACACTACAGGGAAGGGAAGGTGACGAGAGAGGCAGTACTGCAGCCGCCTGAGGCTCTCTATAGAGTGCTCAGGTGGCTGCAGCCTTATAGGAAGCGCCGGCCCTGCTTGGGGGCCCAGGCCAGCTCGGGACCCAAAGCAATTGCTTGGTTAGCTTGCCTGGTAGCGACGAGCCTGAGGATCGGCATGCTACGGGACATCACAATCCTATATCGGCACAGTGCTGCTAAAAGGTTGCCTACCCCTCTCCTAGAGTTTAAATTTTTATTGTGTTTTATTCTTCCACAAGACCCAGGGAAATTTGTAAACTAATGTAAACTAAGTGTACTTCAGAATTTTAGACAGTTATGCTGTTACTCTTATTTACATATGAATAAGAATAAGAAAAAAAAAATGTTTATTTTTTTCTGTGCATATGGTTGGATATATTAAGTATATGCAAAGACTTCCTTTTTAATTACTACTTCTGTTTATGACTATAACATTGTGCACAATATTTTCTTTCGTTATGTAAAAGCAAACACATCAAAAAATGGATATATGCACCAATAAAAAAAAAAAAATGTGGGCTCGTAACACAGAACATATTGGCAGCCTATTATATTAAAATATTTCTACGTTCTTCAACAATCCAGCACAGTCCGAAGGAGTAGCTTCTAATCAAAGGGAATTGTGCAAGGTCATTTGGGAGGAAGAAAGGAAAGTATATTCCAAGTCCGATTTCGATTCTGTTATTGAGAACCAATAAACTCTTGCATGTGGGGGACTTTGCATTGTTCCTGTAGCTAATAGGAACTATAACTTTACAGGGAATGAAATATATATCTGTCAGAGAGGGACTGTCACCTTTACTTTATAACACTGGAAACAGAACATATTTATACTTTTTTTTTTTCGGCCATAGATCTTTTAACTGGAATACAATTTATTCAAATTTTTACTTTACCTCCTTAGAGCACACATGGCAAGTCAATGAATAAAACTTTGACCTGAACTGACCTCGGAGGATCCTTCTTCACTCATAACATAAAATAAATACACTCCAGTGAATTCTTTAGCTAAACAAAATGAAGGCCTTGATAATATTCACACGCTTTGGCAATGATAGTTTTGTGAGCAACAGACAATAATAATATCTCTCTGCTTGTATAATACCTTTCACACTCTTAAGGGGATTCAAAGCACTTAAACAGACTCAACCAAATCAGTAGCTCATTAATAGTTACTTCAATTACCCAATGTAATAGTGCTAATTTGACCAACTTCAGATGACTCTGACGGGAATTAAACCCGAGGTTTGAACAGGTACAACAATAAAAAAAAAAATAAACAAATTACTCTGTAAGGAAATTAATAAATGTCAATAATTTATAATCAAATATTTAAATTATATAAATAAAGTTATCACATTTTTTACAATACAGATTTTTTTTACAAATAGTTTACATTACTTTAAAAATAAAAAACATTTAAAATGCTGGTTTGTTATGAATAAAGCGAGAACAGATTTTGCATAAAACTCTCTGTCAGGGGAAGGACATGAAATTGAGATATATTTATATTATGGTAAATTGGCATTGGGAAAATAAAGGTTCTTACAGATATAAACAGAGTATTTCACACACAATATTTTTTTTATATTTTTACATTTTTTTAAAAAGCTACTCTCTGTCTGTTCGTTTTTAGCAAATTCAATTTGCAATTGGAACGTGGTTATTTTTTTATTTTATAAACATTTTTTAAAAACACATTATAGAAAAATGTTTCTGTACAGAGCTGAAGAAATGAAACACAGAATGTACATGAAAGTAATATGTATACAGCTATTTTTCTTGATATAATAAGATAATTGTTTTCACAACACTATATAAATCCAGAAATTTGATGTACGAAGTTTAACACATATCATAACTGTAATGCACAGTACAATTTTGTTGTTAACAAAGTTAACTTTCTCCAGACCAACTATGTCTACATGACGACACTGAGTACAATAAAACATCAGTACTTAGCAGTGATTTGCAGAATGGCAAACTGAAGCAGTTATCTTATACAGGTAGTAGTCTCTTTGTTATACGTAAGCATTTGTCATTCAGGTAGCTGTCCATGGTTCTGACAGTAAAGAAACTGTTTATTAAAACAGCAATGTATTGCGCCATCATGCTGTAGCGATTATTGTCGCAAGAGTGCCCTGATGCAATCCCACCTTAAACAGTCAAACCATGTTTTAACAGTTTGTTTCTTACTTGGGTACTCCAGGTGACTCTGAATTAGCCCTCTTCTGTGATATATATAAATATATTAAACGTCCACCACTGAGATAGAAATATACATGTTGCAATATTTGGAAGAAATTCATTGACCGAGAGCGTTTGCCAATGCACTCGGTCAATTAATCAACATCGCTAATGCAGATGTGGAAGTAGGGTCTTCCAGAGATGAGGTACTGTGGGCAATATGTTTTGACTACTTACCTTTGGATGACCCCAGGGACTCCTGGCATTTTAAACTAAAGCTATAAGAAAGAACCCCATACTTAGACAAGCTGAAACATAAATCTAAAATATACGTGCATGCTTATTTTTACTTTTATTGTTCCATGAAGGTGCGTTTTATAGCGGAAAGGAACTGTAATTAGCTGGCTTAATATGCCAAAAATACAGATATCACAGCTGTGATTGTAAATGGGACAGTTAGCTCTTGTAAATTGCTTTCTTAAAAAAGTTTAAGCTTTTATTCAGGGTAATTAAATAACACCTAAATTCCATTATGTTAACATACCTATTTAGATTTCATATGGCATATATATATATTTTTTTAGCATTCTTTATTTTTGATGTGCATGATAATACCAGACATTTTTGCTATGCCCCAACAGCATTGGCAAGATAATCAGAGAAGCAAAGCATATCATAAGAAGGCATTCGTGATTAAAGCATATTTTTAAAAAAGGAACAATAACAGGATATGTTAGGCATGTCTAACTTTAAATCGGAGTAGTGGCTATACAGAATCCTGGTAACAATTTAAAAGTAGGCAGTAAACATAAGTGTAGCACGTACATGGTATAGATCAGCTAGACATGCAGATTAGGATAAGCTAAGTATAGCAAGCTAAATCTAATCATAGATAAGCAACAAAATAGAGACTGACAGGTATATATCAAAATGTATAAAGTAAAAAATAACGAAAAATAAATAAGCTACTGGGTGCTCATTAGAGGCCTCATAGTAATGAGGTTGGCCACATATGGAGGCTATTCAGCCATACCTGATTTTGTAATTTAGCCATCACCAGCCTGGTAGGGCACGCCATAAAGGAGAGGGATGAGTTCCTAACAAGTCTCTCCACCAGCCCCCAGCAAGTCTTCCCACCAGCCCCAGACCCTTCTTTGATCCAAGCAACTTGACTTACACTTTCAGCCATATCCAGTGACCAAAGAAGGATCCCTGGGATAATCTGCATGTGACAGCCACTTGTAAAAGCCATGATGTTTCCCAGGTTGTGAACCATGTGAGGGGCATCAACCCAGTGGCGTACTAAGGGGGGGGCGGCCCGCCCCGGGTGCCACTGACTAGGGGGGTGCCATGACGTCCAGTGTCATGTGTCACCCCCCATCATTACGCTGCGGCGGCTGCGCACAGCCGCAGCACCTTTGCGCCCGGCGGGACTTAATTCAAGGAGAAGGGGGAGGAGTGTTGCGGGCCGCGACGTCGCGCAACATGATGACGTCGTGCGCAGCGCCGTCAGCCCGCCTTCACGGATATTCAGGCGGTCAAGGCATCATCAAAATGTGAGTAGTCATTTTATGTGATGGGGCTAAATTAATTAAAGGGGGGGGGGGTGGGGTGGATAATGGATTAATTAAAGAAGGGGAGGGAGGTTTAATTAAAGGGGTGAGGATTAATTAAGGGGGGTGTATTAATTAAGGGGGGTGTATTAATTAATGGGGTGAGTATTAATTAAGGGGGTGTGGATTAATTAAGGCGGGTGTGAGGATTAATTAAGGGGGTGTATTAATTAAGGGGGGTGTATTAATTAAGGGGGTGTGGAATAATTAAGGGGGGTGTATTAATTAATTAAGGGGGGTGTATTAATTGGGGTGAGTATTAATTAAGGGGGTGTATTAAGGGGGTGTGGATTAATTAAGGGGGGTGTGAGGATTAATTAAGGGGGTGTATTAATTAAGGGGGGTGTGGAGTAATTAAGGGGGCTGTATTAATTAAGGGGGCTGTATTAATTAAGGGGGGAGTGAGGATTAATTAAGGGGGGTGTATTAATTAATGGGGGTGAGTATTAATTAAGGGGGTGTATTAAGGGGGTGTGGATTAATTAAGCGGGGTGTGAGGATTAATTAAGGGGGTGTATTAATTAAGGGGTGTGTAGATTAATTAAGGGGGTGTATTAATTAAGGGGGGAGTGAGGATTAATTAAGGGGGGTGTATTAATTAATGGGGGTATTAATTAAGGGGGTGTAGATTAATTAAGTTAAGGGGGTGTGAGGATTAATTAAGGGGGTGTATTAATTAAGGGGGGTGTGGATTAATTAAGGGGGCTGTATTAATTAAGGGGGGTGTGGATTAATTAAGGGGGCTGTATTAATTAAGGGGGGAGTGAGGATTAATTAAGGGATGTGTATTAATTTAGGGGGGTGTATTAATTAAGGGGAGTGAGGATTAATTAAGGGGGTGTATTAATTAAGGGGGGTGTATTAATTAATGGGGGTGAGTATTAAGGGGGTGTATTAAGGGGGTGTGGATTAATTAAGGGGGGTGTGAGGATTAATTAAGGGGGTGTATTAATTAAGGGGGGTGTGGATTAATTAATGGGGGCTGTATTAATTAAGGGGGGAGTGAGGATTAATTAAGGGATGTGTATTAATTTAGGGGGGTGTATTAATTAAGGGGAGTGAGGATTAATTAAGGGGGTGTATTAATTAAGGGGGGTGTATTGATTAATGGGGGTGAGTATTAATTAAGGGGGTGTATTAAGGGGGTGTGGATTAATTAAGGGGGGTGTGAGGATTAATTAAGGGGGTGTATTAATTAAGGGGGGTGTGGATTAATTAAGGGGGTGGATTAATTAAGGGGCAGTGAGGATTAATTAAGGGGGTGTATTAATTAAGGGGGGTGTGGATTAATTAAGGGGGGTGTATTAATTAAGGGGAGTGTATTAATTAAGGGAAAGTGAGGATTAATTAAGGGGAGTGAGGATTAATTAAAGGGGTGTATTAATTAATGGGGTGTATTAATTAAGGGGGGAGTATTAATTAAGGGGGGTGTATTAATTAAGGGGCAGTGAGGATTAATCAAGGGGTGTGTGTATTAATTGAGGGGGGTGTATTAATTAAGGGGGTGTGGATTAATTAAGGGGGGTGTATTAATTAACGGGGGTGTATTAAAGGGTGTGTGGATTAATTAAGGGGTGTGTATTAATTAAGGGGGTGTGGATTAATTAAAGGGGGCTGTGGATTAAAGAATTAAAGGGGGAGGTTTAAATAATGGGGGTGCAGGTTTTTTTTTATTAAGGGGGCTGCAGTATTCTATTTATTAAGGGAGGATGTGCACTGCAGATTTTTGTTTTTTGTTAATGGGGTGTGCAGGGTTTTTATAAGGGGGGTGTGCAGGTTTTTTGTTATTAAGAGGGGTTGTGCACGTTTTTGTTTTTTATTAAGGGGGTGTGCAGGGTTTTTTATTAAGGGGGTGTGCAGGATTTTTATGTGTAGGGAGTGAATGAAATTTATGTGATTGGGGTGCAGGGTTTTTATGTGTAGGGAGTGTATGACATTTATGTGATCGGGGTGCAGCGTTTTTATATGAAGGGCGAGACAAGGGGCTTTGTAGAAAGGGGCAGGGCAGGAGTTTTCTATAAGGTTCTCACCAGCCCCTTTCTACAAAAGCACTGGTCTTCCCCCTTCTACAAAACTGGCGCATTTTACAAATTTTACAAGCAGTTTACAAATGTGAGCAATAAATATTATTGAAAACATTGAAAAAAATGTGGGTGTTTTCTTACATTTTTATTATGGGGGGGGGGTGCCACACTCAGGGTCCGCCCCGGGTGCCAAATGCTCTAGGTACGCCCCTGCATCAACCCCATATGGATCGTGGTCTAGAAGCTGGGAAGCAGGTCCTCCAAAAGCACATCACCTGTCTTGGCTTCTCCTTCGAACTTGTTAAAAGGAGCAGGCTTAGCTCGAACGTAGGCGCCAGTAGGTTCAGGCCGTGAGATCAGCTGTTTCTCAAGTCATACTTGTAGGCCGCTAGATAAATTGGGTGCGCAAGATACGAAGTGAGGCTCCAAATTTGCAAGAAAGAGCTTCACAGCATACAGCAACCATCATTTAGACAGTTAGGTAATGTTCGAGGGTTGTATTCCCACTGCAATATCAGAATTTAGAAGTCTTTTATGAGGATCACAGACTCTGCACATCTGGCTGCCATGCTGGTCAGACCATGCTCCCGAAATATATTTATATTAAGACATTATTTTTACCGTCAGCTAGACACTGTTATGTGCATTACAGCACAGTCCTCTTTTACTATAATAGTAACTGTATCTATGGAACATGCTCCATGAATAGCTGTAGGCGAGCAGATGTTGTATGAATAGTTAAATAGTTACATACATTATCTGTTACTGGTGAAATGTTGAATAGAAAATGTCAACCATATAGTGGCCTCATGTCAAATTATGTCGCTGCAATTAAAATGTTGCTGCACTGTTGTCAGGAGAACTGTTAGTTCCTGAATTAAAACACATTGAAATGCACTGTTCCCAGAATGTCACTAGACTGTCCCTGTCTTAATACTACAACCAAGAAGGAATGACATACACATTGCTACTGGAGACTATCGGTGTCTATAATCTAGGCTTTGATTTAGTATTGTTGGGTAAGTTTTTCAAATGATTAAATATTTTTAAGTAAACGTTAAAAAATGTTTTTCCCAATATATAAAATACCAAAAAAGATATCACATATATATATATAAAAACATTAAAACAAATATTTAAAAAAATATTAAATCATTGCAAAAATTAATAAAAAAATATTAAACTATTGTAAAAGCTTATCAAAAATATTAAACCGGGACCCTAATTTAAAGATTGTACTTACTTTTAGACTACATTCCTATGTTGTGTGCTTCAAATCCACAATCAGCCCTAAATGTTTCAGCATATAGTTTGCATTAAAATCCCACGCCTGAAAAATCAAGCCTCTGTTGGTTCAGATTAGAGTCTATTTAAAATATTAGATTTATTCTAGGTGCTCACAGATCATGGAGAAATCAGAATCATTACACTTCAGTATATCTACAAGATTAAACTTAGCACCAAATTATGACCCACAAAGATAGAACCTCTTCTCCCTTTGCGTTACATTGTGGCTTTGCTTAAACAGAATATACTCAATGTAGAAATATAGAATGTGTCTGCAGATAAGTACCACTTAGCCAGCCTACTTTACATATATTTCTGTGTGTTTATTACTTCGATTCTTTTATTTGTCTGACTATATCTCATGTTCGTAAGAACGCCATGCATATCCCATTAATATTTTTTTATTCCTTCACTTGACATTTTTCCAGTTCAGATGTGGATATTTCTTATTACCATTTATTTACTAAACAGTGACTTGTTTACAAATTTTCCCATCTGCAAACTCAGCTGTATTGGAGATCTTTTTTTGTTTAACTCTGCTATTTTGACCTAAATTTCAAAAGTTACTTCTCATGGGGGGCATAGTATAGATTACCCCTAAAGAACAAGCAGACAACATAATGTAAACTGCTGCATATAACTGCTGTGTTCATGTATGCTGTTGTGTGCCTGTTTGTCTATTGTGTTCATGCTTACTGCTTTTTGCCTGTCTTCTGGGTACCTGTTTACTTGCTGTGTTCCCTCTGCTGCTTTGTATCTGATTGCCTGCTGTTCTTCTATCTGCTGCTGTGTATCTGTTTGCTGTTTTTCTGACTGCTGCTGTGTATCTGCCTGCTGTGTACATGTCTGATGCTTTGTATCTGCCTGCTGTGTTCATGTCTGCTACTGTGTATCTGATTGCCTGCTGTTTTTCTATCTGCTGCTGTGTATCTGCCTGCGGTGTTCATGTCTGCTGCTGTGTATCTGATTGCCTGCTGTTTTTCTATCTGCTGCTGTGTATATGCCTGCTGTGTTCATGTCTGCTGCTGTGTATCTGATTTCAGGGCCGCCATCAGGGGGTGACAACCATAATGGTTGTCATGGGCTCGGCGGCCCTGGGGGGCCCGGCCGCCCAGGCCCCACGTGGAGGGGCAAAACTGCCGCAGGTGCATCTGCACCAGGGCCCATCAGGTGGCCCAAGCATTTAGGGCCACCCGATGGGCACTCTATCTTCAGGGGCCCGGTCAGCGCTGCGGCCGGATAATTGCGCGACCGGGCCCCTTTAAAAGAAAAATTGCGGCTACACCGCAAGGGCTGCTGGGAGGAAGTGACGGCCGGTCACTTCCTCCCAGCTAGCTCCGCGCGGGGGGAGGACACCAGAGGGCAGAGGCATCCACACCCATCATCCCCAGCCACCCTCCTGCAACTTAAAGGTAAGAGGAGGGTGGCTGATAAATGAGGTGTGTGTGTGTATGTATGTGTCTGCAATTATGTATGTCTGTGTTTGTATGTCAGTATGTCTGTCTGTGTGTCAGTATGTCAGTATGTCTGTCTGTGTGTCAGTATGTATGTCTGTCTGTGTATCAGTATGTCAGTATGTATGTCTGTTTGTGTGTCAGTATGTATGTCTGTCTGTGTGTGTATGTATGTCAGCATGTATGTCTGTCTGTGTGTCAGTATGTCAGTATGTATGTCTGTCTGTGTGTGTGTCAGTATGTATGTCTGTCTGTGTGTCAGTATATCAGTATGTATGTCTGTGTGTGTGTCAGTATGTATGTCTGTCTGTGTGTGTATGTATGTCAGCATGTATGTCTGTCTGTGTGTCAGTATGTCAGTATGTATGTCTGTCTGTGTGTGTGTGTCAGTATGTCTGTCTGTCTGTGTATGTATGTATGTATGTATGTATGTCTGTGTATGTATGTCTGTGTATGTATGTCTGTGTGTGTGTCAGTATGTCTGTCTGTGTATGTCAGTATGTATGTATGTATGTCAGTATGTATGTATGTGTGTCTGTGTGTGTATGTCAGTATGTATGTGTGTGTGTTTGTCAGGATGTATATATGTCTGTATGTCTGTGTGTGTGTGTATGTATATATATGTCTGTGTGTATGTCAGTATGCCTGTATATATCTGTGTGTGGGTATGTATGTATATCAGTATGTATGTGTCTGTATGCCATTATGTATGCCATTATGTATGTATGTATGTGTATGTATGTCTGTATGTCAGTGTGTTTGTATGTCTGTTTGTCAATATGTCTGTATGTCTGTATGTGTGTGTGTCAGTATGTGAGTATGTATGTACGTCAGTGTGTGTGTGCGCGTGTATCTGTGTATGTGTCTGTGTGTATGTCTGTTTCAGTATTTGTTTCTGTTAGTATGTGTGTATCTTTCTGTGTGTGTGTCTGTGTCCTTTTGTGTCTGTGTGTGTGTGTATTCCTGTGGGCGGGATTTGGAGGCGGGGCTTGGAGGCGGGCACAAGGGGGCCCAGACCTTGAGCTGTGTTAGGGGCCCCACAATTTCTGATGGCGGCCCTGTCTGATTGTCTGCTTTTTTTCTATCTGCTGCTGTGTGTCTGCCTGCTGTGTTCATGTTTGCTGCTGTGTATCTGTTTGCCTGCTGTTTCTTGTATGCTGCTATGTATCTAGAGGATACAAGGCAGTCCATGGGGGTAGAGGGGACAGCAACCCCAGTTTTGTTGTAAATAAATCAATAAAATCAATTGGCACTGTAAGGGCTACTGATAACCATTTTTTAAATAAAAACGTGTCTGGCATGATAACACCAGCAATTTCCATTCTCCTCTTTACTGACTACTGGAGAGGCTGCTGGTTTTTAACACTGCATGGCATCACATTGGATTAAGTGGGTAGAGCCCAAGAAGTCGGAAGGGCAGCACCCCTCCATTTTTAAACTTCACCAGCTACCACTGTTTGTATTTGTTTGCCTGCTGGATTCCTGTATGCTGCTGTGCCTGCTTAATTGCTGGTCCATTGTTCATCCATTATACACCCTGTTCCAAATTATTATGCAAATTCTATTTAAGTGTCCCAAAGAATAAATATTTTGTTTTTCAGTTTAACTCATGGATGGCATTGTGTCTTTTGATCACTGAAAACAATCTCGGACACCTGTGATAATTAGATTGCCAGGTGAGCCCAATTTAAGGAAAAAGTACTAAAGGAGGGTGTTCCACATTATTAAGCAGAGCACCATTTTCATGCAATATGGGGAAGAAAAAGGATCTCTCTGCTGCCGAAAAGAGTGAAATAGTTCAATGCCTTGGACGAGGTATGAAAACATTAGATATTTCATGAAAACTTAAACTATTAAGAGATTTGTGGCTGATTCAGAGCACAGATGGGTTTGTGCAGATAAAGGCACATTGAGGAAGATTTCTGACAGATCCATGCATCGGATCAAGAGAGCAGCTGCTAAAATACCATTACATAGCAGCAAACAGATATTTGAAGCTGCAGGTGCCTCTGGTGTCCCACGGACATCAAGGTGTAGAGTCCTCCAGAGTCTTGCAACTGTGCATAAACCTTCTATTTGGCGACCACTAACCAATGCTCACAAGCAGAAACGGCTGCATTGGGAAGAAAATTACATGAAGACTAATTTTCGAACAGTCCTGTTCACGGATGAGTGCCATGCAACCCTGGATGGTCCAGATGGATGGAGTAGTGAATGGTTGGTGGACGGCCACCCTGTTCCAACAAGGCTGCGAAGTCAGCAAGGCGGTGGTGTAGTCATGTTTTGGGCTGGAATCATGGGAAGAGAGCTGGTCGACCCCTTTAGGGTCCCCAAAGGTGTAAATATGACCTCTGCAAACTATGTGGATTTTCTGACTGACCACTTTCTTCCCTTGTACAGAAGGAAGAACTATGCTTTCCGTAATAAAATCATCTTCATGCATGACAATGAACCATCTCATGCTGTAAAGAATACCTCTGCATCAATGGCTGCTATGGGGATAAAAGGAGAGAAAGTCATGGTGTGGCCTCCATCCTCCCCTGACCTCAATCCTATTGAGAACCTTTGGAGCATCCTCAAGCAAAAGATCTATGAGGGTGGGAGGCAGTTTACATCCAAACAGCAGCTCTGGGAGGCTATTCTGATATATTGCAAACAAATTCAAGCAGAAACTGTCCAAAAACTCACACGTTCAATGGATGCAAGACTTGTGAAGCTGCTATCAAATAAGGGGTCATATGTTAACATGTAATGTGACCTGTTAAAATGTTTAAAAAGTTAAAATATTGTTTTAAGTTTGATTGAAATAGCTTTTGATTTCAGTCAATATGCTGCAAACACAACAACTGACAATTTTCAGTTCTTTACAACCTATAAAATGTTTTGAAACTTACTGTGCGTAATAATTTGGAACAGTGCATTGTAAGTGTTTTATGTTTTAAAAAATACTGTTATCATTAGGAGGTTTGTTCAATAAAATTTAAATTGTACTCTTATATATAATAGTTGATACCATGAGAATTATGCTGACTGTTATTTACATAATTTATTTAGGTAAATGAGAAAAATGCCATTTGCATAATAATTTGGAACAGGGTGTAGTCTGAAAATATTAACAGACTAATATTAGTCTAAGGTTTACCTTGTGGATAAAGATGATGATTATTGTTACGTTAAAGAATGAACTGATATTTGTTCACATACTCCTCTGTTTTACATAGTTACATAGTTATCTAGGTTAAAAAAAGACTAGACTCCATCAAGTTCAACCTTACAACTCATTCTTTTATGCTGTTGATCCAAAAAAGGCACAAAAATACAATTGTACCCATTTCCAATTATGCCCCAAAAACTGAAAAAAAAATTGTCTTGTCTCCATATAGACAATCAGTTATCTCCAATCAGAGTTCTGGTACCTATGCCATCAATGTGCCATTCAGCCTAGCTCACAGTTTAGTGAATAGGCCCAAGTATATCTTTCCAATAAATTATTTTTCTCTGTAGCTCTAATCTATAACCTCTTGTTCTAGCAAGTAGTTATTTATAATAAAAATATTCTTGCATTATTAATATAATAAGCTATTCGGTTGCATATATCATTTGGATTGTGGTACTGCTTTCATATTTGCTGTACAAAGATTTGGTTAAATAACTCTTCTCGTTCCGAATCTCAGTGTGCACATTTCCATATCTTATGTCTGCTATTCAAGGCTTGTACACATTCCAAAAACACATGGTTTAAGATTTGTTGTATATCGTGTAGATTTATATCCCCCCAGTTCCCAATTCGCTTTGTTTAGATGATTCATGCCATCACACAGTGCAATTATATGGCACCAGTCATGCACAATATTGTAAAGATATTTGGGGAGACGACATTTAGTTAAATCATTCTAACTTACTTTGGGGATAATTAACTTGTACTGTTTCAGGGTAAAGATATCCCTCATTCTAAGTCATGTGACAAAAGTAACTATTAAAACTTCAAGTACTATTATTTAAAATGTATTTTCTCATTAAAAAAAGATCCTTAGTGGTTACATAAATGACCATTCTGTGAATAATTTATAATGCATTATGCATTGTAAAAACTGAGAAGCAGCACAGACACAGTTAAGATTAAGGTAACTGAAGAATTTCCATTCTTGTAACAATATAAATTAGCAAGCTCATCATTAGAAATCAGGCGTACATACACTGACTAGGATTTGTGGAGAATGATTTTTGTACAAATCAGAGCCGGTTGGAGGTTCTTTATTTACATGAACCTATTTGCAATTTACTTGTGTTTTTATACACACTAAGACTTTTTAACCCTATTTTTTTCTTGAATCAAAGTCCCTGGAACCTTAAATATTCCAAGCTACCCTTTTTGTACCTTATGGTCCCCTAATAATAAACAAGCTCTAACCTCAAGCTTCACTAACCCTAACCCTATGTCTCTTTCAGAGGCAGCTCTAGACTTTATGAAGCCTTAGGTGAAACTCAAACATGAGGCCCCCACTAACAAAAAAGAGAAACAAAATAGACATGCACACTGTGTGAATGTATGTCTCTGTGAGCATGTTTGCGTTTTTGCCTGGGACCGTATGTGTATGGGGAAGCTGCTTGAAGTGTTTATGGGGGTCTGCCTGTGGCCTTTGTGCATTGTGTGTATGGCAAAGCTATGTTTCTTGACTGTTTGTGTATGATGAATGTCTTCAGCTGGTGACTGTGACAAGGTGAGTAAAGGGGTTCCAGAGACAGGGCAAAGGGGGTAAATGGGACAGGGTGAGGGGTGGGGTGGGGAGGTTTGTGAGAGAGAAGGAGGGACAGAGAGTATGACATGGTTTGATGAGGGAGTGTGAAGGAGCGAGTGGAGGTAAGTGTGTCAGGGCAATTGTGGCATGGTAGGAGGGACGAGTGTGACAGGATTAACGGGGGCTAATGGGACAGGGTGAGTGTGGTAGAGTGAGGGCACCTGAGTTTGTAGGGGGTGAGATTAACAGGATTAGGAGTGGTTAATGTGAGTGTGGATGCATGAAGAGGCTGACAGTGTGTGTGTGTGTGTGTGTGTGGGGGGGGGGTGATGACAGTGTAGGGAGGGGTGACAGTGTGAGGGGATGCTAGCAGTGTGTCTGGGGAGGCTGTGTGTGTGAGGGGGGTGATACTGTGCGTGTGTGGGGGGTGATCCTGTGTGTGAGAGGATGATGGTGTAAGGGAGGGAGGGGTGTGATGGTGAGAGGGAGAGGGGAGGTGGTGAGAGGGAGAGGGGGTGATGGTGAGAAGGATGCAGACCATGCATCTCGCGAGACCCATCAGAGCGTTGCCGTGGTAACTTGCGGCAATTCTCTGATTGGCCAGTTCTCGCGAGACACATGGTCTGTAGCTCTGCAGAGCTGCAGACCGGTGTCTGTGATGATTGGCCGGGTAGACAGGAGGGGCCTTGCACCAGGCTGAATACTGAGCAAGTCGCCAGGCCCCCTCCTGGTGTCGGGTCTTCTGTCGCTGACCGAGGGCGCGACAAGTCTGCCCTAAGGTGGTTTAGGCAGCTGTGATGCCCCAGCTAGCGCAAGGCCTTAGGCGGCCACCTAAACCGCCTAATTAGAGAGCCGCCTTTGGTCTAATCTAACCCTAAACACTCTCAGCCCCCCCTAAACCTAAAATCCATAACCTTCCATTTAGCACTAGGAGATATTATTGCCAATGCTGTCACAATACTGCTCTTTTTAAAGCAGCATTATGTTATAATTTTCCAATCATTGCTTGACATTTAACAGTACATTACTCAGATCAGAATGTTTTGAATTCCTGAATAGGGTAAGTTAACAGTAACTCATACCCCAGTTCTGTAGGTTATTTTCCAATCATCCATTCCTCTCTCTCTCTCAAAAAAAAAAAAAAAAAAAAAAAAGAGAGCACTTGCATGTTCATAACTGAAACAGTAAAATAAAACTTTTTTTTGGTTTTGCATTAAGAAGAGCCATGAGAGCTTCCTTTCTCTCTGGTTATAATTTTGCTGAATTTGCACCGCTTGCTGCACTATTAACCTTTCATCCTAGAGTGCAGGAGATCTTGGATTGTATTTATACATATTATATACTACATGATGTGTCCTTATTTTGGCTGGCAGGTTTTGTTTTAGAATGCCATGCTGCACTTATACTATCCAGGTCTGCCCAAGATTAATGGGAGATGCAATTCTGGGCATCAGAAGAATTCAAGACTTGTAACACCACATTTCCAAACAGTACTGCTCAGCCTTACAACAAACAGATATAAAACTGGCAGTAGGGGACTATAATGCTAAATAATGCTGTATACATTATTGCCTGAAAAAAAAAAAAAAAGATATTAAAATTGTATCCTATACTTACTGCTTCTTCATCAATGGCTTTGCATCAATGGCTTGCACATTCATGTCAGCATTTTAGGTTTTTGAATGAGGCAATGTAGATACTTGCCTATAGGTGCCTGTTCTGTAGTGGGTGCCTGTTTTCACCACTTTTAATGTGTTATGAAATTCAATGCTCCTCCAGTGTCTGTGTGTGGGGCTGGACAGAAAGGGATCACTTCCCATCTGTCCACTAACTTCCTCTGAAACGACATGCCTTCCAGAAGGAGCAGGAAAGGCACTGAGTGATGCACACTGTATAACAGCTCCTGCATCTCTGTCATCAATCATAGGAGGCTGACAGGACTGCAGATAGCATAGGAGGGTGAGTACTTTGCAAACCCAATCTACTTTAACCCGTTCAAAAATTATCTTTAACCCTGCGTGCATTTACATAGATGCATATATTAACTATACTCACAGATTCAAACACAATACAAACAGAAATTTGCACACACATACATAGTTACATATGCAGTTGTAAAATATTAATATATGCTTCTTAGATACATTTATGCCTGCAATATCCAGTTAATACATTCACGAAATTCACTCTGTCGTTAAAGTTTTTTGAGTGGGGATGTTGCGGGGTACCTTAGGATTCTGTGCCTAAATGCACCTGGCATGTAATTAATTCCCTGTTCAGTGTAACCGCAGCCGGTTCCCCTATTTACCACTATAACATCTTAAAGCATAGAATTTAGCAGGGCTAACCATACAGATATCTTAGACATAATATTATATAGTTAGTAAGAGTTCCTCTATTAAAATATATAAATAATTGAGAATAAAATATAAAAAAGGGATTGTCTTGGAAGCAATAAAGTTTTGTCTTTTTAAATATTTTATTAAATAAAAATATAAATACAGACATATAAAACATTAATAATTCATTACAATAATTTATAGCAGAGTTTATAAGATTAAAGTATACGCTTGCAATATCAAGAAAATAGAATAACATACCCTCTTGAACATGTCAACCTCTCAGTCATGATAACATGGAGCAGCGTCTCTGTCTCCAAATTCTTTAATCTGTGTTCTAATATTAATAAGTACACATATTTATACCTTAGATGTTCAATTAGGTCATGTTAGGACCTACCTTAACTTGGCAAAGATTCAAGGCCATAACTTGGTCATTTCACATGGGAACATCTTATTTATGTTTAGACTAAAACATAAGGGTGCACATGACATGGGAAATTCCCTGACTTGGGGAGTTACACTAACCTAGGACAAGATGGTGTCCTAAAGTCTGAACACCATATTCACTGAACCATTTATTAAAAAAACATTGTATAAAAAACAATATTTGACATTTCTAACAACTTGTCAGTTTGCAAAATCTCTTAAAGACAAAGTACAGTTTAAGAAATACAACTTTTCATTTTAAAACTTGTAATATTTGCATATGCCCATAACATCAGCACAGTGGTTATCTGGGCCATCGTCAGTCAAAGATTATCCAAAAGAAAAGTCAATCTTAGTCAAGCAGAATACGCAATGGTCCACCAACTGGAGACCATGAAGTGAGGAAAATGGCTTTAAATAAACAGGTAGTTGGCTGAATAGTCTCAGGACCAGTCGCAGCAAGAGAAGTTTAAATATGATTGGGTGCTAGACTCTATAACCAAAATTTGACTTTACGGGCTCTGTCCACTTAACCCATTACTTCACCCATTACTTCCCATTACTTCACCTGACACCGGGGAGGGAAAATGGCTAATTGGGCTTAATTTGGACATTTCCACTTAGGGGTGTACTCACTTTTATTGACAACGGTTTGACATTAATGGCTGTGTATTGAGTTATTTTGAGGTGACAGCAAATTTACACTGTTATACAGGCTGTACACTTACTACTTTACATTGTAGCAGAGTGTCATTTCTTCAGTGTTGTCACATGAAAAGATATAATAAAATATTTACAAAAATGTGAGGGCTGTACTCACTTTTGTGAGATACTGTATATATATATATATATATATATATATATATATATATATATATATATATATATATATATATATATATATATATATATATATATATATATATATATATATATATATATATAGTGTTCAAGTAGAGATTGTAGCCATATTAAGCTAGTGATGTAGATGTAAAAAACAGATAACATTTGTATCTTGTAATAACTTTTTTATTGGACTAACAGAATTTTGTAATGACAAGCTTTCGGGAGAACCTCCCTTTCTCAAGTCTGAAGCATTTCTGAGCAGGACGACACATAGAATTCAAAGAAGAGTTGTCATACAGGGGTTAAAGCGACATGAGTGCAGATAAGACACAGGTTTGTTAGAAAAAATACACTTTTCTTGCAGAGGGTCATAAATATATTTCTGAAGATCAGAGTGAGGGGGGAGAGGCATAAAAAAACAAAAACAAGCAGACAGTGCAGAAAATGGTACACTTTATACATACACACACACACACACACAAATATATATATATATGCAAACGCATAAACACATGAACACATACATATATACATACATACACATGAACTCATATACTCAAATATAAATGCGCAGTCATATATATAAGCATACATGCATAAGAGTATGGGAAAGCATAGGTCTACACATAGTACATTGTATATTGATAGAATAAACATTTTGGAAAAGGCAAAATGAAACATTAAATACACAATCCAAATAAATAATTTATCCTGTCTATTTTCTATCAAACCTGTCTTATCTGCACTCATCTCGCTTTAACCCCTGTATCACAACTCAGCTTTGAATTCTATGTGTCGTCCTGCTCAGAAATGCTTCAGACTTGAGAAAGGGAGGTATATATATAAAAATGGAAGAATCTTGCACTCTGCCCCAAAACAAATATATTGGTATACCTTAATAACCAGGGTGCTTCCCAGCGCATGCGATATACCAAGAAATGATGAGAGCACTCTTCTGGATTTGGTAAAAATGCAAATAAGTATATTTAAGTTCACATGTATTAATCAATGTTTCGACCACACAATGGTCTTTATAAAGATGCTGAATTTACCTCTCTGCACAATATTTATAAACAAAAACCAATAATGAAAATAAGCTTACCTATTACCGGTGTTGCAAACAACTCCACAGTCTCTCCCGGCAATTAGCCGATCCGAGCACCCGTACATGCGTAGTGACGTGTGTGCGTGTGATGTCATGCATCAAACGTGATGCCAAAGCCGAGGTCAGGAGCCACCAAATGAACAGACAATAATAACGCGGGTCACTTGGAATGAACAGAGACAGACATGAAACCTTGGTTAGAAGAACGCTGAGAAACATCATTCTAACATATCTAAACAAATTAAATGAATCAATGTAAAATTTAAATTGTAATCAACCCAAAGCTGACCCCAAATTTATTCTCTACTCCAACAGAGAAAATAAAAGGCAAAATTAAACATTACAAAATCCAAAATCCAAATAAATCATTTATCCTGTCTCTGTTCTCTGTTATTTTTCATTTACAATCCATTCTGCAAAAGGAATGGAGCGCATGCAAAATATAATTGGGAAAGTACTATGAAATGCCTTTTAGTACATGTTAATGCTAATTATATAATCGTTTAGCAGGATGCTAAAACTGACTGCAGGGAATGACTCGCACATAAAATTCCTGAATGTTACCAGGGTCACGCACATTATATATGTATGAACACATAAAGAGCATGCTTCTTATGCTTGGCTATTTACATCATTTAAATATCCCCATGTAAAGAAATTATCAGCTACAAAATCTATTGCTAAAGGGGTTCATAGTATGAGTCTGAAGCTGATTTAAAAATCCTGTGTTTTTAGATTGTTTTGCACACTGCATTCCTCCTGAACTGGAATCCTTTTCAATATATTTAAATAAATTAAGTTCTAAAACAAAAGTGAGGCACTTTATAAAAAAGCAACGTCTGTCTGTGAACGCAAGAATGCAGAGAACATGTACAAATGTTGTCTTGAAGCTGGTATGTTGGGCACGATTCATTTTAATCCATTTTTTTTTGCATCAGATATATGTTTTTCTATAAATGTAAAGATTCCGTGATGGCATATTCAAATAAAATCCATTTTACAATCAAAAAAGGCAGCTTTTCTAACCGTCAGTTAACAATTTCATTTGAGACCAATCCTGGAATAAATCATTGTAAACTAGATCAAATTTTTTTCAAGTGCTATATAGTTATCAATAAATCTTATACAGGGATGCACTCAATGTAGGTTATGATGCACAAGAGGCTGGTAAAACAACTGTACGTGATACATGGGTGATGGTGCGTGTAAGATGCCCCCACGCAATGCATTAAGGTGCGATTGCATGATTATCTTTGAATGAGATTGATTATGTCAGTCAATAGAATTCCTATGTACGATTACCCAAATGAGGTCAAATTACCTTGCTCATGTTTGGCCTTCTGACAAGACGTATTTGTTTCTTTGCATTATGTGTTTAGAGACATTGTGGGGGATTATATACTGTAATTGCAGAGAGAACAGTAGATTGGTTTTGGGGAGCAGTTTTCAAAGTCAAATCAACAACAAATGTTCCAATCATTTCAGCAGAGACTGCCCTATTTATTTAGAACTTTTCAACATATTAGTTTTTTTGTTAAAATAAATTCGGAATTGTATCTTAGTAGTTATTTTAACATTTTATAGCACGCATATGATAAATAGGATTGTTCGTGCAGCATTCTGTTTATCAAAAATATGAATGAATGTGAACCCAAAGAGTAATGAATATTTTATTAAAGCCTGATTATGTCTGGGAAACCCTGTTCCTTTAACTTGCATGTATAGAGTTTGACCACAGTAAAGTTCTCTTTGCCATATAAATCTAGCTATTTGGATATTATATAGCCTCATTGACTACACTGAAATTAATAAGTAGTCAGGAAGCCAATGTCCACCCACTGGCTGAATATTTTCCTCTAGCTAGAAGCATATATGTAGAGGGGAATTCAAAAGCCCATAAAAGTAGGGGCGGGGCCGGGCCGCCGTGCTGAGCGGACGCACAGAGGAAGAGCTCCTGAAATTTTACTCAACTTAAGCTCCTAAAAGCCGGCGAAATTCTCACCCAACAACTGCCAGCTGAGCAACGGTGCAAGAAGCAGCCCTGGTCCCGAGGAGAGGCTTGCCGCGAGGTTCTAGTCCCTCGGCGGGGCGATCCACGTCAAGTAAGATGGGGACCGCTCGGGCGGTGAGCGGGGCGGACGGCCGCTGCCCGGCTATCCTGCCCACCAGCGGCACGGCAGAACCGGGAAGCTAGGCGGTCCGGCCCTGTCCCCCCCCTCTGGGCCGGCGGGGGTGATCCCGGCCCCCACCCTGTGTCCCATCGGAGCGCCACGAAACCAGGGAGTACCCGCTCCCAAAATGGCGGAGACCGCATGGCAGACAACCCTGGCGCGTGAGCAACCGGACGTTCCTTCCTCTCCTGATGCCGCACTCTGCATGAGAAGGCTCCAGTGATTCAAAGCCAAAGGCCCGCAAACAAGGGAAGAGCAGCACGACTATCCGCATCGACAGAGGGTAATGACACCGAAACGGGACAGAGCCACCAGGCCCTGGAATACCCGGCCATGCCGCTCAACCTCCTATGGGAGAGTAGCAATAAAAAGCCTAACACCCTAAAGTCACCATGCAGGGACTCTCCCTCGGCTGAGACAGACACCAGGAGGGACGGCACTCTCCCAAGAAGGATAAATTGCCTCACTAAACGGACATTGATCAGAAGTATAACTATTACCAGAGTCATCAAACCTTCTGTCCCATCTTGGCAGGCTGCGCAGCATACAGACGGGCCGCCCGACAAGCCACCACGGACCATTGACTGGCTGACATTGAGCTAACATAGGGTGGACATTCTAGACAAACGAAGCTTGTTTTCAGTGTTGATGTCACTGGTATACCTTGGATTACTTTTTCGTATTGTAGAAGCATGTCATTGTAATCTATGTTTGATCACCAGACTAATACTCCCTTGTCTATAATACTTCAACCTGAAACAGATTAGCTTTACCCAGACCTGTGAGTAGAATGTATTAACACGTAGAGTCAATGCCTCAGCACTGTTTTAAAATTGTCTTAAAATTGCTGTCTCGCTGCGGCTCCAGCCAAAGAGCAGCCTGCTCAGACCCACTAAGCGATAGGCAAATGTATAAGATGCCGTAGGGCACTAGGCTACTTAAGCAAGCGTGCTAGACTCCTGTCTCCTACTAACTATAACTCTTGAAGCTATGATCCACGTCATATCAATTTACTTCTCGCGAATCTCATCTTTTGCTACAGTTAAACTTATTTACTAATCTTCTGACGTACTCAGCGATATTCTAACTATTAAAAATGTGCAGTTGTACTCATGTCACAGATTGTCAGCTTTGAAAGGTCTGTAACTGTTATTGTGGCATTACAGATATATTTGTACCCTTCTTTGCACGATAAAAATAAAGAATATAAAAAAAAAAAAGCCCATAAAAGTAGAGCATGCTGTTGCGTCATTCATGCGTCAATTTTTATACCAACAGCCACCTGCCTCCATACCCTCATCGTTTTGGCATAATTTTGGATGCTGTTCACTTTAAACCTGTGTAATTTTATGACACTGAGACTCCCTGTGTAAATTCCATTGCAGACTTACCGATGTCATTCCCGCAACAATGCACCATTTGGCATTGCGGGAATGACAAGGATCAATCACAAGGATATTAGCATCATTTAAACCCTCCCTCCATTCTGTCTTGGCATCCCTTGTGTTAGTTCTAGAGTGTATTTATGTAGTATAGTGATTCCTGGTATTCTGACTTCTTATTATCCCTGACTATTCTCCATCTTTTAATCCTTGACCCTGGATTGTTTCTCCACTATTGCTACATTCTGTTGTCCTTGACCTCAGCTAGTAACTGACCATTCTTTAACCTGTTGCTAAGGTCTTTGTCACTTTTCTGTTGGTGTTAAGCCTGTACAACTTTAAGGACCCATAGGCCTCCGCTATTTCTATTTCTACCTTACCGAGGTGTGACCTCAGCTCTGACTAATATTGTTAAAGTGGAAGTGAAACTTTATCTTTAGCAATATCCAAGAAGGTGAGAAGGACTGCATGGAACCCAGGAAAGTGTCAAACCCTTTAAAAACACTCCTTGCTATGGGATAGGGTAAGGAGACCCCTGGCACCATGACCATTACAGATGGCTGTAGTTGTGACAGTGCATAGAAAACTCCTTTGGTACCCCATACTCTTAAACAACAATATTCATAACCTTAAAAAAGTAACAATAATCAATTAAGTTGCAAAAGGTAAAATTGTTGGGAGCCGCCATTTCAGGTTACATTCCATACCAAGCAAAGTCAGATACCAGAAAAATAAGTTGCAAATCTAGAGCAAGTTATCTTGAGTATTGTTTTATAAAGAATAAAAGCGATGAAGCCTGCAGTCTATTAGCATTAATTGCGCTCATGGTCAGCTGTTCTTACCTCCAGTGTTCCGGAACGAATGTATCAGACTTTTACGTTACCAGTGCTCGAGCATAAGAGCATTTACAAAGTATTCTCGCATGCATGTGTGCAAACAGAAATACAGTGTTAAAAAGTCTGTATCTCTGTATCTACAATCGACCTGCATCAACACCGATATTACAAAGCTTAATTACTTGTTTTGGATGTATTTTTAATATGTAACCATGATTCTGCATTGTTTGTGTGCCCCGGGGAATACTTGAAAATGAAAGAAAGCCCAATGTATACTTACTAAATAAAAAATGTAACTAAATAAAATAAAAAATATTTCTTAGAAATGGAGATAAAATCTGTTGCTGTGATATCTGAAATGACTGAACTACATAAGACATATGAAAAACAATTAATTAAGAATAGGTTTTTAAAAAGAGAAGTCTTCTCATAATCTTTCCGTGCTGGCAAATTAAATTGAAATTTGCTTACAAATGATAAAAGTTGTTTGTTAAAGAAACTAATTAAATATTAAGTCTTATGTACAGTAAAATATATGTTTAATTGAAGATGCTTAGAGGAAAAAAAGAAAAGAAAAAAGAGACGGGGAAAAGATATAATAAGTTAAAGAGAGACATAATAATGGGGAAAAGATATAATATGTTAAAGAGAGACATATTAATGAATAAACAGCGAGAAGCTACAAGCTAGGCAATAAATCTGTCTTAAAAGATAGATTTCTGTGAACAATAGAATAAAACAGGATTAAACAGAGTGATGCACAACATGCAGGAAATGCCAGTTAAATTCAACAGTACATAAAACAGAGAAACAAAGAGAATTCCATATACATCTCTGTACCTCCACTAAATAGTATTACTTGCAATCTAGGCTCATTTGTGACCAGGTAGGTAACAAATCTAGATGTTTATTTACTAAACAGTGAGAGTACTTAAAGTGACACTCCATACCTTTAAAGCACTTCAGTGTCTGTAAGGAGAGCGTCTTCTTTTTGCATTTTACAAAAAGTGCACATTTCAATACAAATTGGCCCCTTTTATAAATGAACCTTGTTACTAACCCCGGCTGTCCATCAGACAACCGGTGCTGTTACTTTCTGGTTGTTTAGCTCAGTTGAGCTAAATTCAAGAGGCAGGCAATTGCACGAAGGATCTGTCTTGCACAGACTTCCCTTTTTTCTTCCTTTGCAAAGACTTCTCATTGAGCTGCATTGGGAAGTCTGTGATTGGACAGCCACAGAAAGTCTGAGCTGGGTAATAAGGGTAGGGCGTGTAAAAACTGCAGATAAGAGATCTGCAGGTTTTGCAAGATGTTTTTAGATATTATCCAAATTTAAAAAATGCATAATTAAATGATTGCATGTTTTTATTGGGGGTATATCTACTAAACAGGATTATTTTTATTATTTGTGTGGTAAAGTGTCCCTTTAAGAAGTGACTTACACAAATTTGCCCAAAATAGCTTAAAGCGGCACTGTCATGCCGAACTTACCTTTCCCTAATCACTTCCTCTTCTCTTCCTCTCTCAGGATCTGTTCTTCATTTCTTCCTGTCTGCTCTAGTTTTCTTTAAAACATAAGACAAAGTAGGGACTATTTTGTCTAATGTATATTTCCTACGCCTGACCAGCTATGATCAGCGGAGGTGCAAAGTGTGCTCCATTTCCTGTGGTCAGAGCAATTTTCCCACAATTCTCACCTTTCCTCCGTGATCTCGCGATGCTTCCTGTCAGTATTCCCGAACGTCCTGTCACTTGGACAGAACGCCGGCGAAACTACAGAATTTCGCCCTAACAGAATGAGAACAGTCTGTTCATTCATGTTAGGATGACAATCGGTACTTTTAGGTTGGTTCGAAATGCCATTCGAATGAATGAAATTCCGATCTGTGCTGCAGCTACATCTTGCAGCCGCTTAGTAGATAGCTCTCTAATTCCCACTGTATTAGGGAGATATCTACCAAAAGGCTGAAAGACCAAGATTGGTCTTTCAGCCAACTTTACTAATACCAAGTAAAAATTACTTTGTAATAGTAATTCATCTGTCCTTACTCGCTATATCGTGGGGGCATGTCTAGTAAACAGGGGCATGTCTAGTAAGAATAAATACATAAATAACCCCCCATCTCTTAACTAGCCTGGGGGGGGACATAGTGTCCCCCCCCAAACCTCCACCCGTGCCCAACGAGTGGAGGCTATTCAACTAAACTGGGGACATAGGTTGGGGGCCCTAAATGAAAATGGGGGGACCTATTGTCCTCCCCCCGGCCCCCACCCATGAGTGGCAGGTGGGGGCCCTAAATGAAAACCTATTGTCCTCCCCCCCTGGCCCCACCCATTAGTGGCGGGTGGGGGCCTTAAATTACAATAAGGGGGACCTATTGTCCTCCCCCCAGGCCCTCACCCACGAGCAGCAGGTGGGGGCCCTAAATTACAATAAGGAGGGACCTATTGTCCTCCTCCTGGCCCCCACACATGCGTAGTGGATGGTGGCCCTAAATTACAATAAGGGGTGGGACCTATTGTCCTACCCCCGGCCCCCACCCATGAGCAGTGGAGGGGGGCCCTAAATGAAAATGGGGGGACCTATTGTCCTCCCCCTCGACACTCGATATGCACTCACACTTTATAGGAGCTTAGGTGCAGCTCCAACTTAGACGCTTGGGCAGAATAATCCCCGCCTGAGGATATGGTAGAGTAAAGACTCCATAGGAGGTTCTTGTGGATGCAGCTTCTCTTGCAGATATGTAGGAGAAATCAGAGATTTATAGAGCAATATGCCAGACTCAGTATTAAAATATATAGCTATAAAGGATGTGCACTTATGTGTTCTGGAACCAAGAGAGTGGCTCCACGGGTATGGCGTGAAGTGGTATGATCCCCACTCTAGGATATAGGTGCTGGTGGTCTATCTTCCTTTCTGTGTTAACCCATTTTTAATGTTTTAATTCTAAACAAAAGTCCTTAACAGCCCTTCCCCGCTATGCTGCTCGGGGTAATGAGGAAGCATTGGCACTGAGGAACATTAGATGGCTGTGACTGGCTGAGAGTGTCAGGTGGCCATGCCCCGCCTATCATAGTGATTATTGATGGTATGAATTGGTATGACTATGAAATTGTTTAGTCTCTTCCTTAGGCTCCAATTGGGGCTGGGCTGTGATCAACAAGGGACGTTCCTTCAGTGTTAAACTGCTCAAATATGGTTTAACATTGAATGGAGGGACAGTGCCAGGGGACGCAAGGCACTACAACTAATTAAATTAGATAAATTGGTTACAGTGCCTACTGTGTCCCTTGCAGGATATAAATCTGTTTGTAACTGCTTAATTACAATAATGTACAGAATAGGCATGATGAAAAGAGGGTACCTGGAGCCGAGAACATGTGTAATGATGCTTTCATTTGTTTAATTTAAATTACATATCAATTATTCAAATGCTTCTATAGGGGTTAAGAAAAATGGGAATTGTGTATTTAAATATATTTATATCAGGAGATTTATAGAAACAAAAGAAATCTCTTTTTTTCCCTTGCAAAACGTTTTCTAAATAAACGATATATAAATCAAATGTTCTTTAACCCCTTAAGGACACATGACGTGTGTGACACGTCATGATTCCCTTTTATTCCAGAAGTTTGGTCCTTAAGGGGTTAAAAAAAAAATGTTTTATTGTCTTTTCCAGGCTGGGTTTGTTTTTGAACACCTGTACATCAAAACATCCTTTCAAATAGGTTTTATTTATTATATGACTTTACTATCACTTCCGTTGCTATCATATTCCTCCAGCTTCAAGACATCAAGAGAAAAAATGACACGGGTTATCATTTATTACGATAAAAATCCTGAATAACAATATGTTCTATGCAGATTATAATATACTCACAAATGATTAGCAGACATTTAATTGCTATGCTAGCCCCATAAGTGTGAATTAAATATATATTCTGTGCAAAATACAAACTGCTGAAAATGGTCTCTCTTGATCACCTGTGGTACCTTCAGTTAAAGACAACTATAATTCTCCTGATTTTCTTTTAAAAAGATAGTTTAGCGTTTTTATTTTAACCTCTTACAGATCAATTGTTACCATCATTATGTGAATACAAATACAAAAAAACAAGTCCTGCACTCACTCCCGTCACTCCTGGGCGGCAGCAACGACCACAGTACACATCAGCCCCAATACATATAGTAAAAACCAAAGAAAAAGTTACCTGTGCTCTCTCCTAAATCCCTATGTATAGTTAAACAAATGGAGGTCATTTAGTTACTCAAATGGCCATTGGAGGGAATGCCCGCCTGCCAATTCCAAGGCAGACCCCCTTAGGTGGATCCTACACTGACCTTTCACCTTGCTTCCTTGAGCTTCTGGCAAAGATATCTCTAATGAGACAGAGAGGGGTATTTTTTATATACACCTCTATATACTTATTAACCCTTAATAGGGAACACATGGGATGGGCGGCAGCATTGTAACATAGCTGTGTGATACAAAAAGTGAATACAAATACAAAAGAACAAGTCCTGCGCTCACTCCCATCACTCCTGGACGGCAGCAACAACCATAAATAGCTTCTTGCCAGAAGCTCAAGAAAGCGAAATGAAAGGTTAGTGTAGGACCCACCTAGTGTAGGAGAGGTTTACCTTGACGTGGCAGGTGGGCTAAAATCTCATGGCCATTGGAGAAACTAAATAACCTACATTTATTTAAATATGCATAGGGATTTGTGAAGAGCGCAGGTAACATTTTTCTTTGATTTCTCACAATGACAGGACAGTGATAGGTAAATTTAGGCTCTCAGTCTATCAAAAGCGCCCAATGAGAAGGATTCTTTATTAAAGCCAGGGTTGGAGAAATACAGAGAGCCAATAGGACTGGTGTCATGCCCAGTACTTTGGTATTAAACTGTTCCAAAACGGCTTAACCACAAAAGTTAAGACGGCACATAGGACCTACAAAAAAAATTACATAGCAACTTAATTGCGATAAAGTTGTTCTGGTGCCTGAGGTGTTCCTTTAACTCTGAGCCATCATTCTCAATTTTGTAATCAAGTGCTGGCACCCCAAAGACTGTCAGTAAGCAGGCATAACTCAAATTCTTTGATGCATATGTGCATCTAAAACATCCAATCGGATACATAATTTGGTACATTGTGTGTTATATATATTTCAAAGGTACACCTTGAAAACAGTAATATAGACCTGTGTCATATATGTCCATCTTCCATCTTCATCCAATCTTTACATTAATCCCTTAGGGTCCTGGCGAATATATACATTTTATGCAGCCGTGGCAAATTTATCAAACCCATATTTTTATTTCTTTGTTTTGAGATTTCGCGGCTTTCATTTTCTGACCACTGCCGAGAATGATTAATCTTTCTCAACCCTCCGTTTACTCCCTAGCTTTTGAATAATAGTATTAAACATTACTGTTCCGGGAGGATTTCCCTTTAATAACCCAGGCTTCGCCCTGATTGGAACGGAGGAGTGAGAGGCATAAAAGATTTGCTGCAAAGATATCTCCCTTTAGAATGTTATTCTTTGTAATTCTATTTGGAGGTTGATATGAATTATCTTGAGTTAAGGGGCTGTTCGAGAAGCCTGATGTGACCCTTGTGTCGAGACAATGCTTCACAGGCTCATAATATAGATGTTGTAGCTATTGCTTTGAATAGTCTTATCCATCTCTCAACTCCCATAAATACTTTATCAAGAAGCCCAAAGCTGTACTTCTTACTCAATGTAATTTAAGAACTCCTCATCAATCATAATACAATAGAGGTGTTCGGTGGATGCTGTCAAAATGCACGAACTTTTTAACAGTGTAGACTTTCCCCCTTGAATCACATATACATAAAAACATTTAAAAGCACCTTGGTGTCTGGATAGTATTAACAGTGAGGGTGTAGAGCACAAGAACTGATATATTTTGCCAGCAAAGGCTTTATTCACTAAACAGTGAGTTACACATTTATCCGACCAAAGTTAACTTTGTTTCCCCTTGCAGCGCAATGACATCAACCATTATCATTGGGAGAACATGCGCCTTTAACTCTTGAGCACAAATTGCCAGGTAAAGCAGAGCACATACTTACCCACCCGAGGATCCCTTAAATGGCAGTGCTCAAGAAACTTACACTGCGAGAATCGACCAGTTTCCTTTACGGAGACTTAAAAGATAAGTTGCAACATGGCAATTTGGCTTCAGTTTTCTTATTTAGAAAACTGACTTTGAAGTGAAGACAAACTAAGAGGGTTATACACTAAAGTGAGAATTTTAGGCAATTCAGAGTGAATGTTAAATTTAAGGCCAATGTATCCAACCAGAATCATCATAGCTGACTTGCGGAATTATTGCAGTTTACCTACTTTGGCCTTAAATTGTAAATTCACTTTGAATAAATTCTGAATTCCCAGCAATTCTCACATTAGTAAATTACTCTGAAGGAGGCATATTCACGGAACCAGGAATTGTAGAGCATTGACAATAGAATAGCATTTTTAGGCCAAAATAACTGAATTAGAAAAGAAAAAAAAAAAACAATATTTCTGTTTAGTTCAGCTATTTTGGAATAAAATGTATATTTCCTTTATCAATTTTACACAGTTCTTGGTTTATTAAACAGACCAATAAGAAATCTTTTTTATAATAGGTGTGCTTTTTTTTGTTTTGTTCACAATGTGGTATCTCTATGTAGCATCATGTGAAGCAGTCATTTTCTGATATGGCGCTCATCTTGACGTGAATTTCTTTTGAAAGTGACCGTATCTCACAGCATGTAAGAGCCCATGTGTTATTCCCACATAGTTACATTCGCACGGCTATTTTCCAGGTCAGTGTGCAGCTTGTTAAACCTTAAATAAAACTAAAAAAATGCTTGGGCTCAGGAAGTGTGTAATATCCTCTCGAGATTTAATTATCCTTCATATGTCCTTATCGGGGCCATCGAGGGAGATGAGAGGTGGAACACATTTATATGATTATATTAGAGTGTGCATTCTATAGGTAAACAACATGCTACAAATTTTCTTGGCAACAACACTGGTGAGAAAACCATAATAGTAAATTCTGTAGCATGTTGGTCCAATTCTCTGGTTGGAATCTTAGGCTTCAATAAGCAGTTTCATTGCAACTGAAGCACTTTTGCTGTAAATTCATCTTATTGTTAAAATATGAGAATTGTGCTTGTTTTGATTTATCTAAATGGGCAGATCTAAGCTTCCCGCAATAACCATGCAGCACCCAAAGGGGGAGAGGAGAAAATAAACACTGTTAACCTTTATTTTGCGCAAAAGTAAATTTTTTTGTAGATTTTTCAGAAAAATAATTTAAACTTTTTATTGAAAAATTATATTGTTAGTAATTTTGTTATTTTCATGACCACAATAGTCTGTTAGGTAAATATAAATACAAAAAGAGAAGTCCTGCGCTAAAGCAGCAAGGACTACAACACACATCAGCCCCAATATGTAGTAAAAACCAAAGAAAAGAAAATGTTACTTGCGCTTTTTCCTTAATCCCTATGTATATTTAGACAAATGGAGGTCATTTAGTTGCTCCAATGGCCATTGGAGGGATGCCCGCTGTGAAGAAATGACTATATTATTCGATATTTTGTTGCATAGTTCTTGTTTTTTTTGTGTACTTTTCATTCGGCAGATGGGACTGCCGAACCGAGACCACCCCTGGCTCACTTAACTTCAAAGCCGGCATCACTTTCACCCTCTATGTGTGCGGTCAGCGTTCGTACTGTCGAACGCCACGTGGCAGAGAAAACCGCGGCCATCTTTTTTTTCGCCAAACAAAGGCAGCGGGACTTGGTCGTCGAGTGTCTGGAACTAAAATCGGACACTCGACTTCCCAAACACCGGTCTCCATCATGCGAACGCTGGAACTAGTGATACCGATTAGCTAGGAGAGCGCTATTCGGTACAAATATGCACACGAATGAGGGGAACAATCGCTGCTAGGAGCCAGGGGAATTCATTCGGTACTTTTATGCATTTCTTCCCTTTTTCTGAAGTGACCGGCAAAACCACACGAACCTCTGGAACTATTTTGGGCAGTCCGCCCCCAGTGGACCGGTCACAAAGGACTTCCATACTTTTTGCGAACCCCTGAACCGATCCGGGTGAAATTTGGATATGTTGGTCACCCGGATCGGGGCTATCAGGGGATATAGTATTTGTGGGGATACCCCAGGTATAAAGGGGTGTTCCAGAAGTTGGGGAAAATGGTGAATTTTCAGCCTGGAGATAATTAGGTTGGCACTATATCAGACCTGATTATCTCCAGGACTAGGGGAGGGAACTGCCTGTTTGTATTAGGTGTGTTTTATATTTTTACTGTCCAGGATTGGATAAATATTACTCCTCCCTGTGGGATGTCCCCTTGCATGGGGACCTGCATAAAAAGCCATGTGTGTGAATAAACGTTAGTTCTGCTTGTATCCTGAATCTGGACTCTGACTGTTATTTTGGAATTCGTATGCTGTAACAAGGGAATTATCTTATGCAGCTGTTATATTCCGTAGGGATTTCGTTCCTGTGACTACCGAACCGGACTCTCGCTACCTTAGGCTCTGACCGTCCGGGAGGAAACTACCGAACTCGGTTTGGTTAAACTTGGTTTCCTTACAACTGGTGGCAAGCGGAGGGATTCGAATCCCGAATGGACATTGCAAACCAAGCAAGGGAATGAATGGCTCAGCAGTACCAGCTACTTAAAAGAACCACACTAAAGGATTTACTGGAAGCTCGAGGCAGAGTGGCAAGTAACAAGACAAAAGCCACGTTAATTGCAGAATTAATGCAGAGCGATAATACCAGCAACACAGAAATGGATCAAGAGGAAGAAAATGCGATGCAAAAGGACATCCGATGGATGCTCAGTCTGTTGGGACCCAACCCAGCTACAGAGGCGGTTCTGCAGGTCATGGCACAAGCCAGACAATCGCAAAAAGAGCGAGAGGACCGGGACAGACCGTCACAGGGGGATTTACTACACTCCCCGGGAAGTACTGGGGAAATCCCAAAGAAGGTAAACTATGCAGCCTTTAAATCTTTCAATGACAATGAGATGGAAATTGACAGTTACTTGCAAGACTTTGAACGCCAATGTGCACTGGAGGGATTAGACTCCACGAAATGGGCTGCAGTCATTAGCAGTAAATTGTCAGGTAGAGCAGCCGAGGCGCTGCGAGCAGTACCTGAGGGGGACATACATAATTATGAAAAAATAAAAGACATTTTGTTGGCCAGATATGCTGTAACTCCGGAGGCATACCGGAAAAAGTTTAGAGATCTGAGAAAGACTGGGAGAGATTCCCATACGGAATGGGCGTTTCGGCTACAACGGGCGGCCCGCAATTGGATGAAGGGCTGCCAAGCAACCACCCTGGAGGATGCTTTGCAACTTATGTTACTGGAGCAATTTTTTAATCACGCTGCAGAGGACATAAAAGACTGGGTTAAAGATAGAAAACCAAAAACTGTGGAGGAAGCCGCCAGGTTAGCGGATGAGTATCAGGATAATAGGAGGAAGGAGCAAGGGGTGAGCAGACCACCTTTTAAGCCTAACTACCAGGCTCCAACAACCCCTACCCCTCCTAGACCCGCCATGAGTAACCCTTCACCGAACCCAGCAAACACACCACGTCCCCCTGCAGTGTGTCATTATTGCAAACAACCAGGGCATTACAAGAATCAGTGCCCTCGCTTAAACCGGGGAAGCTGGGAAAGGCAACCCCCACAACAACCCAGGGCAGCTGCTCATTGTGTGCAACAGGAAGGCACAACCGGTGTTCCTAACCAAGAAGAACAGTGGAGTGTATTGCACGAGGTCAACCCAGTTCAAGCTGGGGGTGACAACCGGGACCACCACCGCCAATGGATTACCGTAGATGGCGTGGGGGCCCGGGCTCTGAGAGACTCTGGGGCTACTTTGACTGTGGTGCAACCTCACACGATCAGAGCGCAAGCTCGCACCGGACGCACAGTCGCTGTGAGGGTGGCTGGGGGCGCTATTCACAAACTGCCCACCGCTAATATCCTTGTTGATTGGGGTTCCGGGTCCAAACAGCTGGAGGTGGGGATTATGCAAGAACTACCCGCCGAGGTTTTGTTGGGGAATGATGTAGGATGCTTGACCTCCCAACTGGCCCGAGACCCCCCTGCTGAGGCATACCCAGTTACCACCCGAGCTCAAGCCAGACTGGAAGCTCCGCTGCACTCTGAGGAAAACCAGGTAAGAGTCGAAATACCCCCCTTACCCGATCCTACCTTCCCTTTCTGGGATACCCCCCAGGGGTTTGAACAAGAGCAGCGTACCGACCCCACATTAGAGGGTTATAGGAAGGCAGCGGCCGTTACCCCAGGGAACAACCCGCACGAAAAGTTTGAGTGGTATAAGGGGTTTCTATATAGAGTGACCGAGGGGGTGGGACAGGGGGCCACCCAGGTCATCAAAAGACAATTAATTGTACCCCGTAAATTCCGGGCTGAGTTGTTAAAACTCAGTCATGACATTCCCCTAGCAGGACATTTAGGGGTTAAAAAGACAAGAGACAGGTTAACCCAAACCTTCTTCTGGCCCAGGGTCACCCAGGACCTCAAGTATTATTGCAGGACGTGCGACGTCTGCCAAAGGGTGGGAAAAAGGGGAGATCTTCGGAAGGCCAAACTTCACCCATTGCCCATTATAGAACAGCCCTTTCACCGAGTAGCGGTAGATTTAATAGGACCCCTCAGCCGACCCAGCCAGTCGGGCAAAAAGTTCATACTAACCGTGGTCGACTACGCCACTAGGTACCCGGAGGCAGTCGCCCTCACCAATATAGAGGCCGAGACCGTGGCCGAAGCCCTTATTCAGATTTTCACCCGAGTAGGTTTCCCACAAGAGATCCTATCCGATCGGGGAACTCAGTTCACGGCTACCCTGACACAACAATTGTGGCAGAGCTGTGGAGTGAAACCCCTGTTCAGCGCCCCGTACCATCCCCAGACTAACGGGCTCTGTGAACGTTTCAATGGCACTCTAAAACAGATGCTAAAAACCTTTACGGAGTCCCACAAGAACTGGGAAAAATTCCTCCCCCACCTTCTGTTTGCCTACCGTGAGGTGCCCCAGGCCTCCACTGGGTTTTCCCCCTTCGAACTCCTGTATGGGAGAAAAGTTCGGGGCCCACTGGAGCTCGTACGGGAGCACTGGGAGGGCAATACAGACGAGGGGGGAGTCCCTATCGTCCAGTATGTTCTGGAGTTCCGGGACCGTCTGCGGGCGCTCACCGCATCGGTTCGGGAGAACCTGCAGACGGCCCAGGAGGACCAGAGGAAATGGTACGATAGGGGAGCCCAAGATAGAGTACTAGAATTGGGGCAGAAGGTGTTAGCTTTGAGGCCAGTTAAAAAGGATAAGCTGCAAGCCGCATGGCAGGGACCATTTAAGGTAGTAGAACGGGTTAGCGAGACCACCTACATCGTGAGCAAATGCTCAGATGAAAGGCTGACCAAAGCCTTCCATGTGAATATGCTCAAACCATACTTTGAGAGAACAGAGGATGTG
Organism: Pelobates fuscus; assembly: GCF_036172605.1. Taxonomy (NCBI): domain Eukaryota; kingdom Metazoa; phylum Chordata; class Amphibia; order Anura; family Pelobatidae; genus Pelobates; species Pelobates fuscus. The sequence goes on along the minus strand of NC_086327.1, from coordinate 90,864,851 downwards.
GGCGCCGTGTGTGCGCCCGCCACAGAAGATAGTGAGGGACTACCCCTTCCCGATTTACTAGACACCGCTCCCTGTACTATTGACCAAGTAAGCTTGGGTCAAAATTTAAACCCCCTGGAGAAAGGTGAGGCCACGCAACTGCTGCAAAGATATCAAGAGATGTTTTCAGCCACCCCAGGCTATACCTCCGCTGCGGTACACCGCGTGGAAACCCAGGGAGAGACGCCACTGCGGCAACAACCCTATCGGATCCCGGAAGCAGTGCGTGAGAGTATGCTCACTGAGTTAAGGGATATGTTACAGTTAGGGGTAATAGAACCCTCGCAAAGTCCTTGGGCCTCCCCGGTAGTCCTAGTACCGAAGCGCGACGGTACCACGCGCTTCTGTGTAGACTATCGGAGGCTTAACGATCGTACCATAACAGACGCCTACCCCATGCCCAGAATAGATGAGCTCTTAGACCGTATGGCGGGGGGGAACTACTTGACTACCCTGGACCTGTGCAAAGGTTATTGGCAGATCCCCTTGGAGCCTGCGGCCATCCCCAAGTCGGCATTCGTCACCCCTTTCGGGCTATACCAATTCAAGGTTATGCCCTTTGGGATGAAGAATGCCCCGGCTACCTTTCAGAGGATGGCCGATAGGCTCCTGGAGGGGTTTCAGGACTTCGCATGCGCGTATCTAGACGATATTGCCGTCTACAGCCGCACATGGGGAGACCATCTGGGCCATGTGTCCAGGGTACTCCAACGAATCCACCTCGCCGGGCTCACGTTAAAACCCGACAAATGTCACGTAGGTCTGGCCGAGGTACAGTATCTCGGCCACAGGGTGGGCTCCGGTAGACAGCGTCCAGAGCCAGCGAAGGTAGAGGCCATAGCGAACTGGCCCCAACCTAGGACCAAAACCCAGGTACTAGCTTTCTTAGGGACGGCCGGTTATTATAGAAAGTTTGTCCCAGAGTACAGCGCCCTGGCCAAACCCCTCACCGACCTTACCAAAAAGGCCCTCCCCAAACAGGTTTCCTGGACCCCAGAGTGCACGGACGCTTTCCAGAAGCTTAAAGCGGCATTGAGTGAGGCTCCTGTGTTGGCAGCACCTGACTACACTAAACAATTTCTTGTACACACAGATGCCTCCATGTTCGGACTGGGAGCCGTGCTAAGCCAAGTGGGCACAGACGGCATGGACCACCCGGTGGCATACCTCAGCCGTAAACTGTTACCCCGAGAGGTCAGCTATGCCACCGTAGAAAAAGAATGCTTGGCCCTCGTGTGGGCACTCAAGAAGCTACAGCCCTATTTGTATGGGCGGGCATTTACCCTTATGACGGACCACAACCCCCTGGTATGGCTTAACCGGGTAGCTGGAGACAATCCCAGGCTATTACGGTGGAGCCTAGCCCTTCAACCTTATAATTTTACTATGCAGTACCGGCCCGGAAAACAAAATGGTAATGCGGATGGCCTGTCACGCCAGACCGAACTGGACTCCTAAACCTCTACTTTTCTCGGACATCCCCAAGCCAATCCGACAGGGTCTAGGCGGGTATGCCGACCTATGGACTTATAGGGGAGCAGTGTGAAGAAATGACTATATTATTCGATATTTTGTTGCATAGTTCTTGTTTTTTTTGTGTACTTTTCATTCGGCAGATGGGACTGCCGAACCGAGACCACCCCTGGCTCACTTAACTTCAAAGCCGGCATCACTTTCACCCTCTATGTGTGCGGTCAGCGTTCGTACTGTCGAACGCCACGTGGCAGAGAAAACCGCGGCCATCTTTTTTTTCGCCAAACAAAGGCAGCGGGACTTGGTCGTCGAGTGTCTGGAACTAAAATCGGACACTCGACTTCCCAAACACCGGTCTCCATCATGCGAACGCTGGAACTAGTGATACCGATTAGCTAGGAGAGCGCTATTCGGTACAAATATGCACACGAATGAGGGGAACAATCGCTGCTAGGAGCCAGGGGAATTCATTCGGTACTTTTATGCATTTCTTCCCTTTTTCTGAAGTGACCGGCAAAACCACACGAACCTCTGGAACTATTTTGGGCAGTCCGCCCCCAGTGGACCGGTCACAAAGGACTTCCATACTTTTTGCGAACCCCTGAACCGATCCGGGTGAAATTTGGATATGTTGGTCACCCGGATCGGGGCTATCAGGGGATATAGTATTTGTGGGGATACCCCAGGTATAAAGGGGTGTTCCAGAAGTTGGGGAAAATGGTGAATTTTCAGCCTGGAGATAATTAGGTTGGCACTATATCAGACCTGATTATCTCCAGGACTAGGGGAGGGAACTGCCTGTTTGTATTAGGTGTGTTTTATATTTTTACTGTCCAGGATTGGATAAATATTACTCCTCCCTGTGGGATGTCCCCTTGCATGGGGACCTGCATAAAAAGCCATGTGTGTGAATAAACGTTAGTTCTGCTTGTATCCTGAATCTGGACTCTGACTGTTATTTTGGAATTCGTATGCTGTAACAAGGGAATTATCTTATGCAGCTGTTATATTCCGTAGGGATTTCGTTCCTGTGACTACCGAACCGGACTCTCGCTACCTTAGGCTCTGACCGTCCGGGAGGAAACTACCGAACTCGGTTTGGTTAAACTTGGTTTCCTTACACCCGCCTGCCAACGTCAAGGCAGACCCCCCCTAAGCGGGTCCTAACACTGACCCTTCAGCCTGCTTCCTTGAGCTTCTGGCAAAGATATCTCTAATGAGACAGAAAGGGGTATTTTTTATATACACCCCTTTTCTTATTAACCCTTAATAGGGAACACATGGGATGGGTAGCAGCATTGTAACCAGGCTGTGTGATACAAAGTAAATACAAATACAAAAAGAGAAGTCCTGCGCTAAAGCAGCAAGGACTACAACACACATCAGCCCCAATATGTAGTAAAAACCAAAGAAAAGAAAATGTTACTTGCGCTTTTTCCTTAATCCCTATGTATATTTAGACAAATGGAGGTCATTTAGTTGCTCCAATGGCCATTGGAGGGATGCCCGCCTGCCAACGTCAAGGCAGACCCCCCCTAAGCGGGTCCTAACACTGACCCTTCAGCCTGCTTCCTTGAGCTTCTGGCAAAGATATCTCTAATGAGACAGAAAGGGGTATTTTTTATATACACCCCTTTACTTATTAACCCTTAATAGGGAACACATGGGATGGGTAGCAGCATTGTAACCAGGCTGTGTGATACAAAGTAAATACAAATACAAAAAGAGAAGTCCTGCGCTAAAGCAGCAAGGACTACAACACACATCAGCCCCAATATGTAGTAAAAACCAAAGAAAAGAAAATGTTACTTGCGCTTTTTCCTTAATCCCTATGTATATTTAGACAAATGGAGGTCATTTAGTTGCTCCAATGGCCATTGGAGGGATGCCCGCCTGCCAACGTCAAGGCAGACCCCCCCTAAGCGGGTCCTAACACTGACCCTTCAGCCTGCTTCCTTGAGCTTCTGGCAAAGATATCTCTAATGAGACAGAAAGGGGTATTTTTTATATACACCCCTTTACTTATTAACCCTTAATAGGGAACACATGGGATGGGTAGCAGCATTGTAACCAGGCTGTGTGATACAAAGTAAATACAAATACAAAAAGAGAAGTCCTGCGCTAAAGCAGCAAGGACTACAACACACATCAGCCCCAATATGTAGTAAAAACCAAAGAAAAGAAAATGTTACTTGCGCTTTTTCCTTAATCCCTATGTATATTTAGACAAATGGAGGTCATTTAGTTGCTCCAATGGCCATTGGAGGGATGCCCGCCTGCCAACGTCAAGGCAGACCCCCCCTAAGCGGGTCCTAACACTGACCCTTCAGCCTGCTTCCTTGAGCTTCTGGCAAAGATATCTCTAATGAGACAGAAAGGGGTATTTTTTATATACACCCCTTTACTTATTAACCCTTAATAGGGAACACATGGGATGGGTAGCAGCATTGTAACCAGGCTGTGTGATACAAAGTAAATACAAATACAAAAAGAGAAGTCCTGCGCTAAAGCAGCAAGGACTACAACACACATCAGCCCCAATATGTAGTAAAAACCAAAGAAAAGAAAATGTTACTTGCGCTTTTTCCTTAATCCCTATGTATATTTAGACAAATGGAGGTCATTTAGTTGCTCCAATGGCCATTGGAGGGATGCCCGCCTGCCAACGTCAAGGCAGACCCCCCCTAAGCGGGTCCTAACACTGACCCTTCAGCCTGCTTCCTTGAGCTTCTGGCAAAGATATCTCTAATGAGACAGAAAGGGGTATTTTTTATATACACCCCTTTACTTATTAACCCTTAATAGGGAACACATGGGATGGGTAGCAGCATTGTAACCAGGCTGTGTGATACAAAGTAAATACAAATACAAAAAGAGAAGTCCTGCGCTAAAGCAGCAAGGACTACAACACACATCAGCCCCAATATGTAGTAAAAACCAAAGAAAAGAAAATGTTACTTGCGCTTTTTCCTTAATCCCTATGTATATTTAGACAAATGGAGGTCATTTAGTTGCTCCAATGGCCATTGGAGGGATGCCCGCCTGCCAACGTCAAGGCAGACCCCCCCTAAGCGGGTCCTAACACTGACCCTTCAGCCTGCTTCCTTGAGCTTCTGGCAAAGATATCTCTAATGAGACAGAAAGGGGTATTTTTTATATACACCCCTTTACTTATTAACCCTTAATAGGGAACACATGTGATGGGTAGCAGCATTTTAACCAGGCTGTGTGATACAAAGTAAATACAAATACAAAAAGAGAAGTCCTGCGCTAAAGCAGCAAGGACTACAACACACATCAGCCCCAATATGTAGTAAAAACCAAAGAAAAGAAAATGTTACTTGCGCTTTTTCCTTAATCCCTATGTATATTTAGACAAATGGAGGTCATTTAGTTGCTCCAATGGCCATTGGAGGGATGCCCGCCTGCCAACGTCAAGGCAGACCCCCCCTAAGCGGGTCCTAACACTGACCCTTCAGCCTGCTTCCTTGAGCTTCTGGCAAAGATATCTCTAATGAGACAGAAAGGGGTATTTTTTATATACACCCCTTTACTTATTAACCCTTAATAGGGAACACATGGGATGGGTAGCAGCATTGTAACCAGGCTGTGTGATACAAAGTAAATACAAATACAAAAAGAGAAGTCCTGCGCTAAAGCAGCAAGGACTACAACACACATCAGCCCCAATATGTAGTAAAAACCAAAGAAAAGAAAATGTTACTTGCGCTTTTTCCTTAATCCCTATGTATATTTAGACAAATGGAGGTCATTTAGTTGCTCCAATGGCCATTGGAGGGATGCCCGCCTGCCAACGTCAAGGCAGACCCCCCCTAAGCGGGTCCTAACACTGACCCTTCAGCCTGCTTCCTTGAGCTTCTGGCAAAGATATCTCTAATGAGACAGAAAGGGGTATTTTTTATATACACCCCTTTACTTATTAACCCTTAATAGGGAACACATGGGATGGGTAGCAGCATTGTAACCAGGCTGTGTGATACAAAGTAAATACAAATACAAAAAGAGAAGTCCTGCGCTAAAGCAGCAAGGACTACAACACACATCAGCCCCAATATGTAGTAAAAACCAAAGAAAAGAAAATGTTACTTGCGCTTTTTCCTTAATCCCTATGTATATTTAGACAAATGGAGGTCATTTAGTTGCTCCAATGGCCATTGGAGGGATGCCCGCCTGCCAACGTCAAGGCAGACCCCCCCCTAAGCGGGTCCTAACACTGACCCTTCAGCCTGCTTCCTTGAGCTTCTGGCAAAGATATCTCTAATGAGACAGAAAGGGGTATTTTTTATATACACCCCTTTACTTATTAACCCTTAATAGGGAACACATGGGATGGGTAGCAGCATTGTAACCAGGCTGTGTGATACAAAGTAAATACAAATACAAAAAGAGAAGTCCTGCGCTAAAGCAGCAAGGACTACAACACACATCAGCCCCAATATGTAGTAAAAACCAAAGAAAAGAAAATGTTATTTGCGCTTTTTCCTTAATCCCTATGTATATTTAGACAAATGGAGGTCATTTAGTTGCTCCAATGGCCATTGGAGGGATGCCCGCCTGCCAACGTCAAGGCAGACCCCCCCTAAGCGGGTCCTAACACTGACCCTTCAGCCTGCTTCCTTGAGCTTCTGGCAAAGATATCTCTAATGAGACAGAAAGGGGTATTTTTTATATACACCCCTTTACTTATTAACCCTTAATAGGGAACACATGGGATGGGTAGCAGCATTGTAACCAGGCTGTGTGATACAAAGTAAATACAAATACAAAAAGAGAAGTCCTGCGCTAAAGCAGCAAGGACTACAACACACATCAGCCCCAATATGTAGTAAAAACCAAAGAAAAGAAAATGTTACTTGCGCTTTTTCCTTAATCCCTATGTATATTTAGACAAATGGAGGTCATTTAGTTGCTCCAATGGCCATTGGAGGGATGCCCGCCTGCCAACGTCAAGGCAGACCCCCCCTAAGCGGGTCCTAACACTGACCCTTCAGCCTGCTTCCTTGAGCTTCTGGCAAAGATATCTCTAATGAGACAGAAAGGGGTATTTTTTATATACACCCCTTTACTTATTAACCCTTAATAGGGAACACATGGGATGGGTAGCAGCATTGTAACCAGGCTGTGTGATACAAAGTAAATACAAATACAAAAAGAGAAGTCCTGCGCTAAAGCAGCAAGGACTACAACACACATCAGCCCCAATATGTAGTAAAAACCAAAGAAAAGAAAATGTTACTTGCGCTTTTTCCTTAATCCCTATGTATATTTAGACAAATGGAGGTCATTTAGTTGCTCCAATGGCCATTGGAGGGATGCCCGCCTGCCAACGTCAAGGCAGACCCCCCCTAAGCGGGTCCTAACACTGACCCTTCAGCCTGCTTCCTTGAGCTTCTGGCAAAGATATCTCTAATGAGACAGAAAGGGGTATTTTTTATATACACCCCTTTACTTATTAACCCTTAATAGGGAACACATGGGATGGGTAGCAGCATTGTAACCAGGCTGTGTGATACAAAGTAAATACAAATACAAAAAGAGAAGTCCTGCGCTAAAGCAGCAAGGACTACAACACACATCAGCCCCAATATGTAGTAAAAACCAAAGAAAAGAAAATGTTACTTGCGCTTTTTCCTTAATCCCTATGTATATTTAGACAAATGGAGGTCATTTAGTTGCTCCAATGGCCATTGGAGGGATGCCCGCCTGTCAACGTCAAGGCAGGCCCCCCCTAAGCGGGTCCTAACACTGACCCTTCAGCCTGCTTCCTTGAGCTTCTGGCAAAGATATCTCTAATGAGACAGAAAGGGGTATTTTTTATATACACCCCTTTACTTATTAACCCTTAATAGGGAACACATGGGATGGGTAGCAGCATTGTAACCAGGCTGTGTGATACAAAGTAAATACAAATACAAAAAGAGAAGTCCTGCGCTAAAGCAGCAAGGACTACAACACACATCAGCCCCAATATGTAGTAAAAACCAAAGAAAAGAAAATGTTACTTGCGCTTTTTCCTTAATCCCTATGTATATTTAGACAAATGGAGGTCATTTAGTTGCTCCAATGGCCATTGGAGGGATGCCCGCCTGCCAACGTCAAGGCAGACCCCCCCTAAGCGGGTCCTAACACTGACCCTTCAGCCTGCTTCCTTGAGCTTCTGGCAAAGATATCTCTAATGAGACAGAAGGTTAGGTAAATGTTAGGTAAATATGCTCGCTAATAATAATCAGGATTTTTTCAGACTAATTTGAAAATAGGAGCCGTTAGTTAAAGGAACAATCTAAGTAATAGTTAAAGGCACAGTTTCAGTAACATGAATGGGCTATATGATAATAGCCTTTTGTTGCCATCTCCTATATTTTTGTCAAGTTCCTTGGGAGGATTTTGACAAAATTGTGGCTCTTCCAAGTTTCCAAACAAGGTGAACTCTTCGACCACAATGATAATGTGACATTTACACTTCATTTGCATTGTAAATTTTATCCAACCTAGAGAGTGTTAATTGGCTGATTTAATTAGAAATACAAGGCCCAAGAAGGCACATCAAAGATCTCAGCAGAGGTAAAAGATAGCTCTAATAAGAGAAAATTGAATACATTACATGAACAAAATTTCCTTTTAAAATTCTGTAAATAGATTGGGATGTGAAAAGGTCAACTTTTCAAAGAATATTAAGTGGGGGAACCCACCTGATATAGAGCCCAAATGATAACATTTATTCTTTTCCTACTCAAATGTGTCGGAATATATTTAGCCATCATTAGATCAGTTTCGCATTTATATAGTCATTTTGGCTCACTCATACAGTATTTCTAATAATAGCACATTAATTGAAAAACAGCTGTGAATTACCACTCCATTTATCTAGTGTTTGGGAGATACTGAACAGTACACGCTAACTCATTAGTTACAACTGTAAAGCAAAAAGCAGGGGCTAATGAGATTATTTGGTAAATTATTAAATAATCGCTCCAACTGGGTGTTAGCCACCTAATGCACAATTGAGATTATTCATTAAGAGAATCTAAAAATGTTTTTCAATTTATGACATCTTGCTATTTTAAATTCATGCCATTTATGCCATTGGATTACAAAAAAAATTGGATCTCCAAAACAAGCATATTATATATATATATTACATCTCATTTGTTTGTATTTTCTGTATTTTCTGCCTAAAACTATGCTGTTTTTTATAGTCTTATGTAAGTCTGTCTTTGATACATTCAAATATAAATAAATAAATGAAAAATTATGCCATCTTCTCCAAAACTGTTTTTTTCTCAGTAAATCCTATTTCTTCCATTTTTTTTTCAATCAGACTTGCTTTATATACCACAAATGTCTTTGTGCTTAACTAAACTTTTCAGCATGGCAATAGAAGTACTGTTTCTATTCACTTATTGAATAGCAATGAAGCTACTAGTGTCTTTGCAAGTATTGAGCAGCTGTACCCATGAGTTAAAAGTGTATGGTTCTTGATCGTGTGATGTCACAAATTTCCAATTTGAATGCCATGCACGAATGGTCAAACTCGACCTAAAGGTTACTTACATCATAGTGCGCATCACCACAGAGTTTCAGGAATAGCTCCAGTTTCATTGGAAAGGGTTGAAATGGCAATTCATGATTTGCTGATTATGTTGTAAGATATTCTCGTACTCCAGTGTCATTTGGGCATCCTGGTCAGTTGGGAGAAAGGAATTCTCCTTCTCGCTCAGGATTGACCAACATTGCAGTGGACTGGAATTCCAGGTATATGAAGGATCCCAGCAATTGGTGTCTGGGTGGCACCATATTTCTTTGATTGCTCTCCATTCAGGATCCTCTGGATATAAATCTGTTTGCATACAGTTGGAGATCAGATCTGGCAGCACTAGCCGTGCATGCTTTCCTACAAAAATGGCCCTACTCATGCCATTATGCTTTCTCTCCATTCTTGATAATACTGGGAACACTACTTCACTTGGCACAATATTGAACATACCTGGTTCTTGTCACTCCTTTTGGATGTCGCAACCTTGGTTTCTAACACTCCTAGAGATGAGCATTGATATATTGTGATTGCTTCCTTCTTTTCTGGAACTTCTTTTGGTCCCCGATGGGAACTAACATCCTCTCCTGGTACTGCCCATCTGAAACTCTTGACATTGCTACTGTAACGAAAATATACCCCAACACGCAGGATTCAGCTAAACATAAGACAACACAGAGGGGAGATACGTCTACCGGACCTTAGAGTGGCCGGACTCAACGTATATAGGAGAAGTACAGAGTCAGGAACGATCCGAGGTCAAGGGCACAAAGAGACAGCGTAAACTAGGACTAGCCGGGGTCTGGTACACAGAAAACAGCAAGCCGGCAAACAGAACAGATAAGGATAAAGAGATAACGTAGTCAGAAAACAAAGCCAAGGTCAAGTACGAAGGAACACAACTGAACACAACAAGCGCTAAAGGGAACTGTAACAGAAACCACGATAGGGCAAGGAACTAAGGGAAAAAGGTGAGTATAAATAACTAAACACCTATTTTGATTGGCCCCTGTCATCTCCACGCCCCCAATAGTTAAGTGTATGGGGAGTGTGGTATGACAGGGACCAATGGGAGGCCTTTTCCAATTTAGGCTCCCACTGTCCCTTTAACCCCTTAAGGACACATGACATGTGTGATATGTCATGATTCCCTTTTATTCCAGAAGTTTGGTCCTTAAGGGGTTAAGAGCGCGCCCAAGACTGTGCCTTAGAGTCAGGCGGGACATGTGACTTCTTCTCGTGGTCACTGCCCGCCCTCCTGTTCCAGCCGTCGGATGAGCCGCGTGCGGCTCGTGCAGCAGCAGGACCGTGCGCGGCTCGAACAGATGACCCCGGCCGGCCCCTGGAAAGAGTAAGTACCGCTACAGCTACTCTCTGAGGACCATGGCAAAAGTATGAGTTCCAAAGTTAACTCTCAACCTTCTGGCAGGGGCTTCAGGAACGAGACAATCCTACTTGCATGACTGGAATTCTTGGTGCATGTAACTACAAATGGATCTAGTTTCAGCTCCAGTAATGCATATTCTACAGTTCTGCACTACACTTTTTGATATTGGCCTACCTTATCGCACGATAAATTTCTATCATTCAGCGATCCCTGCTGGTCACTATGGTTGTAATGGTTTTCTGGCAGGTAAATGTCTTTTTATCTGCTGTTTCTTACAAGATATTCAGTTTGCTCATCCCCCACAACCTATAACATCAGTTTGGAATGGTAATATTGTTCTTCGTATATTTAAATCTTGGGCGATAATCTCTGAATTGTCTCAGAATTGTTTGTTCTTAGTCTTATATAAAACTCACTGGCCGGAGTCTACTGTCACTCTAGCATATCGGGCACAATGGATTATGCTATTCACTGGTATTGATACATTTGTGTTTCGACCACATTCCTTGAGAGGTTGAATGCCTTCCAAAGCTTTTTTGGGGGGTTGTTGGTTAGAAGACCTTTGAGGGTTGCAGACTGGCCTTGAGAATCTCTATTCAGGGAATTGTATTTCCAACCATCCTCTCACTTTACTTCTTCTGTTATCTCACAGTTTTAAACTAGCAAATATGAGCCTCTGTGTCTTAATAAACTTACCTGATTTCACTATTAAAATGATGTAAAGTCATGATTTTCTGAAAAACACGAAGGCAAATATTGGCGTTTCCTAGGTTACATTTTTTCTACTATATTTTCCCTCCCTTTTTCATTTTTGTTCATCTATTCATTGTTGGTATATTGTCATGATTAGTTTGTTTATTGATGTACACTCAGATGTTGTATTCATATGTATGTATTGTTGTTTAAAATGTTATGTGACTTTGTTACAGTCTATTACATTAGTAGATGATTTCTAGATGAGTTCATTTTTACAAGTATTGCATCATATGGATGTTCAACGTGTTTCCCTGATTTATACTTACCGATTTTCCCAATTGTCTTCTAATTTCAGTTTGATATATCACTCTGGTGCCTGAGGACCTTTTTCAATTTTGCATCTTTTTTTTCTTCAATTCACCGTTACGGATTGGACTTCGTTGATTGTGAAGATAGATTGATTTATTGTTGATTATTCTGTTTGATTGTTACTTTTTCTGGTGTATCATCAAGAATGAGGAGTAGCTTCGGGTCACATTTTGGGATATGGAATGTGCAATGTTATGATTGGCTAATTTATTATTATGGATATTATTTTTTTTAATTCCATTGTACATTATTTTCTTTAGTTGCTGCCGAGGGATTAAAGAAAGCGATAAGCAAATAATCGCCTCCATGTCCTTAATAAAATCATTACTTTATATCCTTAATAAGTCATGACTTTATGTCTGTCAGAATTACTAATTGATCCAGCATGTAGAATTGTGTCACACCCAGGACTAAAAGGTAACGTATTACAGCGGCTGGGTGCAAATACCGCAAGGTGAGGAGGAATACGTTACATTGTCATGTTAATAGAAAACCTGGTAATTTTTAAACTGAGATGAAATAATAGCCAACTTAAAGCACGGTTATAATCTGGCATTTTTGGGCTAAAATTTGAAATTTACTTTGTATGCCCAACAGTTCACACTTCAAACCAGTAGGTTTGTTCTTTAAGCTGCCGCAAATCAAAGCTTCCATGGCAGAATGTCGGCAGAAACAGCTGATCGAGAAAACATCTCCAACTCACCGATAAGAACATCTTGGAATTTTGCGATTCAGATCTCAATCTGTTACATTTCCGACTTTAGAACAAGCCCCATTTGTTTAAAAGTCTAAAACACTGTCTGTATAACAAACGAATGCATACTGTTACAAATGCTTCTTTAAAGAGTGTTTTAAAAATGGTTTACAAAATAAACATGCAAACTGGAATAAATTCCTGTCCTATCTCCAAGCTAAATGCTGTAGTGAAATCACATCATAAGAATATTGCTTTGTCTAAGAATTGTTGTTCTCTTACTATTTCCCCAAAAAATTTAGTTAATGTAATACATTGAAGCATTTTATTTTTATTTTGAAACATCCTTTACAAGATAACGCTAACATTCCTAGCTTTACATTTATTTGGTTTTATTTTGCCTGGACGTGCGCATTGAAATAACGCAGCCTTTTAAATATGAAATGACAACTGCATTAAAAAAAATAAAAAAAATAAACAGTGTGTTTTATCATTTCTCTATTGAGCATCTTTTATTATAGGCAAATAAAAAACACTGTGTTGCCGAGCAGTCACAGAACTCACTGTAATAAAGATAACACTTGCGAAGGCAGACCTCCTGCTAACACTTAAACTGCAGTACATAGTGGATGAAAATAATAAAACTAACTGTCATTGATCAAACACATGTATACTTTGCTTTTTCTAGATACATCTACATAATACAGTGATGGGTAACCATAGCAACACCAATGTTTTGGAAATATTTCTCGCATAATACTTAGCTGTAGTTCAGAAAAATCTGGGATTTCAAGGTTAGCCATCGATGAGCCAACTTTGATCGGTATCCGGTTTGAACTAATGTCACACTTTTTTATTTTGAAAAAAATGATATGTGAACTATGCAGCTTCTTTATCAAGAAAACCTCTTTGTAAAAACTGTTTTTCCATTTCTGGTTTATGTTTCTAAATATCAAGGTCAGCGCATGCGTTAAGTCGTCTAGGTCGAGGATTGAGCAAGACCATCATTCTACCTCCAGACCATTCTATCCTTTGGAACCTGTGTGGCAAATAGATCTTTTATGGCACTGACAGCAAAGTGATAGTTTTTTAGCGGTTGCTACAATGCAACTCACAAAATTGCCAAAAAGTGAATGGATTAAGGCTAAAAGAAATTGCAATTCCTATTGACTTTTCTATGTGATGCTCAGATGCCAGTGCTTTTATAAGAGGTTGCTAATTGCAAGAGTCCTGATAGTCATGTTAGACAAATTAGACACAAGAAGAAAAGTTGAAAGGTTAATTTTATTTATTTTTCTATAGCACTATGGATTAAATATACCATAATGGTAGTATGGTGGTTTACCATAGGTGGACAGTTAACTTAAATTTTGTCTCAATAAATTCCTTATAAATAAATATTTATACTTTACAATTTATTTATTTTTTACAGCCAATGCTATATTTTGTTGAGCAGTATACTGACAGTGTGAGACAGTGATTGTACATAGTTACATAGGCTGAAAAGAGACGTATCCATAAAGTTCAGCCTTCCTTACATTTTTTTTTCTGTTAATCCAAAATAAGGCAACATAAACCTTAGAAGCACTTCCAATTTTGCAACAAACTAGGAAAAAAAAATCCCAGTACGATTTATCCTTTGATACCCTACAGCTGAAAAAATATATAATTGAATATTATGTTTTTGCAAGTATGAATCTAGTTGCTGTTTAAACATCTGTACAGACTCTGATAAAACCACTTCTTCAGGCAGAGAATTCCACATCCTCTTTGTCTTATGGCAAAAACACATCCTTTGCCTTAGACTAAATTTTTTTTCTTCCAGTTTAAACACATGAGCTTGTGTCCTATGTATAGTCCTGTTTGTGAATAGATTTCCACACAATGGTTTGTATTGGCCTTGTATTTTTTATTTTGAATTTAAAAAAGTCAGGCAACTATTTCTCAGAGCAGTTGCTTATTAAATAAGAAAGATCAGTAGTATAGTGCTCTGCCGGGTCACTTAACCTCCCTGGCGGTATTCCAGAGCGTGACTTGGGGTTAATTTTCGCTGCCAAAAGCGGTAACCCCGAGTCACGCTCGGGGTAGATAACAGAGCCCCCGGAGGTAAGATGTACTTACCTCCGCCGCGATCCGCTTCGGGAGGACTGCCTCACAGCCCAGGCAGCCCTCCCACGGCAAATCAGGCCCCCGGGGGCCATGTGATCGCTCTCAAAGAGCGATCACATGGCCCTCTATAGCTGTCTGTGGATCTGCCAGCAGGGGGACTGTTTGAAATATCAGACAGTCCCCCTGCTGGTGGGAAGTATAAAAAAAAAATAAAAGACAAGTGTAAAAATAAATTAAATATATTTTTATATATATATAATATGTATATATATTATTTGTGCTCGGAATTTAAATACGTAATGGATAGTAACTGAGCAAAGTTGGTTGTGGTGTGCCGAAACCAACGTACGAGTGGGCCTGTAAATAAAAGAGGGCCCACCAAGGAGAATGTAATTATAACAGGGTGTAGGTGGGTGGGAACAATCAGCTGAAAGGCAGAGGTGAGTAGGGGCTGGGAGTTTAAGTAGGGGACTTACTCCTCCCACAAATTCAGGCCTCCACAAGTTCAGGCCTTTTAACTTGTGCTCGGAATTTAAATACGTAATGGATAGTAACTGTGAGCAAAGTTGGTTGTGGTATGCCGAAACCAACGTACGAGTGGGCCTGTAAATAAAAGAGGGCAAAAAGATAAATTCGAGAAATACACACTTTATTGCATTTTTTACAAAACCAAGTTGCTGAAAGCTTGGCGAAGCTCTTTCTCCGGCTGTGGAATATATGCAGTATATATGGAGGATTTCCACCGCCCCAGTCTCTTGATGATATGGACCAGTGTGTTAGTGCTAGAGGCTGCTCCTATACGGAAGGAGTGCCTAGAGAATGCAATCGGGTTGTGTCCGAGCTTAGATAACAGAATTCTGATATGAACCATCAATTTTGCTGTGGTTAACGGGTGCCCTTGTAGTGTTAAGAGCGGAGAGTCCAGTAGGTGACCGTGCAGAGTTGACCGTAGGTGGTCTAGTACTTTTACTGGACACCAGGCATTATCAGTAGGGAAGAGAGGAATTATAGTAGGGTGTAGTGACCGGTTGGTTTTAGTTGTAGGGATCGAAAGTTGGTAGTGATCCTCTATTTTAGTGAGGTGTGATATTTTAAGTCTTAGCTTCGTATCTCCTTGACAAATTACGGTGAACTCTCTAGGTCTGAGAAAACCGTAGAAAGCGAGATATAAAGCAGATTTGATCACCGTATTTGTGCCGATGTCGAATGGGGCTGTGTCAAGGAGATTGCTAAGTGACCTGAAGATAGGCCCATCTATAGGTAATCTAATGGTAGAGAGTGGAGGTGAAACCTTTGATATTCCTTTCAAAACCTTTTTGACGGAGTATGAAGACAGGAAAGGTGTGTTGTTAGGAAAAAAAAGGTGAGGCTGTGGTGCTGGACCCCCGTGAGATATAGTTTAATGGTGTTGTGAGATAGTTTAAGGTGTAGGTGGAAAAAAGAGGCAAAAGCCACCATGGTTTGAATAGAGAAGTCACCTTGTAAACCGAACTCTGCTGTGAATTTATTAAATATATTAAGAGCCCTATTGTAAGTGATAGCCGTGTTTGGTGATAATGCTTGGTGAGTGAGTGCTCTAGCGTGGTTCAAGAGTGTGCTTAATCCAGGATTAGATCGTGGAACCGTGGTGTCCTGGATGGTTGTAGGTGAGCCGTTGGGAGTGCCTGAGAAAATGCCTGAAATTGAGAACGAGAAAGAGCGTCAGCGGCCGTGTTGTGAATACCCGGGATGTGAAAACAAACTAAGTGAAACTGGCCGGATGCTGCCAACCAGGTCAGCTTGCGAATCAGCCGCATGATGGTCAGGGAAGATGATCGCCCTTTGTTCATGATTTCGCAAGCTGCCGAGTTATCAGAGTAGCATTTGACTGCCTTGCCAGACCAGAGATGACCCCAGGTGTGTGCGGACGCCACCATGGGATAAATTTCAAATAGTGCTGAGGTCTCTCTGAATCCTGGCAAGGCATCCGTATCAGTGGGCCAATGGCCCCTGAACCAGTGGTTCCCAAAAATGGCTGCAAAACCGGTATTGGCTGCTGCGTCTGTGTGGATGATGGGTGAAGAGGTGGAGAGAGGGGGAATAAACATGGAGATTCCATTCCAGTCCTTCAAAAACTTCCCCCACATAGCTAAGTCAGCCTTGGCGTGGGGGTCCAAAGAAACTGTGCCAGAGTCCGGAACTCCGTGCAGCAGGCAAAGGAGTCTGGATATGAAAGACCTTCCCTGCGGAATGATGCGCATCGCAAAGTTCAGGGATCCGAGAAGGGACTGAAGTTATTTTCTAGTGCAAACATCATTCCGCAGGAACAAGTTATCTCCCCTCTCAAACGTGACAGTTTGTCGTGGGGGAGGCTAGCTCTGAGGTTAACCGAGTCCAGTTCTATCCCCAGAAAGGTCAATTTAGTTGTGGGGCCTATAGTTTTGGCTGTGGACAAAGGGACTCCAAGTGTGGAAAATAGTGCAGTAGTGCTTCTGATTGCTGTGGGTGAAGGTGACCCTGGCTCTATTAGTAAAAAGTCGTCGAGGTAGTGGATAATGGAGTGACACCTAGTGACGTTCAGAAGCAGCCAGCATAGTGACTCTGCGAAAATGTCGAACAGTTTGGGGCTGCTTCGAGAACCGAAAGTGAGTCATGTAGAGAAGTAATATGTCCCTCGCCATTTAACACCGTGTAAGTGCCAGAGTGAGGGGTGCATGGGTAGTAATTTAAACGCGTTTGTGATGTCCGTTTTGCTAAGCCAGGGTCGATTACCAGATGATATGATGGACTGTATGGCGTCGTCGATGGTTACGTACTGAAGTAAGAATTTGTCTGCTGGAATGAGTGCGTTTATGCTTGGAACAAAAGAGGAGTGCGGTGCCGATAAATCAATAATTAGACTTTTTTTTTGTTTTTTTTTTGTTTTGTTTTTTTAGAATATTTGTGAATAGCAATACCAATGGGGTTAGTGCGCCAGGAGGAGAATGGTGAAGAGGTGAAGGGGCCGATCATGAAACCGTTGGTGATTTCAGAGGCAATGAGAGTGTCTATGGAGACTGGGTCTAAACGTGCTGACTGGAGATTAGGGCATTCTAGTGTACCTGGGGGAATGACTACAATACCCGTGAGAAACCCTTTAGTGAACCCTGTGGTGAGATAATCCACCAGATGATTAAGCCTGGGATCCCTTGTCTTGAGCGCCACAGAGATATCACCGTAAATGAATGCCTTGTTCTCAAGTACATCCTGTGAGGCTATGAGCAAGGACACCAGACACACATCCTTCCCGTCTAGGATATCTTTCCTGATAGAGTCAGGGACGGAGTGTGCTGGTGACTCAAATGGTGTAATGGCTGTGCCCGGTTCTGGAGGGGGGAGTATAGGAGGGCATGTTGGTATAGTAGGTACAGCCGTGAAAGCGACTGGGACTACCGTGGTAGTACCTGGGGAGGAGATGGCGCTTTCCACCTTAGATAGCCTGCTATTGAGGGTCTGTAGATTGGCCAAGATCTCTGCCAGGGTATCCTGGGTGGCCGTGCTGTTGCTTGGTGGTTGTCCTTGAGAGCTAGTCCCTGGCCTGGGCTCGGGGGCTTGGTGAGTAAGTAGCCTATAAAGTTCAGCCTTCCTAGCTGTGGCCGGAAAGGGGATTCCCCTGAGCCTAAGCTCGGTCGTAATTTTGGGAATAGTCCATGCTCTCAAGGACGTGGGGGTTGAAAGAGTGAGTGATTCGCCTGGAGACCCGGGTCTGGTAGGCGTGAATGGAGTTTCTTCTGTCAATTCTTTGGTTGGAATAGGTTCTTGGGACATTCTAAAAAGGAATGATTATGTGAAAGATATATTAGAAGGGGCGTAAGGTAAGTAGGCGGGGTATGTGGGGTGGTGTATATGGAAGAACTGGACTGTAATGCTAGATGCCAAAGCGAAAAACTTAACTGTTGAATGTTTGGATAGGTGAGGCCCTGCTAATGCCAAGTGGCGGTGAGAGGCTCTACCTATGATTTGGCTTATGACGTAGTTGCCACAGACGTGGTGGCGGGATGTTGGCCTCTTGGTGACAGTAGAGAGAAATCAAAACGTGTGGCCGTGACAGGTGAGGCCCTGACTAGCGCCCTGTAGTAGGGCATGCGAGGCTTGTAACTATGATTTGGGCGTGGGGCCGTACCTCCGTGTTGAGGTGGGGGGGATGGAAGGCCTCGCTGGGACGGGTTTTCTGATAGGGTGCGCTAAGGCATTAGCCTAGACCCTGTAGCCAGTTTGATTGTATATTTAAGGATAAGGTGAGAGGACTGGAATGTTGTGTAGATACTAACCTTGACTTCTTGCGAATGGTATCTGGAACCTTCTGGTGGTAATAAGTGTGGTAAGTCTCGTCTTATGCTGTTCTTGAGGAAGAGTCCTGAGGCTTTAAGACAGATGTTGACGTATTTATGCGTATCGTGGTGGCGTATGATTTGAATTGGGAGTAGGTTGTTTGTTAGGGGCGCAACGTGAGGTCCTGCATTGAGGGATCTGGAAGGTTTAAGTGTGTGACTGGGCTGAAATAGATATTTGTGAGAAGGCTGGATGAGGCCTTGGGGTGACGATTGGACGTATTTGGGTATAGACGTAAGTACCTGAAGGTATGGCTGAGTACCGGGTCAGGTTTTGGTGTTTTCCGGAGCCTGATGGCTGTATGACCGTATGTCTGAGTAGAAATAATAGTAAAGAATTAACGTACCGTGGGCGTAAGCCTGTGGAAAAGTAGTAATGAACTTGAGACCGTGATAGGTTTTATATGAGGTGTAGTAACAAACGAGTTGTGAACTATACCTTGGTTTGACAAAGAAATTACGTTATGCGAAACGGTTTAACTGTGTAGAACCGGGGGAAGCCTAGAATAATACTGGAGCTAAGGGTTAACCGAAGAAAAATTCCATAGTTAACGACAGGTGTGGAGGTAAGTAATAAAACCCAATATGTAAACATTTTAGGCCTATGGCTTTATAATGCAAAGTGATAAAATACAATACCTGTTCCTGTAATAAAAGACCTTGAAATAAACAACTTTAGCGCAGAAAAAGCGAGAAACCGATGCAGTCTGTAAAGCCAAAAATATGTGACAGCGTGATTATATGGAAAATGAATAGTACAGACGTTTATGTGCCGGATATTGTGTTTATAAACAGTATTTATTAGTATATGTGACAAAATGAAGTGTTTAATAGGTAAATATGTGTTGTGGCAAGGTCAGAGAGGCTTTCTATGTTAGTAATAGATTGGAGTGCTCTCTATTCCCAGCATGATGAGGTTAATTGGTGGGAGTCACCCCTTGAATGTTATATACCAGGTGAATGTAATTAACCAGCACTAGGGTTTTAAAAGGTTAGCCTCTGAAGACATCAGAGAGTCTAACAGCTGGGAGAGAGGAGGCAGTTAAGCCTGAGACAAAGGTACTGTGTGAAACCTGCTTAACCCCTTAAGGACCAAACTTCTGGAATAAAAGGGAATCATGACGTGTCACACACGTCATGTGTCCTTAAGGGGTTAAAGTGCTGTATTTCATTTTGTTTAAAACTGGGAACTAGATTAGCTGGCCAGTTGGATAGTTAGTAATACTGTTTAGTAAGTCTCCAAGTTGGAGTAGGATTTATTTTCTTTTTGTTTTATTTTGTGGGAGAGCACAACCTTGTATATATTGTGGAAAGTGACAAACTGCAGTACTATTTTATCCTGACTGTTGCATTTGAAGTTTGTGACGAGCCTGGCCATCCTGCCACAGTGTATAGAAACCGTACGTTTATGATAGACGTGGATATTTTAAAAAGTAGTAAAACAAATTAACTGGTTAACATAGAAAGAAAATCACAAGGCAGATTTTTAAACAAGCTAATTATATCCCCAAACTGACAAAAAAAAGGTATCAGTAGCAATATGACCGAACAGGGAATATACGTAAAGAAAAGTAGAATTCGTGAAATAGAACTTAGTGCATACTGTAGCCTATTTGAATAATCCGAAAATGGATTTAGAGCAAGGTGTTTGTGTTTTAATCGTACGAAATAGATTGGTCCTGGGTGACCAAACGGAAATAAGAGAATGCCCGTAATAATATTACTGTGTATATAAATAATAATAGATTAGGTAGTTTCCGTACGAATATGTAAAAGCAGTGATAAAGTGCCGAGCGTTCGTCTGTTTTGGCGTGAACACTGAAATCGGTTAAAAAAGCGTGTATTTGTACGAATATGATAGAGGGAGCCTACCCCTACGTTTTTAGGCCCGAACGGCGGGAAATAGCGGGGCGCTATTTCCTACGCCTAACTTACGTGAACGTGCCGGTCTCGTGACCGGAAACCGGGTACCTTGACCGGGAACCGAGTGGAAGGCCTCAAACGGACGGAGGACTGGTCAGGACGTCTGACTGCTGGAAACAGGAAAAAATTCTGGAGGGAAGCTGGACAGGAACTGCTGGTTGCCATGGGGACAAAACAATCAGCTGAAAGGCAGAGGTGAGTAGGGGCTGGGAGTTTAAGTAGGGGACTTACTCCTCCCACAAATTCAGGCCTCCACAAGTTCAGGCCTTTTAACATATATAATATATATACATATTATATATATGTAACGTCATACAAAGTGTATTTTAATATTAATATAAGTATATATATTAATATTAAAATACACTTAGAATGACGTTACATATATATAATATGTATATATATTATATATATATAATAGATGTACATATATATATTATATATAAATACGTATAATTAAAATAATAAATAAATAAAATAATAAAATAAATAAATAAATTTGATTGACATGCCTGACAACACAGGGAGAAAGTGCAGAGAATTTAATTCGCAAGCACTATATTTGACCCTGTAACTCTCCAAGACACCATAAAACCTGTACATAGGGGGTACTGTTTTACTCAGGAGACTTCGCTGAACTCAAATATTTGTGTTTCAAACTGGTAAATTGTATTATAACGATGATATTTTAAGTAAAAGTGAAGTTTTTTGCATTTTTTACAAGCGAACTGCACTTTTATGGTCTATATTATTGTTGTAATATTTTTTACTGTTTTAAAACACTAATATTTGTGTTTAGTGAAGTCTCCCGAGAATAACAGTACCCCCCATGTACAGGTTTTATGGTGTTTTGGAAAGTTAGAGAGTCACATATAAGGCTTGCATTTCATTTTTTTCACATTGAAATTTGCCAGATTGGTTATGTTGCCTTTGAGAGCGTATGGTAGCCCAGGAATGAGAATTACCCCCATGATGGCATACCATTTGCAAAAGTAGACAACCCGAGGTATTGCAAGTGGGGTATGTCCAGTCTTTCTTAGTAGCCACTTAGTCACAAACACTGGCCAAATATTTGTTTTTTGCTTTTTTCACACAAAAACAAATATGAACGCTAACTTTGGCCAGTGTTTGTGACTAAGTGGCTACTAAAAAAGACTAAACATACCCCACTTTCAATACCTTGGCTTGTCTACTTTTTCAAATGGTATGCCATTATGGGGGTAATTCTCATTCCTGGGCTACCACACCGTCTCAAAGGTAACATTACCAATCTGGCAAATTTCAATTTGAAAATGGAATGTTCTATATTTGACCCTGTAACTTTCCAAAACAACATAAAACCTGTTAATGGGGGGTACTGTTGTACTCGTGAGACATCGCTGATTACAAATATGTGCATTTTTTTGCAGTAAAACCTAACAGTATTATGACATTCACAGTTAAAGTGTCAGACAGAAATGCAAATTTTAAAAAAAATCTTATTTTCTCACATTTTTTTTTACTTTTATTCATAATAAATGATGTTCCATATATGAATAGTTAATGATAGATTAAAGCCCTGTTTCTCCTGAACAAAATGATATATAATAAGTGTGGGTGCATATAATTTGAAAGAGGGGAACTACGGGTGAACAGACATATAGCGCAAATTCCAGTTTTTGTTTACGTTTTGTTTTGATCAGAACGTGCACTATTGACTCCGTCCTGAAGGGGTTAACTTCTCCTTGCGATCCAGCGATGTCCCCGCGCTGTGATTGGCGGTGAGAGCCCCGGCGGATGCCTCCATCTGACTTCCTGGTTCCGTCTCTGTGAGCCGCAGAGGCTCATGGGGGCGGAACTGGGCGGGTAATTCAAATGCAAAAAAATGGTACCGCTTTTGGTACAAAATTCCTGACATAATCATACCACCAGGGAGGTTAAGGGTGAGAGCCCCCAAGGTGATTATTCAAGTGGTTTCTGGGCATCACATCAGAACTTTGATGCACATCTGCTAGTTAGGTAGCATGGCAGATCACATTGAATTCCCCCACCATTGAGTATCGTCTTGTTTATAGCTATGCTTCTATTAAGATCCCAAAGAGGATCAGTAGCATGCTGTTCATGGGTAGACAGGAGGAGACATAACATATAACTGGGTCATGACATTTCTCCAACCTCTCTGTTAGTGTTGGAGTCATCAAGCCCCAGGTATTTCTGAAACCAATCATCGCTCCTGGTACTTATCATACATGAAGCGTATACTAACACAATATATAATAATAATTCAACATCATCACTGATATGTCAGCAGTAGTATAAGTCACAAGCGTGCGTTTTTTTTTTTTTTTAAAGTCAATTCAGCTAAATCTATTTTTTGATGAATGTTTTCTAATTATAGACAGGGGCGTATTAGCCGCGAGGCAAACAAGGCATTTGCCTTGGGCGGCATTTTCCAGGGGGCGGCAAAAAAAGCCGCCCCCAAATGCCCAAGGCAAATGTCTTGTTAGCCTTGCGGCTAACAGACCTGCTGGGCTGCTGCTGGGCGATCGGGCGGAACTGCCTGGCGGGCGGGCGGCCGGCGAGGGAGCACTTCCCCTGAGCTGTCTGCTCAGCTCCCTCGCCAGCCGCAGAGTGAGGCTGGGAGGCGGAGCCGGAATATGACGTCATATTCCGGCTCCCAGCCTCACTCTGAGGCGCGCGAGGGAGCTGAGCAGACAGCTCAGGGGAAGTGCTCCCTCGCCGGCCGCCCGCCCGCCAGGCAGTACCGCCCGATCGCCCAGCAGCCACTGGACCACCAGGGAGGAAGAGACACCCCCCCCTCCCCAGCATTCCCAAAGGTAAGGAGGCTGTGGGGGGGGGTGTTAAATAAAAAAAAAAAAAAAATGTGTTAAAAATAAATTTAAAAAAAAAGTGTTACAAATAAATTTAAAAAAAAACGTGTTAAAAAAATAAATAAAAAAAAAGTGTTAAAAAAAATTAAAAAAAAAATTAAAACAAATGTGTTAAAAATAAATTTTAAAAAATGTGTTAATGTGGGTGGGTGAGTGTGTGTCTGTGTCTGTTTGTGTGTGTGTGTGTGTGTGTGTCAGTGTTTGTGTCTGTTAGTGTGTGTGTGTGTGTGTCAGTGTGTGTGTCTGTTAGTGTTTGTGTCTGTTAGTGTGTGTGTGTGTCTGTTAGTGTGTGTGTGTGTGTGTGTGTTAGTGTTTGTTTCTGTGTCTGTTAGTGTTTGTTTCTGTGTCTGTTAGTGTGTGTGTCTGTGTCTGTTAGTGTGTGTGTCAGTGTGTGTGTCTGTTAGTGTGTGTGTGTGTGTCTGTTAGTGTGTGTGTGTGTGTCTGTTAGTGTGTGTGTGTGTCTGTTAGTGTGTGACTGTGTGTGTCTGTTAGTGTGTGACTGTGTGTGTCTGTTAGTGTGTGTTTGCCTGTGAGTGTGTGTGTATGTCAGTGAGTGTGTGTGTCTGCTAGTTTGTGTCTGCTAGTGAGTGAGTGTGTGTCTGTTAGTGAGTGTGTTTGTCAGTGAGTGTGAGTGTGTCTGTTAGTGTGTGTGTGTTTCTGTTAGCGAGTGTGTGTGTGTGTGTATTTAGAATGCGGGGCGGGGGGAAAGGTTGGCTGGGGGTGGCGCGGGGGGAAGGGGGGGGCGCCTGAGTTTTGTCCTGCCTAGGGCAGCACAAAACCAGGATACACCACTGATTATAGAGTTAAAGTGTAAGCTGCTGGGGAAAGCATCATTATAAGGTTCAGTTAGGAATAACTATGTATACAGCAAATAAATATAGCAAATCATTTTCAAATTTGGCACAGTTATCATATTTAACCCAGCTTTTCTACATTATATTAACAATCACTAATAGGAACACGAGGAAATAAAGATTAGTGCCTCTTGTTTAATAAAACACTTAATTAAAGCAGCAGTGGTGTTAGTTAATGATTAGATTGCATATTATTAATGAAGTGTGTTAAATATTTAATTCATTTATTTTAGATTTCCATCTTATTTTAGCATTCAACGGAATACTCCTAAGATAGCAATTATTCATACGTACCATTCAATATTGTTTCCACAGGACTAGTCTGTAATTTGCTGATATATATTTCTCAATACTCCATCATCACACAGTGGGGTTAAATCTCTAAAAAAGCAAATGCGAGAACCTACAATGCACTTACAAATTTGAGCTATTATTCCAAATGAGCTATTTTGACCTAAAATTTGTAGTTCCCTTGTCAGTTCTGCATGTTTCCCAGTTTGGTGAGTATCTCCTCTCCAAATGTCGACCCCTCACCAGTCGTCTTCAGCAACACCTATACCCTTCCTTTCTGAAAGTCATACCTTCTACTTCCCAGAGCAATTTTCTAAGTGCCACTTATTCCTTCCAACTCCCTTATCACAATTAACTGGTTGACTCCTGTCCGGTATGACTTGTGTCTTGCATCATCCTTGTCAGGTCCCCTCTCCCCTTACCTGTCAGCGAGCGGCGCGTCAAGAGGAGAGGACGCGTCCTCCTCTCCTCCTCCCAGCGGCAGCATGTATAACGCTGCACGCTGGGAGCCGGCACTTATATCTGACCACCGGGGTCAATCACGTGACCCGGCATTAAAGCTACAGCACAATAATCACAGTGGGGGTATAGATATCCCCCATGTGTGATTGTTTATTCTGATTGGAAGTTATCCAATCAGAATTAAGCTCAGGGTTTAAATACTTACCTTTCCTGTCTCTCAGTGCCCTGTTGTGGTCTTTGATACCTGAATTGCTTTTTGCTCGTGTGTCTCTCTGGTTACCGTATATTTGGCTTGTTATTCCGATTCTCCTGCTTTCTCCATTCCTTTGACCTGGGCTTGTTTCTCGTTCTCCTGTTTTCTGGCTCCCACTACTTGGCTTGTCTCCTGACTATTCTTAGTGTGCTTAGCCCGGCCATTCTAAGGACCGGTACTGTACTCTTTACTATCTGTGACCTGTTAGCGTTTTAGGTTCCCCGAATCGTGACAATCCTCACACAGTTTGCCTTGGTCACACCGCTTGCTCCCCATTTTGACGTGAGTCCTTGCCCTTTTTTGAAGAAACTTCACATCCTTCATGATACAACCTCACATCTTATTTTGAACTTGACTTGAACTGTTTTGATGCTAGACACCCTGTATTGCAACATCATTTATTGGCACCACTTTTATAACGTAAATTCACACAAGGTTGTTATCACATTTGTAACAGAGTGTAACACTGTGCTTACACTATAATGTAAATCGAAAAGACTTAGAAAAACTCCCAACATCAGTACTGAGTCAGTACTGTGTCAAAATAGATGTGAGGATTAAGGACATAGAACATATACCTACCTCAAGAGAGTTCTCTCAATAGTGACGTGAACAACAATGCCCACTCTAAATCATGAAGTCAAAAGTAACGGAAGTTCAGTGTCATTTATCCATCACAAAACTATGATGTTTTGGAGTCGCTATGGTGATGTCAGGGCTACTTAATAAACTCACTCCACCTGTACCCTGTCGTAAACTCACTCCACTAGAAGACCTGTACCCTGTCGTAAACTCACTCCACTAGAAGACCTGTACCCTGTCGTAAACTCACTCCACTAGAAGACCTGTACCCTGTCGTAAACTCACTCCACTAGAAGACCTGTACCCTGTCGTAAACTCACTCCACTAGAAGACCTGTACCCTGTCGTAAACTCACTCCACTAGAAGACCTGTACCCTGTCGTAAACTCACTCCACTAGAAGACCTGTACCCTGTCGTAAACTCACTCCACTAGAAGACCTGTACCCTGTCGTGTCCTCTAGTTGCGTGGTAGTGCATTGTTTCTGCATTTGATAATTCTGGATTTTGACCATGACAAAACATATTGCACATCTATGTAACATTTATTTAATATATTGTAATATTTTTAATATGAAATTTTTATGCTTAAGATTTATTGTACACCATGTGTTTTCATTTATAACGTGTACTGTTAGGGCATTATATACTAAGAGGGATGCCAAAAAATACTGCCAAATGCTCTATTTTTTTTTTAACCAAGTGTGGAGTGGAACATTACCAGTCCACTGCCAAATGTATCTCATCTTTACCCTCTAAACACAGTAATATTTGTGCAATGACTACATAAGGAACAAGCCCAATATTGAATTAATGCTTGTTAAATATGAAAACAAAACAAACTACCTACATCAGGGTCATGTCAAGTAATTTCCAAACTTTTTCTCTAAAATAAAATATATAAACTTGTAAAGATGTCCGCTATGTCCTTTATTCTGCCTTGAAAACTAGAGCTGTTCTCCGGTTTGTGTCACATGTTCATTCACACAGGAAAAAAAATGAAAAACATTAAAGGGTTATTCCAACCAACATGACCACTTCTGCTTTTAGAAGTGGTCATGGTGGTAGGAGTCAGCATGTGCAGTGTTTTAGGCTTGAAACGCTGCACATACTGAGCTATTGGCAATTGTGTGTTGTAATATACATTTTCCACTCAATCACCAGTCTTATGCAGCTCCATTCAGTTGCCATGGACTCTATTTTTTGTTTGGATTGCCGTTAGTGGAAACTCTGTTAGTATTGTTCTGTTTAAAAACATATAGGCTATTTTACAATGGCCAAATATAAAATACAAGTGTATGGCTACAGATATTATATATATGTTTTGCATCCAGTACTACCAAGTCATATTGATTACTGCAAATTCACCAATAGATGGAGCTGTTGGGAATAGCCCCTGTAGAGAGTAACAGGTTTGTTTGAATCATGAATTGTATTACTGAGAGAAGACCAACCATTAAATGACTTTCAACGGGCCAATACCGTTTATATATTGTTTATTTATTTTTTTCAAATACTTTATTTTAACGTTTTTTGTCTTGTAAAATATAAAATCAACTTTTCCTAATGGCCCTTTTTTCCTGATTGCTCGTTTATAATATTAAAAATACGTAGAGCTGTATTAATATCTTATGATTTATTATACAACGGATTCTTGGGAATCCCCCATAAAAAAAAATAAAAAACCACAAAAATTGGGTGTTGTTGCAGATTTGTCTGGATTTGGGAATGCTAAGTGAAGACAAAAAACGAGCAATCCGGAGGAGGGGACAGTCTGCTTCCAAAGTATAAATTGCTGGGTCTTCTTGCACGCCCAATGGTTTCTTGCATTACATCCTCCCAGAATGAAGTACAAGGTCAACCAGCAGTAGGACTGCTCCGTAGGGACGTCCTAACTAAACTCCACATTGTTAAAGTGTGTATGTCCACCATTGTACCATTTTCTCTACATTCTGGGGTTTTGGATATATAGGTAGACAGACAGACAGATAGACAGACAGCTAGATAGCGTTACCATGTAGCTATATGGTATAACAAATAAAAATATATCTTCTAACACAAAATAATAGTATAAGGTCATACTGCAAATTTCTTTTTTGATAATACATGCAGCGTCCTCTTGTTAACACAACCATAAAATGCTTCCACATTGCAGATCTTTAATGTAAAATGTAATAGGTTTTGTACCTTCTCATTTAAAATATATGTCAGAGAGAAAGCTTTTTTATTTATTTTTTTTAATTCCTTCATCCTGCTCGCTGCCCAGAGGCCACTAATGCTTCGGAAAGCAATGCCTTACAAGGTTTTCTATAGTGTATTACCACTGTTTTACATTTCCAGGTGCTTACGAAATTGAAACCTGGGTATTAAATTCCTATAAATCTGTGCAATTTTGTCAAACATATAGTAATCCAGATTCTGACATCCTTGCAAGTAACATACCTTTTTTTTTTTTTTTTTTTATTATAGCTAAAAGCTAACACAAGCCCACATTAACTAAAGGAAGCAGTGAACCCCTGATGTCACATAAAATATGAATTTTCTCAGGGCAGAGTCTGACCTTGGAGTGGGGAAGCTGCACTTTATTTTTTTACTCTGCAAAGGCTAGATTCACATTCCATCCTGCTTAAGGGCAACCGGAAAATGCATTTGCAATGGGGTTACAGCAAAGAGGTGTGAAGTATAATAATGGGATAAGACACTTCAAAAACATGTCCAATGAAGAAGACATGCCCTCTGTGATTATCGGTGTCCAGAACTAGTGGGGGAGCAGGCAGTCACCCTTTTGGAAAGCAGGTAAGTTACGCTTGATATGCGGCTTTTAGAGTCATCTTCCAAATAATGCCATAAGTATCTGGTTCTGCCACCATGTCTTCAGCGCCAAAGAACTGACCTCGTGACTCACTGTATGTGTATTATATTTTTGATTCTCTGCTGACTGTTTTTGCAAGACAAGTTCAGTGGATAACATCACATGCAGAGATTGTTGTGCAATCTTACATATCCTATATAGTGCAACCAGACCTACAGTATAGCATAGATCAACTGCAAGGTCAAATTCTTCTTCAGATGAAATAATTTAGACACATTCTCCAGAAAGGAGCAGTGATGCAGATGACACATCCTTTACATACCATTTATACATCAGATAAATTCCAAGTATTACAGAAGAGCAAATAAAGAACCTCTTTAAGACCATGCAGACCTTTACTGAAGCCATCAGATGACCAATCTTGTTGAATATCCTACAAGAAATCCAATCTCTGAGTCAGAGACCAAATGAGCTAGGGAATATGATATGCAAAGTCACTTGCAAAGGGCCACTTCAAACTCGAGAACATGGTGATCCATCTACAGACCGAGGTAGCAAAACAAGATCTTAGGTCCCACTGAAATAACTTCTATCTAAGAAGAATACAGAAAGAGGTCTCAACCTCTGACCTTTATAGTTATGCAAAACAACTTCAGAAAATAATGCTACCAGAGATGGGTGATAGAGATCGGGTGACAGATAGATATCACTGCATTCTCCAACCTAGATATCGCTCATTCAACATTCTATAGGACATAATTTACAGATTTTACTATTAACATGACGTAAAGTCATGATTTTATTAATGACACGGAGGCTCCTATTATGCTGCACTCTTTCTTTATTTACCTCAGCAGCAAAGAAAAATAACATTAAATCAGTATAAAAGAAACCAGTAAATAACATGAGGTATATCTTCCTAGCAACAGGAACAGCCAATCAGCATCCTCTTTGTAGCATAATAGGCAGTGCCCAGTATACAACTTCCTCTTTCTTGAGATCCCGAACAAGGACAACAAATCCAAATAAAAAGTGGGCTCCAATTAAAGGGTATACGAACCTTAAACGTGATCTCGAAGTCAAGCTGGAAGAGAAAGGAGAATATGGTAATATCCAAGTATAAAACTGGATTTATGCATAAATTCGCATTACATGGAATATCAGATATATATACATAACATGAAATTCAGTTTAGTGAAACCTTAAGCTCTTGACTGTCATTAACAAGGATAAAACCCAGTAATCAAAAAAGACTTACCGTGAAGTCAACTTACCCAGAGAAGACCAAACCTCCAGGGATGGGAGGGATAATACTCGCCTCCGTGTCGTTAATAAAATCATGACTTTACGTCATGTTAATAGTAAAATCTGTAAATTTTATTAAGACACGGAGGCTCCTATTATGCTAGTTCAAAGCTGTGAAATTATGTCTCCAGTGAAGTGTTGAATAGGTCTTAAGTAGAAATCATGGAATGTAGACTCCGAAGACCAGCCGCTCTCATAATATCCTCCAAGCGACAACCAATCGAGGAAGCCTTAGAAGCCATTGCCCATCGAACCGAATGAGGCACAGACACATAGGTATCAATACCTGCTAGAGACATAACGTATTTGACCCACCAGGGTAGAATAGACATCGGAAGATGCGACTTTTGGAAGGAGATGAAGAGTTCCTGTTTCAAAGGATTCCGTAATGTAGTGGAACGATGTTCACACACCCATTAGTATGCAACATGGCAAAGGAGAGATCTATTAGGGAAAACTGGGTAAAATTGATTTTAGATGAGGTTTTTGTCCTCTGTGAAATGTCAAAGAGGACACCTTCTGGAGTAAAGGAACGAGCAACCACCTCAAGAGCTTGTACGTCAGAAAAACCTCCTGCAAGGAAAAAATTCAAGACAATAGAGACGTCCCACAAGACAGAGTATCGTGGTAAGGGTGGATGAGCAAACCATATTCCTCAGAGAAGTCAATATATGACAGGATGTCAACCGACAGGCGTCCAATTGAAACTTTGATGGCCAGCAGAAATGGACGATCGTTAAGGTCCACAGTGCGATAGGCTTTACTTTCATCATAGAAGTCAGAAAAATGGAGGACAGACATAAAAGGAGCCGATATGGGATTTAAATTTAATTTCATGCACCAACTATGCCATCTGCTCCAAGCAGATTTATAAGCCTGTCTCGTGTTGGGTGCACCCTTGATAAGTTGGGGAGTTGATTGCGAAACTCCCTTGACCGACCAAGGTTCCCTGAAATTGACTACACTATGAGATGCAAGAGACCTTGGAGAACAAGGGGATGAGGTACACCGTCTGGATCCTGAAGAAGGCACTTGAGAGATGGAAGGTCGATAACCCTCTTCGTAAGAGGAGAGAACTATGGTTGGAACGGCGATAGAGGAGCCACGATCACCAGGTGTCGGACTAGTGATATCGATGGAAAGGCAACAGGGAATCAGTGCAAAGGGCAAAAAATCTTAATTCCTTGGAGAAAACATTCATAGCCAGTGTTATCAGGAAAAAAAAACAGCACCATAGCACTTTACAGGGGATAAAGATCCTCAAAGACACCCCCGAGCCCCAAGCAGGGCCGGTGCAAGGATTTTTGGGTACATAGGCGAAGATGAATTTTTCCGCCCCCCCCCCTCTAAAATTAACATCTTCACCTATGTGCCTCCTAACCAGCCCCTCCCTCTTCCCCGTCCCTTAGTGTTCCTCTCCCCTCCCCCCTCTTTTCCCTGTCCCTTGGTTTTTCTCTCCCCTCCCCTCTCTGTCCCTTGGTGCACCCCCCACTCTCTTAGCGGTCACACTCCCCTTCCTGGTGTGCCTCCTACCTGTCTTGTAGCGTTGCGAAGCAGACCCTCTACAGGAGCTTCAGTTTTCTGTACCTGGCTGGACTGACAGGAAGTGCTCTCTCAGTGAGCACCTCCTCTCAGTCTGGCCGGGTACAGGAAACAGAAGCTCATGTACTGCGCTCCGCTCCGCCACGCTACACTCAGTGGTGTATACACACTAACAGCCACACACACTCAATGACAAACACACAGACGTCACTGACAGACACAGACTCACTGATCTGACACACACTCATTCATTCATTGACAGACACACACTCAATCACAAACATACTCTCACTGATTTGACAGACACTCACAAACACACACACACAGACACACACATTCATACAATCATTCACAGACACACACATACACACACACACAGAAACACATACACACACTCACACATACACAGACACACACTCACAGACAAACACATACAGACACACACTCACAGAAAAACACATACACACACAAAGACAAACACATACACACACACTGACAGACACATACACACACACACACACACACACACACACTGACAGACACACACACACACACTGACAGACACACTTACACATACACTTTCAGACACACACTCACAGAAAAACACATACACACACAAAGACAAACACACACACACACACACACTGACAGACACATACACACACTGACAGACACATACACACACACTCACAGACACATACACACACATACACTTTCAGACACACACTCACAGACACACATACACAGACACACACATTTAGACAAACTCACACATACACTTTCAGACACAGACACACACACTTTCAGACACACACACACAAACTCACACATACACTTTCAGACACACACTCACAGACAAACACATACACATACACAGACACATTTAGACAAACACACACTCACACATACACTTTCAGACACAGACACACACACACTCACATATACACTTTCAGACACACACAATTAAATATTAATATCCACCCAGCCTCCCTACCTGGAGAGCTGGTGTGGATGTGTCCCTGGGGTCCAGTGGGGCTTCCGTGCGGCTGGCGGCAGCGTTCTAATGAGAGGCTGCGAGGGAGCTCTAACCTGTCTGCTCTGCTCCCTCGCGGGTGTCTGCTGATGCCGCGGGAGCCGGAATATGACGTCATCTTCCGGCTCCCGCAGCATCAGCACACGGCGCGCGAGGGAGCAGAGCAGACAGGTTAGAGCTCCCTCGCAGCCTCTCATTAGAACGCTGCCGCCCGCCGGGGATCCAGAAGGTGACCTGGCAGGAGGGAGCGCTTCCCTCCTGCCGGTCACTGAAATCTGGCGCCCCCAGAGCCGGTGCGCCCTAAGGCGGCCGCCTGTGCCGCCTTATGGACGCGCCGGCCCTGGCCCCAAGTGATGGTAATTTTGGGGCCAGGGCGGTCAGAGGGGAAGAAATTATCAAAGTGTGATGTAATTCCAGTAAAATACAAGTTTAGCAGGCTAAGATTGCCACAAGGCATATGTATGTATATGTGTTTGTAGTATCAGTTAAGTTAATTACACGTAGCTAAGATACTGTTATCACTGTACTGACCAGGTGCAGGAATGTAAGAACTGGAATTACGCGTCCCTCTCCTTTGTATCAGATGAGCCACGTGGTTAGACCGGATGGATGAGTTTAGACTCTATTTATTAAATAGGTTAAGGGTATGTGTGGGTGTAGTTAATTGTGGGAGGAGCTACAGTGCTATATAAGGAATGTACTCTATGTATTCAGTACTCAGACTTTGCTGTATTTTGGTGACGCTAGTCCCTCTGAGTCCCGATCGGTGATCCAATAAAGAATCTCTTCCTTCCTGAAGAAACCTGTGTCCATCTCTCTGTGCTTGGCTTCCGTCAGTTTCTCCGGTATCATTTGGTGCATTGGCCGGGAAGCTCATCGTTCAACGGTAGCTGAGAGGCAGAGGCGTGAGACGGTCTATCTTTGCCCACGTTCTCTACGGCTGCACCCCTGAACTTCTGCGTGGACCTCCCTTCGTCTCGG
Organism: Pelobates fuscus; assembly: GCF_036172605.1. NCBI lineage: Eukaryota > Metazoa > Chordata > Amphibia > Anura > Pelobatidae > Pelobates > Pelobates fuscus. The sequence continues at coordinate 90,831,278 of NC_086327.1, read as the reverse complement.
CGCCACTGGTCTGTTGTCCAGGAGATCATCGGCCTCTACGTGAGAAGTGCTGGGGTGTCCCCGTCGATGAGTGTGAACTCAGGTTCAGGAACGAGGAGGTAAGACAACTGCTGTTTTAGACGGCAGGACCCACTAGGGGTATACCGATTGTGCGGTAGGCCCAAAGGGGTTTTGAATCTGTGTATCTGCCCCCTCTGTCGGAGGGAAGGAGCGAAGGCGCACCGCTCGATCGAACGCTCTTTAGTCAGACCGTTTGATTTGGTTAGTCAGGCGGGGTCCTGGTGTAAATAGCCCTAGCCGGACACCGGTGTCTTGTCTAGACTAGCGTTCTAGGGTGTATATTACGTTCGCTAGGTCGGAGGGACCGGGAGACTAAGCGGCGCCTGTGTAAATTCGGTTCGCTAGTTCTCATCCTATCTGGGCTAAGTGGGAAGGCGTGTAAATTTGGAACCCACTAGACTTTTGATAGTGCGACTAAGAGGCGCCTGTGTAAATTCGGTTCTCTAGCTCGCTATATATGTGGTGATTGGGCAGTGTGGCTAACCAAAACGGGTGTATATAGTTTTAGGTAGTCCATTCAAGGTACTGGCCAATAGTTTAGTTGGGAATTGTAAATGTGTTAACGATTGTTTTAGTAAAGTGTATATCTTGTTAGATAGCGCGAGCTCAGCCGTCTAGCGAGAGTGTTAATAGTGTGTTGCTGTATTATAGTGCACGGTACCATAACCCTGTATATTTACTGACATTATATAATAAGTACTAATCATTGTCGTCCATTGCATGTTTAACACCATAACCACTAATAATTGTATTGTGACCTTAACTTGTGCTTTGACCTATGCTAACCGTACTGTAACCGCTATTTGTAAAAGACGATGTTACTGGGGTGTGTTATAGACGGGTAATTCGTATATAGAGAATTATAGCGTGGGTGACTGTATAGTTACGCCAAAGGGCATAATATTGATTATATAGTGACTGGTGTAACAGCTGTGTGTGTACGGGAATTCCCTGAGTGTTTATTGTTATTGTGTACGTTTCACTTGGTAACCGTACCACGTGGTGCTGTTGCCAGAGGAAACGGGTGTGACTGTTGAATAGTACGCGTGTATAGTATTCGTTGTCGACGACGTTCCATTGTTAAGTATGGGTGCGTCGCAGTCAACGATTCCGGATCCCTTAGGATGTATGGTTAAGAATTTTAAAAAGGGATTCAAAGTTTGTGATTTTGGGGTAAAGATGTCTCCTGTACGTTTGGTCACTTTGTGTACTAGGGAGTGGCCTACTTTGGTTGCGGCATGGCCGCCACGTGGCAGTTTGGATCCAACTCTGGTACAGCGCTTACACGTGGCTGTATCGGGTAGGCCTGAACTTTACGGCCAGTTTCCTTATATTGACTGTTGGAGACAGGCCGTAAATGACTCGCCAAAATGGCTCCAGACATGCCACGAGGAGCAGTGTCGCCTCATGGTAGCTAGGACTTGCTCGTCCACTAGGACTGGTGTTAGGCCCATTTTGGACACGCCCCCTGAGTCCGAGATCCCTTTGCCGCCCCCTTACTTTCCGTTAAGAAGAAGTGACGCAAACGCAGGAAGTCCTGCACCCCTCCCCTCATTACCCTCATCCACTTCCGCTTCCTCCTCCAGTACAGGATCCACCCCCCCTCGTACTAAATCTCCCCTTCCGGAACCAGAATCCACCCCCATTAGAAACGAATATCCTGATTTGGCGCCACTTCAGACTTCCGGTCAAGCTTCATCTAGCTCGGCTCGAAGTGTTTTATTTACGACCTTTTCCCAAAACCGACCTCCCACATCCCCATACCCTATCTCTCCCCGACCGGAACCCATGACTGACGCCTCTCTACGTAGCCCCATCCAAACCCGACAGTTGACTGATGCCCAACAATTAAAGCACTATCAGATGCCTCTTCGTCTGAATCCCGGGTCAGCTTATATCGATGCCGCAGGTCAAATGGCACACGCTGACCCAGTCTTCGTATATGTCCCATTTACCACAACCGATCTTTTAAACTGGAAGACCCATAATTCCTCGTATACTGAGAAACCACAAGCTATGACTGATCTGTTCACCTCAATAGTACAGACGCATAATCCGACATGGGCTGATTGCCAGCAGTTACTAATGACTTTATTTAACAATGAGGAAAGGACAAGAATAAATCAAGCAGCCATTAAAGCATTAGAGGATAGAGCCCGTGCTTTGAACCAAGCCAATCCAGCAGCATGGGCCGCGACACACTATCCCAACACCGATCCCGATTGGAACGTAAATGGTGCTGATATGGTTCAACTCAGAGCCTATAGAGACGCTATAATTGCTGGCATGAAAGCCGGAGGAAAGAAAGCCATTAACATGTCGAAGACAGTTGAGGTGATCCAGAAAAGCGATGAAGCGCCCAGTGTCTTTTATGACCGATTATTGGAGGCATACCGCTTGTATACCCCCTTTAATCCGGAAGACGCAGACAATTCCCGAATGGTTAACTCCGCCTTTGTCAGCCAAGCATACGGAGATATTAAGCGCAAGCTACAAAAGTTAGAAGGGTTTGCAGGTATGTCCATCACCCAACTAATGGAGGTAGCAAATAAGGTCTATATGAACAGGGATACAGAAAGTAAGAAAGAGGAAGAGCGCAAGATGCGTAAAAAGGCTGATATGCTAGCGGTAGCGATCGCAGGCGTAGATAAACGGGGCCCAGATAGAGGCAATAATAGATGGAGTAGGGAGCCTTTGAGTAGGGATCAATGCGCGTATTGCAAGGAAGAAGGGCATTGGAGGAACGAATGTCCGCAAAGAGAGCAGTACGAGAGAGACCAACCCAGGGCAGGCTACGGAAACTTTAGAGGTAGAGCGAGAGGTAGAGGAGGCCCCGGAGGGAGTAATGGTTATAGAGGGAGTAATGGGAACAGAGGAAGTGTTAGGGAAGACAGATATATTCCAGCAGCGCAAAGGTCCCGCGATAGAGAAGGTAGGGACTTCGTAGGATTGGCTGACACGGTCATGGAGGACTATTGATACCGACCGGGCTCCATCCCCCTTGGTCGAGCGGAGCCTATGGTCGATGTATCAATAGGGGGGAAAAGGAGTGCGTTCATGATCGACACTGGTGCTGAACATTCAGTGGTGACTAATCTAGTTGCTCCTCCATCTGGAAGGACTATTACTGTGATAGGAGCAACTGGAAGAAGTGCTGAAAAACCGGTTCTTAAAAGTCGACTCTGTACATTGGGAGGCCACGTAGTAAAACACCAATTCCTTTATATGCCTGAATGTCCAGTCCAATTGCTGGGACGTGATATGCTATCAAAATTACAAGCGCAGATTACGTTCCTACCAAATGGAACAACATCCTTAAAGTTTAATGGACCTTCAGGTATTATGACTTTATCCGTACCAAAGGAAGAAGAGTGGCGACTTTATACAGTGTTGACTAGCCAAAACCCTAGGAGTGATGAGACATTGTTTAACATACCAGGAGTTTGGGCAGAGAACAACCCACCAGGACTGGCCCGCAATATTCCACCAATAAAAATTGAACTGAAACATGGGGTTTATCCAGTGAGCCTAAGACAATATCACATTCCGCAGAAGGCTAAGAAGAACATCCAATCCTATCTGGATAAGTTCATACGGTATGGTATCCTAAAATTCTGTACTTCCCCCTGGAACACCCCATTGCTGCCTGTTCAAAAGCCCGGTACAGATGAGTATCGACCTGTACAGGACTTAAGAGCAGTCAATGATGCGGTTGTTAGCATACATCCAGTTGTACCCAATCCATATAACCTGCTTGCTTTAATTCCGGGCGGGGCTACTTACTTCACAGTCTTAGATCTCAAAGATGCCTTCTTTTGCCTCCGAATTGCCGCAGAAAGCCAATGTATTTTCGCTTTCCAATGGGAGAACGCTGTAACGGGCTCAAAACGCCAAATGACTTGGACAAGACTGCCCCAAGGGTTTAAAAATTCACCTACCCTATTTGGTTCAGCTCTAAGTCAAGATCTACTGGATTTCGAGTCTATCCCAGGAGAATGTGTATTGTTACAATATGTAGATGACTTGTTGATAGCAGCAGTTACAAAAGAAAAATGTCAGCAAGCAACGCACGATCTACTACATATTCTCTGGAAGGCAGGATACAAGGTGTCCAGGAAGAAGGCTCAGTTGTGTTTGCCAACTGTCAAGTATCTGGGATTCCATATCTCTGAAGGTCAAAGGATTATGGGGCCAGAGAGAAAAGAAGCTGTCTGCCAAATACCAATACCCAAGAATAGAAGACAAGTGCGAGAATTCTTGGGGGCAGCAGGCTTCTGTAGGATATGGATTCCCAGCTATGCGATACTGGCAAAACCTCTGTACGCAGCCATCAAAGGTACAGAGCACGACCCCTTCTTATGGACCCAAGAACAGCAAACGGCATTTGAAGATGTGAAGAAGGCTTTGATGAGTGCCCCAGCATTAGGTCTACCTGATCACACACGACCATTCTACTTATATGTACACGAGCAAAGAAGAATGGCTGTGGGAGTATTGACACAGTACTTGGGATCATGGCAAAGACCTGTTGCCTACATGTCTAAGCAACTGGATGCAGTGGCCAGCGGACTTCCACCTTGTCTAAGAGCCGTAGCTGCAGCCGCCCTGCTAGTAGCTGAAGCCGATAAACTCACTCTGGGTCAAGAACTTTATGTACGAGTCCCACATGCAGTACAGACGTTGTTGGATTACAAAGGAAATCATTGGTTTAGTAACAGCCGTATGACCAAGTATCAAGCAATGTTGTGTGAAAACCCAAGAGTGCATTTAGAGACTGTAAACACCTTAAATCCAGCTACCCTTTTGCCGCAACCTACTGAAAGTCAACATGATTGTTTGGAAGTAATGGATGAAGTATTTTCAAGTAGACCAGATCTTCGTGATTTTCCCATCCAGAACCCCGATGTTCAATATTACACCGACGGCAGTAGTTATGTGAAAGAAGGGATCCGCTATGCAGGATATGCAGTGACAACAATAGACAAGGTGATAGAAGCTCGGCCACTGGCGAAAGGAACATCAGCACAAAAGGCAGAATTAATAGCACTAACACGAGCGTTACAATTGGCTGAAGGTTTAAGAGTAAATATCTATACGGACTCTAAGTATGCGTTTTTAACCACTCATGCCCACGGAGCTTTGTATAAAGAAAGAGGACTACTGAATTCAGAAGGCAAAGAAATCAAGTACGCAGCTGAAATCCTACAACTATTGGAAGCAGTGTGGGAGCCGAAAGAAGTCGGTATCATACATTGTCGAGCGCATCTGAGAGGAGATGGTGATGTAACCAAGGGAAATCGGATGGCAGATAGTGCAGCTAAGCGTGCTGCTGAATCAGGAAGACAGGAGTATGTGGGGCATATAGCTGCTCTTATACCAACTCCACTGTCCCAATGGACTCCAGTTTATACAGCTCAAGAAGAGGAGTGGTTAAAGACTGAACCGGGAAAGTATTTGGAGAACAAGTGGTATCAGCTAGAAGATGGAAGAATAGTCATACCAGCATCACTAGCGGTAGAAATTGTCCAAAATTATCACAACGGGACACATTCTGGGAGAGACAGTACTGAAGAATCTCTCAGGAAACATTTCTACATACCAAGATTGTCCAACTTGACTCAGGCCATTGTACGCAGATGTGTAACGTGTGCTAAGAATAATGCAAGACAAGGACCAGTAAAGCCACCAGGAGTCCAGTTTATGGGGGGACTCCCCATGTCCGATCTACAAATAGACTTTACAGTAATGCCTAAATCGGGTGGACATCGTTACCTGTTGGTAATTGTGTGCACCTATTCAGGCTGGGTAGAAGCATGTCCTACTCGTACAGAGAAAGCAGGAGAAGTTGTAAGATTCCTGCTACGAGAAATAATACCCCGATATGGACTACCCTGTTCTATAGGATCGGACAATGGTCCAGCTTTTGTTCATCAGTGCCTACAACAACTGACTCATATGCTTGGTATAAAGTGGAGGCTTCATACTGCATATAGACCCCAGAGTTCTGGTAAGGTAGAGAGAATGAATAGAACTATAAAGAACCAGTTGGCTAAAATGTGTCAGGAAACCCAACTTAAGTGGAACGTTCTCTTACCCATAGCTTTATTGCGAATCCGCAGTACCCCTACCAGAAGGATGGGCCTCTCTCCTTTTGAAATCATGTATGGGCGACCACCTCCCGTACTTGGTAACTTAAGGGGGGACTTGAGTCAGTTGGGAGAAGGAATTACCCGGCAGCAGGTTGTAGAGTTGGGTAAGACTATGGAGGAGGTACAGAAATGGGTACAAGATAGATTACCTGTGAATATTTATCCCCCTGTTCATAGTTATCATCCAGGAGACCAAGTGTGGATTAAAGAGTGGAATAATGTACCGTTAGGGCCCAAGTGGAGAGGTCCTTATGTTGTTCTTTTGTCTACCCCTACAGCGATAAAAGTAGCCGAAGTAACTCTGTGGATACATCACTCCAGGGTTAAACCAGCAGCAGTCGATTCTTGGCAAATTACAGCAGATCCAGAGAATCCCTGCAAGATCCGGTTGAAACGCACTACTCAGTCGGAGTAACGAGGAATTATTGTGGATTACAAATTTTATTGTTACAGGTGTGAGTGAGAAGGCCATAATAAAGCCTGTCCGCTTACCAACACATAGTGTATAAGCCAGGAAAGTCTCGAAGGGACACCTGTGAAGACGAGCAGAACTCCATTCCCTGCAGCCCTCACATCCTGGAAGCTGAGGTTCCATCGCACGGACGAAGACTGAGGATGACGGCGAAAGATGTGCTTTTGATTGTGTTTATTTATATGTGTTTTTATATTCAGGAAGGTAGAGGTACCGACACTCCTAGCTGTGAGGTATGCATTAAGACTACGAGAACAGGTAACCATATTTCCCAAACCCTAATTTGGCATTCACAATACGAATGTAAAGGAGAGGTATCAAGATGTAGATACCTAAATATAGACTATAGTGTGTGCCATTTAGGAGTAGGAGAACCTAAGTGCTTCAGTCCAGAGTATCAACCTCGTACAATTTGGTTGACTCTCAGGAATGGAGATCCTCAGGGGACCCTAATTAATAAGACGGTGTTAGAATCCGTACATTCTTCGGGTGTTCTGCTATTTGATGCATGTAAGGCGATATCAAGTGGTAGAAAACCGTGGAATGTATGTGGGGATCTTAGATGGGAGAGGACGTATGGGTCTAATGATAAATATATTTGTCCCAGTAGTAAAAATAAATATGTGAGTCCTAGATGCCCAAATAAAGACTATAACTTTTGTCCATATTGGTCTTGTGTGGGGTGGGCGACTTGGGGACAGACAGTAGATAAAGACATGATAGTGACTAAGTTGCCGACTAGCCCTTATTGTAAGTCTATGGAATGCAACCCAGTCCATATACTTATTAATAACCCCGACAAGTTCCTAGATAAGTATGGAAATTTATTTGGGTTTCAGATATACGGGACGGGTTTAGATCCTGGGACATTATTGTTTATAGGAATAGAGACTGATACGGTATCCTCCCAGACTCATCAAGTATACCATTCCTTTTATGAAGAGATGAGTATAGATAATAAGATCCCCCATAACGCTAAAAACCTGTTCATTGACCTAGCTGAAAGTATTGCCGGTAGTCTTAATGTTACCAACTGCTATGTGTGTGGAGGTACTAACATGGGAGACCAATGGCCTTGGGAAGCAAAGGAGGTAATGTCCGGTTCTGAGGCAGTTGACCAACTAATATCTACACAAGCCGATTATCATTTGAGTGTTAGAGGTAAATCTGAGTGGAGATTAAAGACCTCCATCATAGGTTATGTTTGCATAGCAAGGAAAGGAATAATGTATAATACTTCTGTAGGAGAATTAACTTGTCTAGGGCAAAAAGCTTATGATGATGATACTAAAAATACAACTTGGTGGTCGGCTTCAAATGTCTCAGAACCATCTAACCCGTTTGCTAGATATGCCAGTTTAAAGGATGTGTGGTTTGATTTATCCATCACATCTACCTGGAGAGCCCCAGCAAATTTGTACTGGATCTGTGGTAAGAAAGCCTATTCGGAGTTGCCACAGGACTGGGAAGGGGCATGTGTGTTGGGTATGCTCAAACCATCCTTCTTCTTGTTACCGATTGAAACAGGTGAGACTTTAGGTGTTAAAGTGTATGATGTGAATCATAGGAAGAAAAGGGGACCCTTAGAGATAGGCACCTGGGAAGATAATGAATGGCCTCCCCAGCGTATCATAGATTATTATGGGCCAGCCACGTGGGCAGAAGATGGTACCTTTGGTTATAGAACCCCAATTTATATGCTCAACCGTATTATAAGATTACAGGCGGTGGTTGAGATTATTACTAATGAGACCTCACAAGCACTCAATCTTCTAGCGAAGCATAATACCAGGATGAGGACAGCAGTGTACCAAAATAGATTAGCCTTGGATTACCTTTTGGCAGTAGAGGGAGGTGTATGTGGGAAGTTTAACCTGAGCAATTGCTGTCTTCAAATAGATGACGAAGGGCAAGCAATAGCTGAGCTTACTAGCCATATGGTTAAACTAGTGCATGTGCCTACTCAGGTATGGAAAGGGTACAATCCAAGTAGTTGGTTTGGTAGCTGGTATGAGTGGTTTGGAGGGCTTAAGGCAGTGGTAGGTGGAGTCCTACTGATTTTACTGTTGTGTCTACTCCTACCGTGTCTTATACCCTTAGTAGTTAGGTCTGTGCAAAGCCTGATAGGAAGTATAGCAGAGAGGAAGGCTGCTGCACAGATAATGGCGATATATAAGTATAAGGCTCTAGATCAAGGAGAACCAATGCAGGAAGATGAGTGTTAAAAGATTCACATCATAAGATAAGTCTGGTCTGGTTCATGGTAACCTGAGGTATATGCAAACCAAGGTTAAGTGATGCCTCAAGTAATTGTGAAATATCAGAGGCATCAAAGGGGGGAATGTGATGTAATTCCAGTAAAATACAAGTTTAGCAGGCTAAGATTGCCACAAGGCATATGTATGTATATGTGTTTGTAGTATCAGTTAAGTTAATTACACGTAGCTAAGATACTGTTATCACTGTACTGACCAGGTGCAGGAATGTAAGAACTGGAATTACGCGTCCCTCTCCTTTGTATCAGATGAGCCACGTGGTTAGACCGGATGGATGAGTTTAGACTCTATTTATTAAATAGGTTAAGGGTATGTGTGGGTGTAGTTAATTGTGGGAGGAGCTACAGTGCTATATAAGGAATGTACTCTATGTATTCAGTACTCAGACTTTGCTGTATTTTGGTGACGCTAGTCCCTCTGAGTCCCGATCGGTGATCCAATAAAGAATCTCTTCCTTCCTGAAGAAACCTGTGTCCATCTCTCTGTGCTTGGCTTCCGTCAGTTTCTCCGGTATCAAAAGGATATACAATGAAGCATATAACTGATGCAAATTAAGTAAATACATCAAATTAAGTTAAAATGAAGTAACTAAATATATTTATAAACATGAAAATATTTTAATTAAAATGTAATAACTATATTAACCACAGTAATGATATGAATAAAGTAAAAGATCCCACAGTTAAGAACCATGGGACCCAGTGTCACTTAACTGAGGTAGCAGCAAAGAAAGAGGAAGTTGTATACTGGACACTGCCTATTATGCTACAAAGAGGATGCTGATTGGCTGTTCCTGTTGCTAGGAAGATATACCTCATGTTATTTACTGGTTTCTTTTATACTGATTTAATGTTATTTTTCTTTGCTGCTGAGGTAAATAAAGAAAGAGTGCAGCATAATAGGAGCCTCCGTGTCTTAATAAAATTACTAAATTCCTAGACTATATAACCAAGGAACTATTCATGTCTACCTTGAGAGTCTCTTACACTATTCCTGGATCATGCAAACCCTATACTTCAACATATCCCAGGTTACCCTCATGAATAAAAAGAAAATCACTTGCAATTGGTGAATATAAAATACAGATAGGGTGATTCCACCAAGATACTGTGTTTTCCTCTGCAAATGCCATCTGATAAATACTGTCAACTTTGAAATTATATGTATGAAATAAAATTAAATCTCTTTGGCCTCTTCAGGCTCCCAGTCTAAAAAACAAAGAAGCTTAGGACAAATGTTGGTGTCTTTAAAGGATAAGATTATTCTATATGACCTATCCAGGTGGGTCATAAACTTTGCCATGTGAAATCAGTCGAAAATCTGTGTTCTACCCCATGTATTCACATGTCCGTATAAAAAAAATGAATGCCAGAGAATAATGGGATTACGACACACAGTGATCCCATCATGAATGTTTTAGGCAGGAACCGATAACAACATGGCACTCTCATATATTAAAAAGATGGTAAAATCATATAGTATTTCTTCCTAACATACTAGTATAATGAGACCTACACAATTGCCTCAGTGTTTCTTGCCCCCTCCTACATGCTGATGTAATGACCACCCTCAAAGAGCCTCCGTTAATAAAACTAAAGCACATTACGTCCAGTTCGAAAGATACTGCATCACTCTGGCAACCTCAGTCCCACTTGTTTTGGGGTCACAGGAGTGAGATGGACCAATCATTGAAAGACTAGCTGTATTTAAAGCTTTTTACCCCCATATCCTTTGCCCTGCTGTGTTTTTTCTCTTAGTTTCTGATCAGCACATTATTTATACTATTCTCTGATTTTCTTGTTTCTGGATTCCGAGTACCTCTGTAATCCTAACCTTGGTTTGTCTATTATCCAAGGTTTCACTCTTTTTACACATTAAGCCTGGCCACTCTGCGGTCCAGTAATATGTTGAATGTGAATCTTTCTACTTATAGAAAAAAAAATGCATATTTTACAAATATAGAATTCACATTTCAGAAGGGAAACATACAAACAGTTTGAAAAGGATATCTGTAAAAAATTATGTTAAAAGCCATACATCATTGCATTCACAGGGGGATATGCACATACATATATCAATGTAATATGTTATGTACAACTGAATATATTTGGTAAAATTTAATTATTTAAAATAATAAATAAAAAATATCAAACATTCAATAATAGATGATAAAATAATCAAATAATCAAAATCTACTAAAACGTCATGATTTTCAAATTACTCACTCTAAGGATGGAATCCCTAAAGAAAAGAGAATTCGAGAAACATAAAAAAAAATAAGAATTAATATTTGTAATATAAATCCCATAATATCTAAATTGTTTTTTCTATTTAATGCAGAAATAGAACCCTGTCCTAGATATATATTCATTTAAAGCAGATTTCCCACTTTTCAGTATTTCATAAAGATATAATCTTAATGAAATATTGATTAAAGGAACACTCCAGGCACCCAGACCTCTTCTGCTCATTGGAGTGGTCTGGGTGCCAACTCCCACTACCCTTAACCCTGCAAGTGTAATTATTGCAGTTTTTTTTATAAACTGCAATAATTACCTTGCAGGGTTAAGTCCTCCCCTAGTGGCTGTCTACTAGACAGCCACTAGAGGGAACTTCCTGGTCCCTAGCACAGATTATCTGTGCTAGAGCGTCACTGGATGTCCTCACGCTATGTGAGGACCTCCAGCGTCGCTCTATTCCCCATAGGGAAGCATTGAAATTCATTTTCAATGCTTTCCTATGGGGTGCGCCAATGCGCATGCGCGGCGTTGCCGCGCATGTGCATTGGGACTCCTCGGCCGGTGGGCGGGTTCAGTCTCGCCCACCGGCCGACGGAGGAAGAAGGTGGAGCGTCGGGGGAGGAGCAGGCAGCGACGTGGGACATGTCGCTGCCTGAGGTAAGTGAAAACCCCTTCAGTAACTGGGGATTGGGGGGTGGGAGGGAGAGGGACCCTCCAGTGCCAGGAAAACGGATTGTTTTCCTGGCACTGGAGTTTCCCTTTAAGACTGCATTGGCATTTCACTGAAATCCAACTCTATCCAAAGATACCATAAGACAAAGTAGGGACTACTTTGTCTTACGGTAAAGCCTGAGGTCGCCAAAAGTTGATAAAAGACAAAGAATATCTCCGCCATCAGCTTTTGTCCAATTCCAGCAGCGGTTATAAATAATGGTAGTGGGATTCAGGCTCTGTCTATGGAGGATCCCACAAGTCTTGTGGGATCCTTCATAGACCTCAATGTTTTACTCTGATGCATGTGCGAGCAAACAGCACTTCCGTGGTTCCTGCCAACTGTAGTGCCAGGAGCTGAAGAGGTCCTGCAGCATGAAGATGGCGTGGGCGCTAAGGGTCAACTCCTCTGCACCCCAAGGCCATCCTTGACATCTATGGTAACCAGTTCTTCTCTTGGCCAGGTTATTATTCCAGCTGGGTACCTGATGACCGGTAGGTCTGACTCTTTGAAGGTACTTGGATGTTGCTATCCTCCTTGTCTCTTCCTCATGGTTGCCATGCGTTTGTGGCACATACATTTTCTATTTGGCCTTCTGGAACTTCAACTCCTTCTGTCCTGATCATCTTCCCTCTTTTTGCTATCATCCGCCCGCACTTTTCTAGTCCGAATGACATTCCGATGTCCTTGCTGTATATCCTACTTAGGTGGATCAGTGAGTCAATGTCCCGATCATTCTTGGCATACAGCTTGATGTCATCCACTCTTGAACCTGTATCCGTATCCACTCCTCTTGATGATCTGGCTAAGGGGGTTGAGGCCTATGCAGAACAGCATTGGGGATAGAGCATCACCTTGGTATGTGCCACATTTGATGTTCACTTGAGTTATTGGCTTCTAGAGTTGTTTTCCACTTGCCCATCGAGTTCTTGATGAAGGCTTTTATTGTCTCGCTGACCTTGTAGAGAGCCAAGCATTCCAGTATCCATGTGTATGGCATTATGTCATAGGCTTTCTTGTAGTCAATCCAGGCCGTGCACAGATTGGTCTGTCTGGTTTTAGAATCCCTTGGTCTACCAGTAGTTGGTGTTTTGATCCTCTGGTGTTGTTTCCAATCCCCTTCTGAGTATTGCTCATATATTGACGCATGTACCCTTGGATCTTGGAGGCTACGATGCCTGACAGGAGGCAGGTTATTGGTCGGTAGTTGGATGGTGTTGTTCTGCCTTGTGTTAGCCAATCAGGGTGGGAGCCTGTTGCTAGTACCTGGTTCATTTGTGCTGCTAGGCGTTCATGCAGCGCTGTTAACTTCTTTATCCATGTCAGGTCCTGAGACTGACCAACTCTTCACGTGTGCTGCGCTCTGTTGAATATCTTCATCTGTGATGGTGACTGGTTCCTGCTCTGGCAGCATGCAGTGGTCTGCTTTCAGGTCTAGTAGCCACTAGGCCTCGGTGTTATGCTGCTTCTTTCTTCCAGATATTCTTCCAGTACTGTTCAGTCTCAGCTCTGGGTGGGTCTTGCTAGAAGATGTGCTGGTTACCCTGTAGCTGTGCAAACACCTTGGATGGTTCTGGTAAAGATGGCATTGTTTCTCTGTTTTTCTGGTGTATCTGTTCAGTCTGGTCGCCAGTCTGTTTCCAGTGCCTCTGGTATGGGCATATCCTTGTACTTCCACAGCAGCTATGATCTATCTTTGCACCTCTGTTAAGTTGATCCAGCTTACTAACGTCCTTCCGTGTTGTCTTTATCTTGTCTTGTCTTTATCTTGGAAATCTTTGAAATAAAGGATGGGTAAAAATGTTTTATCAATAATCTTAACTATTATTAGTATTGTGTTAGAAGTTTAAATAATTAAAAAAGGTTTGTGACAAAAAAATGCAACGCACGTGACTGGTGAGTATAAAATACAAATGGCAGTGTAGGATTTTAACTATGACAAGAAACACAAGCCTCCTATGATTGGCGGGTGAAAAATAGAGATCTTATTTCACATCTAAGGAAGTACTATCAGCATATATCTTGGATTTCTTGTCAAGTCATATTTATAGTCTTGTGCAGGGCTGGCCCTAGCAGTGTGCTGTGCAGCCACAGAGAGCACAATGGCAGCAGGGGGTGCCATGGGGCCGACACAGCTCACACATGGCTAGATAACAGGTGTGCAAGGGGAGCTAAAGCAATAACCCAGGTGGAGGATATTTCATTATTCTCCATCCGGGTCAGTAATTGTTTTGGCATCCTTCAGAATATTTATATATATTTTAATTATGTTCAACAAATCAATGGGATATTTAAAAAAAAAATTTCAAACATGTCAGCAAACGGAGAGTGAAACCATTATCAGATACGAGATGGTCTTTTGGTATTTCGTTTTCATGTCGGAGAAGTGATGATACCTTAATTGAAATCGGAGATGATGTGAACTTGAACTGCAAGGAATGAGGCTGCATCCTTTGCTAAAGAACAACGTATTAATTCACTTTAATACTGTTAGCAAAGTTCTTCAAAGCCAGTATATGTACTTGCCAAATGTGGAACTTTTGGAATCAGTCAAAGCATCTGCTTGAAACTTATTGGACAGGTGAAGGTTTTAATGATTTAATTAAAAAAGCAGGAGAGCTGGCACTGACAATGGTAATAGACTTGGCACCAATCCCCCCCCCCCCCCCCCTTAAGTGCATTGACTGAGGGAAAAAAAAGGCTATTTTCTTATGAGGGTCAAGATGTTTCTATGTTGGATCCTAAAAATTCATTTTAATTGAAATATTTCTTCACAATATTGGATGTTACAATAAAACCTATTCACGGACGATTTGAACATCTTATGTTTCATTCCACACATTTTCAATTGTTATATGACATCTGGAAGCTAAAGGATGTGCAAAAAATGTGCTGCATGGCATTGCAGAATATTTTAACTGATGTGTAAACAAAGAGATCTCATGTAGAAGATAGGGAACTGTGTGAAGAGCTTGCTGTCTTGGTTTGCTGTCTTGGTCTTGGCTTGCTTTTCATAGAATACAAAGAGCGCTTTGGCTATAAGTCTTTTCTCTGATAGTATATTTCAGCTCCCTAATATCACCTTGGATATACCGGTAATAGCCACGGAAAGAAGAGGGAATTCTGCTCCTTGCCAAGCCTGCAGTGAGCCAGCATTGGAGGAAAAAGTTATGCTGCTCTTGCATATGCAATGTAGGGGGATAATTTTGGAATCCTCAACATCTGCCTCAACTGATGCTATCTCCTTCATTCGACAAGAGGTAGTGGAAGGTATTCAAGGCTCAGTAGAATCTGACCAATGAAGCTCTGAGGAAGACTTTGAAAGGGACATCCTTCTAGAAGAAGTGTTATCATCAGGAGAGGAAGAGCAATCAGTTTCGGGGTTTGATGACAAGAAAACTGAGGAGTGAGAAGAACCCTCAGTATGAAAGAAAAGGCAGCAGAAGAACCAGTATGCAGTAAACATTTGCCCAGCTTAAAAGAGAATGAGTTGTTTTTCTTCTTCAAGAGACTATCAAAGACCTGGTCCAAGAAGAATGGAATAAGGTCGAGAAAAGAGTGTACACTCAAGGAAAAATGGCTTGATTATAGCCATGGTTCCCCTGTTATTGATTCTGTCCAGATTGCAGATTACCCCAGCAAAACAGGACCTCTGTTCCATCCATCTCCGCAGGCAATGCAACTGAAAGCTTTGGTGGCATCCTGGGCAGCTGCTGCACATGTTTCTCCAGACCAGATTTGTTAAGCAGCTATGTCATAAATACTTTCATCAGACACTACAGGTTAGAGTTTGGAGAGGCAATCGTGCAGGCTTCTTAATGGATTTAGTAATTTAATTAAATTATTTAGGCATTTATTGATGTATTTTGTTTTTGTTCTCTCTAAATTTGTATTTGAGCTTGGGCATAACTCAAGTGACCCATCTGCCATGAAGGTGATGTCCAGGAAAATTGATGCATACTTAGTTAAAAATGTATATAGTAAATGGACAAATGTTATAAAAGGGGTGGGGCATTTGTGGAGTCATGACATTGGTGGATCATATGGGTGGGACATTGTGACCTTACATCATGAGTTGAACATACAGAGACATGACATATTTGATGTCACACCATGGGGCAGCAACTCTTTTTTTTTGCCTAGGACGGAAAAAATGCTTGCACCAGGGCTGGATTTCCCATTAGACCATTAAGGCCATGGCCTTAGGGCAGTAGGCATGGAAAAGCAATTAGTGCAGTAACTAGCCGGCATGAGAAGGAGACTAGAGATATGCGTCTTCTCCTTCCTGGTGGGCTGCTAAGCCACTGCACAAATAAATAAGGATAAAATTGGCAAAGGCAAATGGAGCGTGCAGCATCAGACACACTGCCAGTCTGGAGACAAGGACCAGATTACGCTGCTCACTGTGATGAGGTAAGCAAGGTCGCCTGGAGCGGTGCGGAGGCACGGGACCTGACATAACCCCTCCACCCGATTACCGCCAGGAGGGCGGGAAGCTGAAGGCTTCAAGGGAAAATGAGCATGGAAGGCCCTAACAAGACAATGGGCATTCAAATCAGAGGTGGATACCCAGAAATGCTCCTCTAGGCCGTAACCCTTCCAGTAACCCGGTACTGTAAGGTGCCCCTGAAGAAGTGGGAGTCAAGAAGGGACTGCACCTTGTACTCCTCACTAGAATCGGCACGGACAGGGCCAGGCGCCTAACAGACCTCGAATACCGGTTTCACAGGAGAGGCTTCAGAAGGGACGTGTGAAAAGTATTGGGGATGCGCAGGAATGGAGGCAAGTCCAGAGTGTAAGAGACAGGATTAACCCTGCGCAAAACTTTATAAGGCCCAATATATTTTGATACCAACTTCTTGGAGGGGACAAGGAGGCATATATTTTTCGTGGACAGCCATACTCTGTCACCCAGCACTTAAGCGGATGCCAAACCCCAATGGCGATCAGCAAACTTTTTCTAGGATTCCACAGCAGATGTTAGAGCAAGGTGGACCCGGTCCCACATCTCCAGAAGTGAGGCTAGGTGTTCGTGTCGGAGAATACACCGGGAAGGACGCTAGGTTGTACACCGTAAGCCACCTGGAAAGGACTCAAGCCAGTGGAGGCATGGGAGGCTGTGTTCCTGGCAAACTCAGCTCACGGGAGGAGACAGGACAAATTATCTTGATGCTCATTTTGCGAAACAGTGCAAATAGAGTTCCAGTGATTGGTTCGCTCTTTCAGCAGCCCTGTTTGACTGAGGAAAAGGACAAGGAAATACCCATTTCACTACATAAACCCCTCCAGAATTGTGAGATGAACTGAGGGTCAGAGACAATATCGATGGGTATGCCATGAAGCCGGAATACCTCTTTTGTGAAGACCTCCGCTATTTGCGCAGTAGAAGGAAGCTTCTTCAGTGGAACAAAGTGAGCCATCTTAGAGAACCTATCGGTCACCATCAGAATGACTGTGTGACCCTCGGAGTGGGGAAGGTCCACTATAAAATCTATGGACAGGTGCGTCCAAGGCGTCTTGGGCACCGAGAGTGGTGTAAGGAGACTAGGTGGCTTGCTTGTGGGAGACTTTGGGAGTACAAATTTGACAAGCTATAACATACTCTTTGACGTCCCTCCTAACAGAAGGCCACCAAAACTGTCTTGTTATGTTATCATAAGTTTTAGTGATGCCTGGATGTCCTGCTGTTTTTGACCTATGAAACAATGTCATTACTTTTTTCCTGTCCCTTCCCTGTACAAACAATAAACCTGTAGGTGTTTCAGGTTGTGCTTGGTTTTGATATCTCTTCACCTTATCTAAAAAAAGGGAAGAAAAAGTGTGTAGCTGCAATAATGTTGGCAGAAGGGACTATGGGTTCTGGAGGGGAGGGGTCAACCTCCAGTGGTTCGTGTTGCCTGGATATAGCTTCTGCCTTAATGTTGAGGTATCCAAGTCTGTATGTTATGGTATACTGGAAGTGAGACAGAAATAACGACCACCCAGCCTGGCGAGAAGACAGACGTCTGGCCTCGGCTATGTAGGAGAGGTTCTTGTGGTCTGTGATCACCAGTATAGGGTGTTTGGAACCTTCCAGTAGGTGTCTCCACTCTTTAAATGCCAAAACTGTGGCCAGTAATTCCCTGTTCCACACATCATAGTTTTTCTCTGCATCAGACAGTTTCTTGGAGAAAAAGCAAAATGGGGGAAGAGGTTCGTTGTGGGGTTTTCTCTGAGATAGTATTGCACCAACACCTGACTCAAACGCATCAACTTCGACAATAAAGGGCAGAGAAGGGTCAAGGTCGTGCAAAACAGGAGCTGACGTAAATGCTCAAGGAAGTCCTCAAGGACTTCAGAACTCCAAACACGGGATTAACCCCTTTTTTGTTCATCTTGGTTATTGGGGCTACTACAGAGGAGAAATTCTTTATGAATTTTCTCTAGTAGTTAGCGAAACCCGCAACTCTTTGTATGGCCTTAAGTGCCTGTGGAAGCGGCCAATCCTTGATGGCTTCTGTTTTCGTAGGGTCCATACTGAAACCCTTCTCAGATATGATGTACCCCAAGAACTGCACAGAGGTCTGATCAAAGAGGAACTTCTCTAGTTTGCAATACAGGCCATTTTCTAGCAGTTTCGTTAATACTGATCTGACATGTTTATGGTGGGTTTCCAAATCAAGTAAGTATACCAATATGTCATCCAGATACACTACAACACATACGTGCATGTAATCTCGGAGGACATCGTTAAAAAAGTCCTGGAAGACAGCAGGGGCGCTACACAGGCCTAAGGGCATCACTAAATATTCATAGTTGCCACTGTGAGTGTTGAAAGCGGTTTTCCACTCATCTTGTTCACTTATCCTGACCAGGTTATACACCCCCCCCGCAGATCCAGTTTTCGTAAACCTCTTGGAAACTTTTAAGCGGTCAAACAGTTCCGTGATAAGCAGAATTGGAAAAACATTCTGCACCGTTATCTTGTTCAGACACCTATAGTCTATACAGGGTCTGAGATCACCTTCTTTCTTCGATATGAAGAAAAAGTCAGCACCTGCCGGAGATGCGGGTCACTGGATAAACCCTTTCTTTAGGGACTCCTCAATATACTCTTCCATGACCTTATTCTCATGCTCAGAGAGGGTATATAGCCGGCCTTTAGGTGGCATAGTCCCTGGTAGTAAATCAATCGCATAATCATAAGGGCGATGGGGAGAGAGTTTTTCCTGTCCCTTCCCTGTACAAACAATAAACCTGTAGGTGTTCTCAAAGACCTGGGCTAAATCAGTATACTGTGGAGGCACTGAGGTAGAGAGAGGAGGAGCCGAGGGCAGGTTAAGTGAACAAATGGGATGCATAAGTATAAGACACTGTAATAGACAGGTAGAACCCCAAGACAATATGTCCAAAGTGACCCTATCTATAACGGGGTTGTGGTTTCTCAACCACGGAAACCCAAGGACTATGGGACATGAAGGGGTACTCAAAAGGCAATGCGGTGTAGGGCCCCTATGGTGAGTTGCACCTTCTTACTTTCGTCAGTCACCTTAGGGTTCGTAAGTGGCTTGCCATCGATTGCTTCCACGATAAGAGGTGAGGCCTTGCGTACCAAGGTCATGGCATGGGACTCAGCAAAGGACTGGTCTATAAAGTTGCCAGCTGCACCTGAGTCTAGTAGGGCCTTGGTATGCATGGTCTCACCAATAAAGGTGAGGGTAACCGCTAGAAGTAGTCTAGAATATTTGTTGTGAGGGGATAACTTAACACCAAAGACCAACCCCTCTTCTAGTCTTAGGTGCTGGCGTTTCCCTGCAGGTTTAGGACATGTTGTCCTTACATGCCCCTTTTTGCTGCAGTAGAGGCATAGACCTTCTCTCTTTCTGTGTTGTTTCTCCTCTTCGGGTAACTTAGTGCTTCCTATTTGCATAGGTTCTGGTGGTGGACCACAGGGAGGAAAAGCAGGTAGAGAAGCATAGGGCAAGGTGGGGAAGGTTTGATCCTGCCTCCAGTTATAAGATTGTTGCTGAGAGCATGTCTCTCTAATGCGATTGTCTATAACAATGCAATGGTCAATGAGATCCTCTAATAAAATGGGTACCTCTCTGGATGCTATCACATCGAGTAGGTAATCAGCTAATCCTACCTGAAAAGCTGTTACCAGAGAATCGTTATTCCATGTTACTTCCGCCATTAGAGTATGGTATTTTATGGAATAGTCCACCACTGTTCTGGAACTTTGTTTGATGCGTAACAAGGCTTTCCCAGTGCAAGCCATCCTACCAGGCATGTCAAACGTTGTCCGAAAGGACGACAGGAAATCAGCATAGATGATGTTGGGACCAGATTCCCATATAGGATTTGCCCATGCTAAAGCCCTACCAGATAGATGATTAATGGTAAAGGCTATTTTTGTCCTGTCAGTAGGAAAGGAGTGTGGGTGCATAACCATGTGTATATCAATCTGGTTCAGAAACCCATGACAAAGGGCAGGCTCACCATTATACCTTTGGGGTGGTGTCATGTGTACCGAGTGAGAGGAACCTTACTGTACAGGTATGCTAACAGGTGGATTGGCTTGTTGTGCCCCCGGTTGGAGGTGAGCGGTGCACTGCAGAATAGTCTGTAACACCTGGACGAACTGATCCAAGCGGTGGTCTATCTCCTCCAGCTTGGAATTCTGAGCAGCTAACTGCTGCAAGATGTCTGCTCTGTCCATTAGGCACTGTTGTAATGTAACGTTCACTAAGGAACCCTAACACGCAGACAGGACAGAGTAGAGAGAATTGCAATACCGATTCTTAGAATGGTTGGGTTATGCAAAAAGGGATAGTCAAAACACAAGCCGAGGTCAAGGGAAACAGAGAGACATAATAACGAGAGACAAAGCCAAAAATCAGTAAGCAGGAAATCCAAATAACAAGTGTAATCGTCAATTATAAACCAAAGACCGCAACAGGGCACTGAGGCAAGGGAGAGGTTAGCTTATATACACACAGGGTGTGTGAGTGAACTCACGGTGCTCCAAGCACTATGCATGCACTTCGTAGTAATGCAATGTACGTATGGTGCTCAGGTTGACCATTTAAATAGACAAAAGACAGATCTAGGTAGAGGTTCTGGGTCCCTAATCAATCCAGTAAAATTGTTGGTTTACAGATTGGATGTGGGAAATAAGTCTCTGTAAGCTACTAGAGGCTTGACGTGTGCTCTTTTCCCATTAAAAACACAGAAGCATTGTTTGGTTTTTGATCAAGGACAAGAAAGCAATTTGTGGCTCCCTTAACTGTTATTCTCAGTGTTAAAGTCATTTTTAAGAGTGAGAAGGTGAACAATGACATTGGATTAGGTTCTTTGTTCTCTTACTGAGTTATAACAATATTATAAATCCACTATATTAACCCTTTAAGACCGGAGGGTGTACTATTACGCCCTATTTTAAACGGCTCTAAACGCCGCCGGGCGTAATAGTACACCCTCCGTTTTTTTCTTACTTACCCGGTCGCCGGCGATCCCACGCCGGCGATCGCGGTTGGAGGGACTCCCAGGGAGCCGCCCGCGACAGATCCTCACTCTTGGGGGCCCCCGGCCATGTGAGAGTGAGGTCCTTGCGAGGACCTCACAATCTATGGCCGGGTTAGCTGGCTCAGGCATTGCCAGCAGGGGGACTGCCTGTAATGACAGTTAGTCCCCCTGCTGGCTGAATTCAAATAAAATAAAATTAAAATAAGTGTAAAAAAATAATAATATACTTAGATCATATATATACATTATAAATATATGATCTAAGTATATATATATATATATATATATATATATATACATATATATATATATATATATATATATATATATATACACATATACACACACACACACATACACTGTCTAGGTGTATTTTACTATTAATATATATATAATTATATATATCTATATTAATATGAAATTACACGTAGACTGATACTGATTAAATATATATATAATTATTGTTATATATATATTTATATATAATATTAAAAAAATATGTAAATACGTTAAAAAATAAAATTAAAAAAAAAATTAAAAATTAATAATTAAAAAATATATAGAAGTGTGTTATTTCATTCTAACTGTATTTTGATATTAATATATATATATATTTATATCAAAATACACATAGAACGAAATAAAATATATATCTATATACATAAAAAAAATACTTATATATCACTATATATATACCTATATATAAATAAAAATATTTAAAATACATTATATATATATATATATATATATATATATATATATATACATATATATACAGGGAGTGCAGAATTATTAGGCAAATGAGTATTTTGACCACATCATCCTCTTTATGCATGTTGTCTTACTCCAAGCTGTATAGGCTCGAAAGCCTACTACCAATTAAGCATATTAGGTGATGTGCATCTCTGTAATGAGAAGGGGTGTGGTCTAATGACATCAACACCCTATATCAGGTGTGCATAATTATTAGGCAACTTCCTTTCCTTTGGCAAAATGGGTCAAAAGAAGGACTTGACAGGCTCAGAAAAGTCAAAAATAGTGAGATATCTTGCAGAGGGATGCAGCACTCTTAAAATTGCAAAGCTTCTGAAGCGTGATCATCGAACAATCAAGCGTTTCATTCAAAATAGTCAACAGGGTCGCAAGAAGCGTGTGGAAAAACCAAGGCGCAAAATAACTGACCATGAACTGAGAAAAGTCAAGCGTGCAGCTGCTAAGATGCCACTTGCCACCAGTTTGGCCATATTTCAGGGCTGCAACATCACTGGAGTGCCCAAAAGCACAAGGTGTGCAATACTCAGAGACATGGCCAAGGTAAGAAAGGCTGAAAGACGACCACCACTGAACAAGACACACAAGCTGAAATGTCAAGACTGGGCCAAGAAATATCTCAAGACTGATTTTTCTAAGGTTTTATGGACTGATGAAATGAGAGTGAGTCTTGATGGGCCAGATGGATGGGCCCGTGGCTGGATTGGTAAAGGGCAGAGAGCTCCAGTCCGACTCAGACGCCAGCAAGGTGGAGGTGGAGTACTGGTTTGGGCTGGTATCATCAAAGATGAGCTTGTGGGGCCTTTTAGGGTTGAGGATGGAGTGAAGCTCAACTCCCAGTCCTACTGCCAGTTTCTGGAAGACACCTTCTTCAAGCAGTGGTACAGGAAGAAGTCTGCATCCTTCAAGAAAAACATGATTTTCATGCAAGACAATGCTCCATCACACGCGTCCAAGTACTCCACAGCGTGGCTGGCAAGAAAGGGTATAAAAGAAGAAAATCTAATGACATGGCCTCCTTGTTCACCTGATCTGAACCCCATTGAGAACCTGTGGTCCATCATCAAATGTGAGATTTACAAGGAGGGAAAACAGTACACCTCTCTGAACAGTGTCTGGGAGGCTGTGGTTGCTTCTGCACGCAATGTTGATGGTGAACAGATCAAAACACTGACAGAATCCATGGATGGCAGGCTTTTGAGTGTCCTTGCAAAGAAAGGTGGCTATATTGGTCACTGATTTGTTTTTGTTTTGTTTTTGAATGTCAGAAATGTATATTTGTGAATGTTGAGATGTTATATTGGTTTCACTGGTAAAAATAAATAATTGAAATGGGTATATATTTGTTTTTTGTTAAGTTGCCTAATAATTATGCACAGTAATAGTCACCCGCACACTCAGATATCCCCCTAAAATATCTAAAACTAACAACAAACTAAAAACTACTTCCAAAAATATTCAGCTTTGATATTAATGAGTTTTTTGGGTTCATTGAGAACATGGTTGTTGTTCAATAATAAAATGAATCCTCAAAAATACAACTTGCCTAATAATTCTGCACTCCCTGTACACATACGTATATATATATACATATATTAATTTTACAGATATATTTATGTAATATTTTTACATAATTAGGTATCTTAATTAATTACAATTAGCCGGACCTGCCTGACAACCCATGCCGAAAGTATAGGGAATTTTTTCCAATGTATTTTATTTGTCAATTTTCATACATGAGAAATACATGACAACCGCAATGTTGGGCGGGGGGGGGGGGAGGTACAAAAAAAAAGAGAAAGGGAGGGTAGGACAGCGGTATATAGCACAACAATTTTGTACAGAGGTAAGTTCAGACAATTTCTCACATTACAATTATAGGTACATTTGTCGGGTTAACAGGTTTAAATCGAAGCATATGGTATTTTCATGTATTTATACCCTTATATCGTTGTGTGCGTTAACCTTAATACGTTTAGTCCTAACTGGGTAGTGAGGGGGAGGAGGGAAAGGGGGAAAGTATAGGGAATTTTATTTGCTAGTACTATATTTAACCTTATAACTTTCCAAGACACCATAAAACCTGTACATGGCGGGTACTGTTTTACTCGGGAGACTTCGCTGAACACAAATATTAGTGTTTCAAAACAGTAAAATGTATTACAACGATGATATCGACAGTAAAAGTGACGTTTTTTTGCATTTTTCACTCACAAACAGCACTTACACGGACGACATTATTGCTGTGATACTTTTTACTGTTTTGAAACACAAATATTTGTGTTCAGCGAAGTCTCCCGAGTACAACAGTACCCCTCATGTACAGGTTTTATGGTGTTTTCAAAAGTTACAGCGTCAAATATAAGGCTTGCGTTTCATTTTTTTTACATTAAAATTCGCCAGATTGCTTACGTTGCCTTTGTGACCCTATGGTAGCCCAAGAATGAAAATTACCCCTATGATGGCAAACCATTTGCAATAGTAGACAACCCAAGGTATTGCAAATGGGGTATGTCCAGTCTTTTTTAGTAGCCACTTAGTCACAAACACTGGCCAAAATTGGCGTTTTTTGCATTTTTCACACACAAACAAATACTAACGCTAACTTTGGCCAGTGTTTGTGACCAAATGGCTACTAAAAAAGACTGGACATACCCCATTTGCAATACCTTGAGTTGTCTACTATTGCAAATGATATGCCATTATAGGTGTAAATTGAATTACTGGGCTACTATACAGTCTCAAAGGCAACGTAACCAATCTGGCGAATTTCAATTTCAAATGTAACGTGCTATATTTGACCCTGTAACTTCCCAAAACACCATAAAACCTGTACATAGGGGGTACTGTTTTACACGTGAGACTTTGCTGAATACAAATATGTGTATTTTATAGCAGTACAACAGTATTGTGACATTGACAGTTAAAATGTCATGTAATAACAACATTTCTTATTTTCTCCCATTCTTTTCATATTAAATTATGTTTCATAGCTAAATATTTGATATGAAATGAAAGCCCTGTTTCCCCTGAATAAAATGATATATAATAAGGGGGGTGCATTTAATATGAAAGAGGTGAATTACGGTTGGACAGACATATAGCGAAAATGCCAGGTTTTGTTTACGTTTTGTTCTGTTCACAACGTGTACATTTGACTCAGTCCTTAAGGGGTTAAATAGATTTATTTCACATAGTTTAGTTTCTAAATTAAAGGGACACGTCAAGCTTTTCAACTTATGATCCTCCCATAGGTTGTGGTAAAAGGTGTTTCCTGTTAATGTGTCCCTAAACACAACTCCTTGCTGTGATTAAAAGGGAGCAATACAGGGCAAATTTTTGACTTCGATGGCACAGATCTCTATTTTTGTGCCACAATGTGTTCATTCTTTAATTTTTGAATTAAGTTTCAGTAGAAGTAGTGGACGCTTTAAGAGTGGAGTTGGTGAAAGAGATGTTTCACTGACGTTTATTGCGTGTTCAGTTTACTTTAAAAAACAAACAAAACAAAAACAAATTTTAGGCAGCAAGACTTTTATAATATGGTTTTTAATATCTTCATACTACCTTTTATACAAAATCAACCAGTATAATTAGTTCAAAAGTTCGTAATCTGCAGTGTTAACTTTGGCAGCAAATTTCAATTTAGTTTTAGTCATCGTCTTTTGACTAAAAATCCATTTTAGTTTTAGTCGTATTTTAGTAATCGGAATTGTTTTAGTTTTAGTCTAGTTTTAGTTGACTAACTAATGGGTTTAATTAAAGTTAGAGTTGAGTGAACCCGAACTGAAATGTTCGGGTTCGTACCGAACATTAAGTTTTTTGGACCCCGGACCCGAACACTGACATATCACTGTATGTTCGGGTTGGAGTTAGGTGTTCGGCGATTTAATGACGTGTTTTGAAAGGCTGCAGGGCAGCCAATCAACAAGCGTTTGACTCGTGTGCCCTTAGAAGCCATCACAGCCATGCCTACTAATGGTATGGCTGTGATTGGCCAGTGCAGCATGTGACCCAGCTAGTAGGGGCATGTCTATTAAACAGTGAGCAGCCTGTGGCTGCTCACTGTTAAAAAAAAAAAAAAATTCCCCCTCCTGAGCCCCCACCCTTGATGCTCGAGTGGGGGCTTTTAAACTAAAGGGGGGACCTATTGCCCCCCCTGGCCCCCACCCACCGCTCAGAATAAGAATTTTTGGGGGACCTACTGTCCTCCCCCCCGGCCCCCACCCCTTAGCGGTGGGTGGGGGCCATAAATAAGAATTTGGGGGGGACCTACTGTCCTCCCCCCGGCCCCCACCCCTGCGTGGCGGGTGGGGGCCCTAAATAACAATAAGGGGGGGGACCTACTGTCCTCTCCCCTGGCCCTCACCCCTGAGCAGTGGGTGGGGA
Organism: Pelobates fuscus; assembly: GCF_036172605.1. Classification (NCBI taxonomy): domain Eukaryota; kingdom Metazoa; phylum Chordata; class Amphibia; order Anura; family Pelobatidae; genus Pelobates; species Pelobates fuscus. The sequence continues at coordinate 90,804,705 of NC_086327.1, read as the reverse complement.
CCATAAATAGAAATGGGGGGGAACCTAATGTCCTCCCCCGGCCCTCACCCCTGAGCGGTGGGTGAAGGCCATAAATAAGAATTTGGGGGAACCTACTGTCCTCCCCCCTGGCCCCCACCCATGTGCGGCGGGCGGGGGCCCTAAATAACAATAAGGGGGGACCTACTGTCCTCCCCCCATGGCCCCCACCCCAGAGCGGTGGGTGGGGGCCATAAAAAAATTTGGGGGGGGACCTAATGTCCTCCCCCCGGCCCCCACCACTGAGCAGTGGTTGGGGGCCATAAATAAGAATTTGGGGGGACCTACTGTCCTTCCCCTTAGCCCCCACCCCTGAGCGGCAAGTGGGGGCCATAAATAAAAATTGGGGGGTACCTAATGTCCTCCCCCCTGACCCCCACCCCTGAGCGGTGAGTGGGGGCCATAAATAAGAATTGGGGGGACACCTACTGTCCTCTCCTTCGGCCCCCACCCCTGCACAGCGGGTGGGGGCCCTAAATAGCAATAAGGGGGGACCTAATGTCCACCCCCCGGCCCCCACCCCTGAGTGGCGGGTGGGGGCCCTAAATAAAAATGTACCCCCGCCCCCCAGGTGACTAGGGGACCCAAACCCCTAGTCACCCCCCTCCCCCCCAAAAAATGACCCCTACCTACCCCCCTCATCCTAAAAATAATGAGGGAGGACCCCTATCTAAATACCTGTTAAAAAAATCAGAGTGCTCTGTGTCATTTTACACAGCGTGGGAACTTCCCCATGCTGTGTAAAATGACACAGAGCACTCTGATGGGTGGATTTTAAGCCAACCATTCAGAGTGCTGTGACAGGTAAATGTAGAGACTTACCTGTCAGTCTCTTCATTTACCTGTCAGAGCACTCTGATTGGATGGCTTATACCCACCAATCAGAGTGCTCTTTATAAGCTTTCCCCCGCCCTGCAGAGCTCAGTCTGTGCGGAGCCCTCCATGGGTGAAGATAGATTATTATTTTTAGGATGAGGGGGGTAAGTAGGGGTAATTTTTTTGGGGAGAAGGGGTGACTAGGGGTTTGGGGACCCCTAGTCACCTGGGGAGCGGGGGGTAAACTTTTATTTAGGGCCCCTACCCGCCGCGCAGGGGTGGGGGCCGGGGGGGAGGACAGTAGTTTCCCCCTCTATTTCCCCCTCTATTGCCCCCACCAGGGGTGGGGGCAATAGTTTTTTTTTGTGTTTTTTACAGTGAGCAGCCACTGGCTGCTCACTGTTTACTAGACATGCCCCTACTCGCGGTATAGCGAGTAGGGGTTGAATTTAATAATGCTAAAACTAAGTAATTTTACTTAGTATTAGTAAATGTGGCTGAAAGACCAATTCAGGTCTTTCAGCCTTTTGGTAGATAGCTCCCTAATACCATGTGAATTAGGGAGTTATCTACTAAGCGGCTGCTTATTTAATGTTATTTTTAAGTGATTTCCCTATCCACATTTGTTTGCTGGGCACTTGTCCTACTCTTACCCCCATTTTACTTAATTTTGCAGCCCTCTAGCCCTTTCCAGGAGGCAACACATTTCCATTTAGTTTTAGTCATTGTCTTTTGACTAATAAGCCATTTTAGTCATCTGATTTGTTTTAGTTTTTGTCTAGTTTTAGTCGACTAAATCTCAAAAATCTTAGTTGACTAAAATTTGACAAAAAAATTACACTGGTAATCTTCAATGCATTCAATATCTTTAACACTGTATCCATTTAAAAGGACACAGCATATTGTAGTGCTCATGTTGCATGAAGTCAAAAGGGCCCCAGTCAAACTGCGCAAAAATGACAAAAAGAAGGGGACAACACTCAAAATTCTTTGCATTAGAAACACTACAATAAACTGCTGTGGTTTAAAACTCTAAAGTGCTTGTTTGAAAACAGAAATGCAGAAAGCTAATGTGCCGCGTCGTCTGGTAAATTGAATATATTTTTTTCATGTTTACCGTTACATTTACAGTCATAATCCACTCACCTTGCAAACAAAGGGTTTAATAACAATATATTATTACATAATGAGAGCATTTAACGACATGCATACTTTCATGTCAATAGGAAAATAATTCTGACCAGCGGGTGCTTTAGTAACAGCGCTGTAAACGAGAGAGAGAAACAGCCATCATTCTCTCAAGGACTTTCACAGTGGATTGAGTCATTGTTAGTGGTTGAATAGGAAGGCACTTGGCAACGACCAAGATCAGGGTTCTATGCTGTCTTCAATAAAAACATTATAGAACTGCTTGAATTTCATGTTTTCCTCCTGTCTACAACATTAACTCTATAATGGCTGCTTTAAGGTTTCAAAACGTAACTAACACTTTCCTGCTAATGAACGTTCCTATTTTACGCACCCCTTTGTTGCAGAGATAACAAAAAAAAAAATGATTCCACGTGTGTACATACAGCATCACATGCAAGGAATCATGAGCCATTTATTATTATTCAAAAATCACCAATATATACTGTAGCGTGGTACAGTGGATCCATCAGAAATACACGTAAATGAAACAATGGAAGTTTGATTTAAAGGAAGAGTTGTTGAGCGCTCTTCTCAAAACAGGTTGACACTCTAAAGGAATTCGGATCAAATGTTAAATTAAAGTTAATTCTATTCAAAGTAAATGTGCTTGCTTGATTTATTAAAAGGGCTAGTCCAAGAAAAAAAAATTAGCCCTCCACATCCACATCCACATCCACCCAACCTGCTGGAGCCACAACCTACCAATACACCTCTCAAATCCTTTACAATTACATCATTGCAGGAATATTCCCTCTACCACCAAATGTATTTTACAATGTCTTTGTTTGTAACCATTTGATATCACCTTCTCCGGCATTTCCAAATTCATTCCACATAGTCGGATATCCCTCAATTACTTACCACAGGCACATTCATCCAGTTCACTGTTCCAACATCATTCCATTCCATTCCCCAATCCATTCCTGCAGTCATAATACCCCAGTTCACGCCCCCAAGAATAATGCCCAGTTTATTGTCCACCACAAATTTCCTTCTGATTCATTGCTCTCAAGTCATATTCCAAAAGTCTGTGGATGCACCCTGACAAAGCACAAGGTCTGCCCCCCCTCAACCTCCCAGCTCGCCCACGAGTCCGCCCACAGGACTGTGTGTGTGTGTTAGTGTAGTGAATGCAAAGTGTGTGTTAGTGTAGTGAATGCAGAGTGTGTGTGTGTTAGTGTAGTGAATACAGTGTGTGTGTTTGTGCAGTGAATGCAGAGTGTGTGTTAGTGTAGTGCATGCAGAGTGTGTGTTAGTGTAGTGAATGCAGAGTGTGTGTTAGTGTAGTGAATGCAGAGTGTGTGTTAGTGTAGTGTATGAATAGTGTGTGTTATTGTAGTGAATGCAGAGTGCGTGTGTGTGTGTCTGTGTTAGTGTAGTGAATGCAGAGTGTGTGTTAGTGTAGTGAATGCAGAGTGTGTGTGTGTTAGTGTAGTGAATGCAGAGTGTGTGTTAGTGTAGTGAATGCAGACTGTGTGTGTTAGTTTAGTGAATGCAGAGTGTGTGTTAGGGTAGTGTATGCAGAGTGTGTGTGTGTGTTAGTGTAGTGAATGCAGATTGTGTGTGTTAGTGTAGTGAATGCAGTGTGTGTGTGTTAGCAGTGTGTGTGTTAGTGTAGTGAATGCAGTGTGTGTGTTAGTGTAGTGAATGCAGTGTGTGTGTGTGTGTGGGTTAGTGTAGTGAATGCAGTGTGTGTTAGTGTAGTGAATGCAGAGTGTGTGTTAGTGTAGTGTATGCAGAGTGTGTGTGTGTTAGTGTAGTGAATGCAGAGTGTGTGTAAGTGTAGTGAATGCAGAGTGTGCATGTGTTAGTGCAGTGAATGCAGAGTGTGTGTTAGTGTAGTGTATGCAGAGTGTATGTGTGTGTTAGTGTAGTGAATGCAGAGTGTATGTGTGTAAGTGTAGTGAATGCAGAGTGTGTGTGTGTGTTAGTGTAAAGAATGCAGAGTGTGTGTGTTAGTGTAGTGAATGCAGAGTGTGTGTTAGTGTAGTGTATGCAGAGTGTGTGTGTGTTGGTGTAGTGAATGCAGAGTGTGTGTTAGTGTAGTGAATGCAGTGTGTATTAGTGTAGTGAATGCAGTGTGCGTGTTAGTGTATTGAATGCAGTGTGTGTGTGTGTGTTAGTGTAGTGAATGCAGAGTGTGTGTTAGTGTAGTAAATGCAGTGTGTGTGTGTTAGTGTAGTGAATCCAGTGTGTGTGTTAGTGTAGTAAATGCAGAGTGTGAGTCAGTGTAGTGAATGCAGAGTGTGTGTTAGTGTAGTGAATGCAGTGTGTGTGTGTGTGTGTACATGAGTGTTAGTGTAGTGAATGCAGTGTGTGTGTTAGTGTAGTAAATGCAGATTGTGAGTCAGTGTAGTGAATGCAGAGTGTGTGTTAGTGTAGTGAATGCAGTGTGTGTGTGTTAGTGTAGTAAATGCAGTGTGTGTGTGTTAGTGTAGTGAATGCAGTGTGTGTGTTAGTGTAGTAAATGCAGAGTGTGAGTCAGTGTAGTGAATGTAGTGTGTGTCAGTGTAGTGAATGCATGAATGCAGAGTGTGTGTTAGTGTAGTGAATGCAGTGTGTGTTAGTGTAGTGAATGCAGTGTGTGTGTTAGTGTAGTGAATGCAGTGTGTGTGTGTTAGTGTAATGAATGCAGAGTGTGAGTCAGTGTAGTGAATGCAGAGTGTGTGTTAGTGTAGTGAATGCAGTGTGAGTCAGTGTACTGAATGCAGAGTGTGTGTTAGTGTAGTGAATGCAGTGTGTGTTAGTGTAGTGAATGCAGTGTGTGTGTCAGTGTAGTGAATGCAGTGTGTGTGTTAGTGTAATGAATGCAGAGTGTGAGTCAGTGTAGTGAATGCAGAGTGTGTGTTAGTGTAATGAATGCAGAGTGTGAGTCAGTGTAGTGAATGCAGAGTGTGAGTCAGTGTAATGAATGCAGAGTGTGTGTTAGTGTAGTGAATGCAGAGTGTGAGTCAGTGTAGTGAATGCAGTGTGTGTTAGTGTAATGAATGCAGAGTGTGTGTTAGTTTAGTGAATGCAGAGTGTGTGTTAGTGTAGTGAATGCAGAGTGTGTGTTAGTGTAATGAATGCAGAGTGTGAGTCAGTGTAGTGAATGCAGTGTGTGTGTTAATGTAATGAATGCAGAGTGTGAGTCAGTGTAGTGAATGCAGTGTGTGTGTGTTAGTGTAATGAATGCAGAGTGTGAGTCAGTGTAGTGAATGCAGTGTGTGTGTTAGTGTAATGAATGCAGTGTGTGTGTTAGTGTAATGAATGCAGAGTGTGTGTTAGTGTAATGAATGCAGAGAGTGAGTCAGTGTAGTGAATGCAGAGTGTGTGTTAGTGTAATGAATGCAGTGTGTGTGTTAGTGTAATGAATGCAGAGTGTGTGTTAGTGTAATGAATGCAGAGTGTGAGTCAGTGTAGTGAATGCAGTGTGTGTGTTAGTGTAATGAATGCAGAGTGTGAGTCAGTGCAGTGAATGCAGAGTGTGTGTTAGTGTAATGAATGCATGTAGTGTAAATGGAGCATTCCAAAAATGTTATTCCCCCCTCCCTGGTTCTTACCTGGTCCAGGGAGGGGGGAGATTCCATGATCCCTGGTGGTCCGGTGGCATGGTGGGGCCCCCGGCTTCCTATACTTGCAAAGGGGGCCCAGCGGACTGCAAGTGTACTTACAAGCTCTTCCCTCTCTGTAACTCCCGCGAGACCCGCGGCGTGCATGCCGCGCGGAGCTTTGCCATGGTAACCTGTGGCAACGCTCTGACGGCCGCTGGTCTCGCGGGAGTTACAGAGAGGGAAGAGCTTGTAAGTACACTTGCAGTCCGCTGGGCCCCCTCTGCAAGTATAGGGAGCCAGGGGGGGCCCGCGGCTGCACACATAGATAGCGATATTCGCTATCTATTTGTGCAGAGAGGGAAAGTGGGGCCCAGGACTGCCAGAGCAGTCCGGGCCCCCCAGGACCGCTGGGCCCATGACAACCATCATGGTTGTCACCCCCCGATGGCGGCCCTGGATGCACCAGGTCAAGATAAGCAGCGATAGCATCACAGGAGCGGAGCTGTAGTTCGAAAAGAAAGGCTAGGTTTACATTTTAGCTAACCCTCTCCATCTGCCCTCTCCTTCTTTCATATTCATGTCTTCACATATTCATCTTACAATCATTCTCTCCTTGCCTATCCTAAGGTCTCCTTGTTAGGCTGTCCTTCTGTTCCTATTCTATGTTTACCCTATTTAGCTGACCTTTATTCCTCTGTTACCTTTCCTTGTTTTATCTATTGCTATTTCAAACTGCATTTTATATTGTTACCTGCCTTCTTTCTTTTACTTACCTTTCTGAGTGGGAGAGTGGCTTCCCTGGTGTTTAGTGAGCAGTGACCTTTCATGCCAAAGGCAAAAATACTAAAAGTATTATGTGGTGAGAGTATTATGTGCTTATTTTTATTTTATATTCTAGTAAGCATAGGTATTTGATAAAATGCTGAAAGGTGAAATCAGAGATTCAACAGAAGACTACATAGTGTCTTTCGGCCACAATTTATCCATTAGATTTCATCCTAGTGTTTTTTAACACCCAACTATACTTGCTATCAGCTTCATCGACCTATTCACAGATTTAAATGCCCTTCAAATCCATTTGCCACTTCTAGAAAAGCATTATGCTGACCCATTCCCATCTTCCAAGCCTTTTGTTATTGCCTATTCTCCAGAGAACTCTGGATTTTTTGTCTGGCAGCTCTAGAATGTGAAGTGATTCCTCAGAACGATTTTTATGGACCTTAAAGATTATCAATTCAACTATTTGCATATATGTTAACATATTTTAAAAAAATACAAATATTAAAAAGGATATTTAAAAAACAAATTATTTAAAAAATATTTTTAACCAATCACACTTTTAAACAAATGTCCTTCGTGCAGCAAGACTGTTTGTTAGTAAAGAACATTCAGTGCAAACCTCTGCTTTGGTAAAAAGGTTAGTTTTTGTAGAATTGTGATTTTAAAGAGAATGAAAGCAAAACAAAACATGTTATTTTCTATCATTTGAAAGCCAAGTGTTCGTGAAAGGTTACTGTCTAGCATCGTCATGACAAATGGTAAAAACATCAACTAAAAAGGTATTTTTCGGTTCATTCATTAAACAGTAAGTTGTGCAGAACTGAACAATTTAGGCTAATATAACCAAGCTGCGAAGCTAGCGTTCAAAGCAAAGTCTACCATGAGTGGGCTGGAGTCAGGAGCCTATCAATCAGCTCCACACGAACTCACAACATCCCTGACATGCCTCTTTTTGTGGGTCTTTTTGTGGCCCCATTCTCTTAACTTGCAGGACTGTCCATTTGGACCATTGGAAGTAATGCATGTTGTGACATTCTCATACCCTTTATAGGCCCTCCCAATTCCATTACAATCTTATTCCTCGCAAAGTTGGGTGGTATGCAGAAATGAGACAAGAGGGATGTATAGTATACACAGTGTAAATGCACACATCTGCTTTTGCTGGACCACCAGGGAGCAGGTAAAATGGGAGAATGGGGATCTTCAGTTATGTTTAGAGTTTAAGGGTTCTTAAAGTAACTTAGAACTAAAGTGATTTCTGAGAGACGGTACTCTCAGTTGAACGGTCAAACCTACTTACTATGTTGCTGCAGGACAATTAATGTTAGTCATGTCTTGACTAGTTTCTTCTTGTTAATCTTTATTTATTGTTCTTTTTTCATTCTCTTTCTTTCTTCTCTCTACATCTCACTACAAGCGAAAGGAGCTGGGCTAGGGGGGAGCTGTGGGGAGTTGGCGTCATACTGCAAGAAAGTAGCATGTTTAACGTCTCTATTTATGAGGATAGTATCCCACAATATTAGAGAGCTTAACACCACATTCAAACGTCATGTACGATACAAAGAGATTCAAAAACTGACGGGTGACATTATTTGTCTTCAGAAAACACATCTTAAAAAACACAACCATGGAGACTTCAAATTAAGCATTTTCACACCAATTTCATGCTACGTCCTACTCAAAATCAAAAGGAGTTTCCATACTCGTTAGTGGGCAATTAACATTATCTCTAATTAAAAAGGCATACACCAACAATGGAGATTTCTTATTATAGTGACTAGCATCACTTATGTGATATATACAATTGCCAATGTCTATTATCCCAACACACATCAGAAAGACTTTTTAGAAAAAAGTCCTCACTAGGGTGGAGAAGGTGTAACAGGGCATATTGGTACTATGGGTTGACTTAAATTTCATAACAGAACCCAGGATAGATTCTTCATTGATATTGCATACTCTTAGGAACAAAATCCTTAAAACTCCATGTTAACTTCACATATACAATGTTTGTAGAGCACAATATCCAACTGCTAAAGAATATCCAACTGCTAAAGAATATACTCTACATACACATTTTCTAGACTACAGGCCCACACCTACAAAAAGTACAAAATTGTACTATATGAGATATTGAGTGGTCCGGCCACGCTCCAAGTGTGGTTGCAGATATTCTGGAGAGTTTTACAGAAGCTTCAACTGTCTAAGAGTTGTGCTAAGAGTTTTTATTTTCTACTGTTACAGGTAAGATTCATCTGTAGGAAAAGGTTACTGACTGCACAAGGTTTGATTTCCTGTTGGTAATTACAAGGCATTTGATTTGATCAGTTAGCTACTTGCTATTGATTGCTGTTTAATTAGCGATTGTGTGCAAATAAGAAGAGGCCTACTCAGGTGTTAAACATTCCTAGTGGGTGGTGATTTTAGGAGTTATATAAGGGTTGTTATCATTAGCTTGGCTAATATAGCTTGGTTGCTTCATCTAAGTGTTGCTTCTAAGTGTGGTTGGATATATTCTGGAGGTAACCTGGAGGTAATCTGAGGTATTCAGGAGGATAATAAAAAGTTAAGATTTGTTTGATTTAAATTATTCACCTCATTGGAATGGCAGACTTAGTTCAATGTAATAGTTGCTATGCATTTGTTTCACGTTCCACTTTTTGCAGGTTTGGTTGTTGTCTAATCTGTAGACAGTTCTCTATCTTGTGGCAGGAGATTGTATTTTTGAAGTCTGAGATTTGTAAATTATCTGGTAAACCAACTCAGGCTGGAACGGCTGCAAAGCCACTGCCGCAGAGACATACTAGGAATGGCAGATGGATCACTGTAGGATCTGGTAGACTTAGAGTTGTGGATAAAAGGCATATTGCACAGTCTGTTGCTCTACATAATTCAGTTTCTGCACTTTCAGAGTGTAATAGTGATATGGAGACAGTCACTGAGGGTAGTGGTGTTGTGGAGAGAGGCATTGAGGCTAGTGGTGTTGTGGAGAGAGGCACTGAGGCTAGTGGTGTTGTGGAGAGAGGCACTGAGGCTAGTGGTGTTGTGGAGAGAGGCACTGAGGCTAGTGGTGTTGTGAAGAGAGGCACTGAGGCTAGTGGTGTTGTGGAGAGAGGCACTGAGGCTAGTGGTGTTGTGGAGAGAGGCACTGAGGCTAGTGGTGTTGTGGAGAGAGGCACTGAGGCTAGTGGTGTTGTGGAGAGAGGCACTGAGGCTAGTGGTGTTGTGGAGAGAGGCACTGAGGCTAGTGGTGTTGTGGAGAGAGGCACTGAGGCTAGTGGTGTTGTGAAGAGAGGCACTGAGGCTAGTGGTGTTGTGGAGAGAGGCACTGAGGCTAGTGGTGTTGTGGAGAGAGGCACTGAGGCTAGTGGTGTTGAGGAGAGAGACACTGAGGCTAGTGGTGTTGTGGAGAGAGGCACTGAGGCTAGTGGTGTTGTGGAGAGAGGCACTGAGGCTAGTGGTGTTGTGGAGAGAGGCACTGAGGCTTGTGGTGTTGTGGAAAGAGGCTTGGAGACTATGGTGAGGCCTAATAGAAATCAGTTGTTGTTAGGGGATTCAATCATAAGAGGTGTGGAGATGGACAATGGTGGTCTTGTAAGGTGTCTTCCCGGAACTACTGCTCACAGAGACAGGAGACGTATCTGTAATATTGTTAAGCGAGCAAAGCAGAAAGGCGAATTGGATGTACTTGTCCATCTAGGGACAAATGACTTGGCTTGCAATGAGGTTTCAGAGGTTAAGGAAGTTTTTAGTGTTTTTGCCAATGATATACGGCAGGTTGCTTCCACACTGTCATTCTCTGAAGTTCTGCCTGTGCATAACACTCAGAATGACAGGCAGATGCGTATTAGGGACTTTAACTTGTGGCTTCGTGAATGGTGTCGGGAGCAAGGATTTGGCTTTATTTCTCATGGTAGCTCTGTTTGGAATGGAAATAAACTGAACAAAAAAGATGGTTTGCATCTTTCTCAAAAGGGAACAAATGTTCTCAGTGAGCAGTTCATAGGTTTTGCTAGGATGTATTTAAACTAGGGGGGGGGCAAAAGGGTGATAAAACATCAATCCAATTGTCCCCCAAAACAAGGACAGAAGGTGCCTGTAGCAAGTGTGTTACAAAATGATAAGCTTAGAGTCATGTCTACAAATGCTCACAGTTTAGGGAATAAGATCCATGAACTTGTGGCAATAATGACAACTGATAGTGTAGATTTAGTCGCTGTTACTGAGACATGGTATAATGAGAAAAATGACTGGGACATAGCAATACCAGGGTACTCTTTATATAGAAAAGACAGGGAAGGCAGGAAAGGAGGAGGGGTGGCCCTGTATGTGAAGGATAGCATAAAATCTAGCCTAATAAAAGTTAGTGAGGCGAACATAGAGTCCGTTTGGGTTACATTAGAATTTGGTAATCACACAGTAGCTCGTGTAGGTGTGATTTATAGGCCCCTAGGACAAATTGAAGAGTTAGATAATCTACTAGTTGAGGAAATAGCTAAAATGACAATGAAGGGGGAAGTTATCATCATGGGTGACTTTAATCTTCCTGATGTGAATTGGAAAACAAAAATAGCTGCTTGTGCCAGGAGCACACATATTCTAAACTCTCTACTGGGATTGAAAAAACACAAATAGTATATCTAATAGTGACAGTAAGCTCTAAACACCTGTGTGGTATCCCCTAAACCAACACCACTAATACACATAGACTACAAACACCTATTGTGTTTGTAGTCCCTACTGGGATTGTCTCTAAAACAAGTTGTTGAGGAGCCAACTCGTAAAGAGGCCATACTAGATTTAGTGTTAACAAATGGAGATTTGGTATCCGATATTACTGTAGGTGAAAGTTTAGGATCCAGTGATCATCAGTCAGTGTGGTTTAATATAAGAACAGTGACAGAGTCACACCACACAAAAATAAAAGTTTTAGACTTTAGAAAAACAGACTTTTCTAAAATTAGAATATGTGTAAAGGAGTCATGATCAGACTGGAGCAATTTAAATGGAGTCCAAGAGAAATTGGATTATTTAAAAGTTGCACTACTGAAGGCAACAGAAAATTGCATTAGGCTTGTCAGTAAAAGCAAACAATTCAAGAAACCACTGTGGTACTCCGCAGATGTGGCCAAAATAGTAAAAAACAAAAAGTTAGCATTTAGTAATTATAAAAAAACCCAGAGTGAAGAAGACAGAATGATCTATAAGATTTGGCAGAAAGAGGCTAAGCAAATTATAAGAGCTTCCAAATCACAGACAGAAGAGAAAATAGCACAGTCAGTAAAAAAGGGGGACAAAACTTTTTTTAGATACATAAATGAGAAAAGAAAAGTAAAACAAGGATTAGTTAGATTAAAAACAAAAGAAGGAATGTATGTAGAAGAGGATAAAGGTCTAGCTGACTGCCTCAATGAATATTTTTGTTCGGTATTTACAGATTAAAATGAAGGAAAGGGACCTCAGTTAAGAAAAAGGATAAATGAGTAATTTATTACACGTGAGTTTACAGAGGAAGAGGTTCTATTTCAACTGTCAAAAGTAAAGACAAATAAGTCAATGGGACCTGATGGAATACACCCAAAGCTATTAAAAGAGCTTAGTGGTGTACTAGCAAAACCATTAACAGATTTATTTAACCAATCATTGATAACAGGAGTAGTCCCAGAAAATTGGAGGTTGGCGAATGTTGTGCCCATTCACAAGAAAGGTAATAGGGAGGAGATGGGCAACTATAGGCCAGTAAGCCTTACTTCAGTAGTGGGGAAAGGGATGGAAACAATGTTAAAGGACAGGATTGTTGAACATCTAAAAACACATGGATTTCAAGATCAGAGACAACATGGATTTACTTCAGGGAGATCATGCCAAACTAATCTTATTGATTTTTTGATTGGGTAACTAAAATTATAGATCAGGGTGGTGCAGTATACATTGCTTACATAGATTTCAGTAAGGCTTTTGACACTGTTGCAAATAGAAGGCTTATCAATAAACTGCAATATTTAAGTTTGGATTCCAATATTGTTGAATGGGTAAGGCAGTGGCTGAGTGACAGGCAACAGAGGGTTGTGGTCAATGGAGTATATTCGAAGCTTGGGCTTGTCACCAGTGGGGTACCTCAGGGATCTGTACTTTGACCCATTCTCTTTAATATTTTTATTAGTAATATTGCAGAAGGTCTTGATGGTAAGGTATGTCTTTTTGCTGATGATACTAAGATATGTAACAGGGTTGATGTTCCAGGAGGGATAAGCCAAATGGCTAATGATTTAGGTAAACTAGAAAAATGGTCAGAGATGTGGCAACTGACATTTAATGTGGATAAGTGCAAGATAATGCATCTTGGATGTAAAAACCCAAGGGCAGAGTACAGAATATTTGATAGGGTCCTAACCTCAACATATGAGGAAAGGGATTTAGGGGTGATTATTTCTGATGACTTAAAGGTAGGCAGACAATGTAATAGAGCAGCAGGAAATGCTAGCAGAATGATTGGTTGTATAGGGAGAGGTATTAGCAGTAGAAAGAGGGAAGTGCTCATGCCATTGTACAGAACACTGGTGAGACCTCACTTGGAGTATTGTACGCAGTACTGGAGACCGTATCTTCAGAAGGATATTGATACCTTAGAGAGAGTTCAGAGAAGGGCTACTAAACTGGTTCATGGATTGCAGGATAAAACTTACCAGGAAAGGTTAAAGGAACTTAACATGTATAGCTTGAAGGAAAGGTGAGACAGGGGGGATATGATAGAAACTTTTAAATACATAAAGGGAATCAACACAGTAAAAGAGGAGACTATATTTAAAAGAAGAAAAACTACCACAACAAGAGGACATAGTCTTAAATTAGAGGGACAAAGGTTTAAAAATAATATCAGGAAGTATTACTTTACTGAGAGGGTAGTGGATGCATGGAATAGCCTTCCAGCTGAAGTGGTAGAGGTTAACACAGTAAAGGAGTTTAAGCATGCGTGGGATAGGCATAAGGATATCCTAACTATAAGATAAGGCCAGGGACTAATGAAAGTATTTAGAAAATTGGGCAGACTAGATGGGCCAAATGGTTCTTATCTGCCGTCATATTCTATGTTTCTATGTTTCTATTTTTCCATTATGTCTAGAAGTAGACATAAAGAATATATGTGTGACGAGACCAGTCTCGCCACTGTGCATTGGAGGAGCCTGGTTGCCCGCCTGCTGCCTTTAGACTGTGGCCCCATGTTGAAACGCTTGATTTTCCCCTGCAAAGACATGAAAGCCGGGTCATTCGGTGCTTGCCCTGTTTGAGCGGTGATACCCCAGATAGCTATGCCATGGAGCCCATTCGTATAATGAAAGACTATGGGAAAGACTTTGGCTCCATGGCAATTGAACTGTATGTGTGTGGTCTGAGCGCCATTCAGTAATAATGTGTGCTCAGATCTAAGCTATCTGAAGATATGTTGCATGTCTGTATTTTATGTAATAAATGTAACCTTGTGTATTTTATTGTATTTTACTGTCTTTTTACTGCCATGTGCTTAATGGAGTTTTGCCCCTGTCCTTGGAGATAATTGGATTACTTCCCAATTATCTCCAGGATAGAAGACTCTGTGGAACTGGTTTTGGGCAGAAAAGCCATGCTTCATTTGGTCACAAAAGACTATGATCTATCTTTTGAACCACTGGACCAATTTGTATGATTTTGACGTATGTTTGTATTTGGAGTATGTGAAATTATGTGAATGTGATGCATACTTCTAAAGTTATGAATAATGTGGAAAAACTGTATTTCTCTGTTTGTGATAATTACATTACCCATTGTGTAAGGTAATTGTATCACAGGCAGAGGGGAGGATTTTGTTTGGGAGTGTCTGAGTGTATTGTACGTGTTTATTGGTTGTTTTCGAAAACCCTGTGGGTGGTACTAATGTGTATATAAGAACAATAAACCCACAGCTCTGTCTGTTCACTGCTTGACCCTCAACATGGAGCTTTGTCTCGTTCTTGGGGGGATTTATGGTATGCTGTTCCAGTTTGCTAGGAGTGTAAACCTATTCGTATAGTTTTTCCTATTCGGCTGTTTACAGCATTCATATGTTCCGGTTCAGCTGTTTACGTCATTCATATGCTTCTCCGGTTCGGTGGATTGGTGCCTACAGTAGCTGTGCCTGTGTCTCTGGAAGGGGAAGATCTACTAAACGGCGGTCTAACCCTTTTATGCCTGGGGATGCCGTTACAATATGGTTCACGCATAAGGCTGTAGTTTGGGGTCTTCTTATTAAAAGGGCTACGTTTCTAAAAAAAAAAAATAAGCTCAAAAACAATTAGATGATTGGTCTGAACAACTGAGAAAGAAAAACAGACTTATTCAAACTGCACTTACCAAACAAACTTGTGATGAGATTTTAAAAATCCAATCTAAAATGAATGCAGCTCACCCTAAACATACTAGCTTTAGCCTAAAATAACTCAAGGCAGCAAAGCCAGGAACATTTTAGCTGCTAGATTAAAAGAACAACAAGCAAAGACTAGAATTCCTTATCTCCTATTTGAAAAAAAGAACACACTTGTCACCCCAGCTTCCATTAGCAACAAATTTGCAGCATATATAGGCTCTACAACCTTAGCTCTGATTAATCGAATTCTCATACCTCAGTAGAGGAAGCCTCCAAATACTTAGCTCCTATAATTACCCTCATGCTTAACCAAAAAGAGGACTTAACAGCCCCATCTCAATATTCTCCACAATTGATGAACTACTGCCAAACAAATCTCCGGATCCAGATGGTCTATCTAATTGTTATTTAACAAAAATTAAAACAGTGCTAGCCCCCTACTTCCAACAGCTTTTTGAGAAAGCAATACATGACTCAACAAAACTTCTGTTAAAAAAACTTCTGGTAACTTCTGAAAAAAATATTTGCTTGTCACCACTGTTACCACTCTTCCAAAGCCAGGTAAACTGATTTTTTTTTTTTTTGGGGGGGGGGGAGGGGAGATTTGGACAATTCATATTATATATTTAGTTATTGTCCCCCACCAGCTGCTCATGGGTGGGGGCTGATGGAGGCAACAGGTTCCCCCAGATTAATTAAATTAGAGTCCCCACCTGCCACTCATGGTTTGGGGCTAGGAGGACCATAGATCTCCCCATTCATTTTAATTAGTACCCTCACCCACTAGCCAAAGGTTGGAACATGTGGGGACACTATGAACCTCCCGCTATATTATTATGGGGGCACGAGATGAATAGAGATCTGTCCAACCCCCATTCTTTATTTTATAGCACCCCATGCCAGGTTCCTAGTGACTGGAAAGCAATGGACGCCCAGTCGCATTTATATCATTACAATCATTTTATCACTAGTAAATAAAAAAAGGCCAATAAATGTGCTTCCAAAGAACATTTTTATTGGATGACTTTTCTCAAACAGCTTACCTGTTTCACGGATTTGGCTGCTAAAAAAAATTCTGGCATTAAATCAAATCAAAAATCAATAAAAAAATTTGGCCGAAACCAGTCAGACTTTTTGACTGGGGTTTTGCCAATCGTATGTAAGTAAGGCCACACTGTGTTACTTTAAGGATCACACAATGAATATTACAGAAGTGTTTAATTTGCTATCTATAAAACGAGTGGCTATTTGAATTATTTATATTTATTCTACTCTCATGTGTCCTCCTGTTCATTCCTTCTATACTGTTATGACAGCATGCTAATGTCACTAAAATGCTTGTTCTATGGAGCTAATGAATAGTTGAGACATTTTAGTTCCCAGCTTAGATATTCACTCCTCTTGGAAATGTCCACATTATTTAGTGTTAAAACCTGGTGTTAAAATGGATTTTATTGGAATTCTTACCATTTGATTTACACAAAATGTATATCCAACACCCTGAAGGTACAAAATACCTTTACTGCGAGACAAAAGTGAATTCAACAAGATGGTTGTTGTTTGCATATATATTCACTTCTGTTGCTGGGTAACCCCTAAATAAGCTATAGGACAACTGGTTGCTTTGAGAAGCCACACTATTGTTGAAAAGACTCCATCTGCATACAGTTAAGGTGTCACGTGATCTCAGAATTAATTTATCTGTTTACAGAAGGCCTAGGGTTTATAAAACAACATACCTAAACAAATAGAACAATGAAGCCTCAATGAAGCAAGGTGGTGTTAGCATGATTGTGGGAATGCTTTAGATTGACGAGAACTAGAATACTGTTTAGGATTGGGACGAAATGGATGGAGCTAACTTGTTTCAGATATTGTAGAATGACAAATGCCATGATGATTTTTCATCCTTTAAAATGGTCAAGCATTATAGAAGATGTAGATCTACAATATCATGGGTTTTACTGCTTGCCCGCTCCTGTCATTGACTAAAATGGAGGTTCCACTTCCAGCAGAATAGTGACACCACACAACCAAAGCTACACTGGAATGATTATACAATAAGGAACAAATGTCTTACAATGCTTCATTTAAAGTCTAATCCTAAACCTGACTGATAATCTGTGCAAGGACACTTCAGTTAACTAATAGCACCCATCCAACTAGACAAAGCTCCATTAAATTCACCTAGAAGGATCGCAAGAAATTCCAGGGTGTAGATTTGCAAACCATGTCTCTTTCAGCTCTTTTTCCTTATACAAGTATTTTCTATTGTAAGGGTAACTGGTTTGAGGAGAACTTAAGATGCTCTAGATGCACACATGCATGCAAGGCCGCCATCAGAAGTATTGGGGCCCCTTACAAACATATATGTATTCTAACCACTGTCACAGACACACACACACACACACATTGCTACATTCAGATACAGAGATACACCGCAATATTCCATTCCAAGCACACACAGATAAGAATTGACACACACAATAGTAAACGCACAGTCTGTTAAACTTAGACACAAAATCACACTGGTAAACACACTCCCTGTGCTGCACACATACTTACAAATACATTGGTAAACATACATCCAGTTACACACACACTATGATCACTACTGCACACAAAGTCTGCTACACACACAAACAATTACACACACACAGCTACACACACCTAAACTATTAAACACACACAGCTAGATACACATACATTGCTTTAAACACACAAACTATATACGTACCCACACCACATTTTAAACTGTTTGATTTACATTTTACAACTGGAGGGTTGGTTCCCTGGGTCCAGTGGGGGCTTAGTACTGTCACCCCATGATGGCGGCCCACCCAGAATACAGAAAGAAACCAACAAGTTCTTACTGTATAGTAACAACTCATTGATCATAGCCAAGACCCTCAAGCAGGCCGGGCCCATTTCATTGCACCCCCTGTTGGTCCCCGTACTTTAATCCTTGTGCCTCTATTTTCTCCATTGCCTTGCTATCTGATTCCATTGTCCCACACATATCATACAGGTTCTCATGCATAGCATTAATGATTTGTGTCGGTTATATGGGATGCCAGCCTGTGCCTTAACAGACTCATAATTTAAATTCAGATAAGAAATTATCTTTCTTTTAGTCATGGGTAATAATCTATGACGTCCCTAGTCCTCTTTAATATTTGCGATCATTAACTTTTATTAAAAAAAACATATTGTTTTAATCTGTAACGTCTGATAAAAACAATAAATGTAGTTAAATGCGAAGGTATATTTTTATCCGTTTAGTCAAGTTAGGTCCTAGCTCAGAAATTCGATTTCTATCACTGTTCAACAGCATCACCTGTCTGGTTATGCCCTCCCACTGTCCAAGGCTTTTTTTTTTATTTAATATTTAATATTCTGTATTCCATCAATAATTGATTATCCTGTCTTAGCAACTGAAGATCTGCAGCAAATTTTATTGTTGACAAGTGTAATAATGTTCTCTCACCTTCTAACTTTTCCTATTAAATATTAATTTTCCCTGTGTTATCCATTATACAGCTGTGACCTCTGAAATGTTTAGGACCCAAGGATTAATTCTTTATATTCTTCAAATGAATTATAGAGAGTAATAACTAATAAGGGCCCTGATGGATTTGAATGAAGGCGGTTTAATTATCATATCCTTATGACCTGGATTAAAATTACACCACATATCCCTCTTATGCCAAGTTCCTAACTGGATTATACAAATTTGTACTAGGAGGAGATCATAAATTAGAGTTTTCTTTTATTAAGGTCTTTAGAACTATTTAGTGATGCAATTAATTTAGCTCTTTTTTAAATTATATTTTACCTTGGTATATATGACCTCAATTGATTCCAGGCCATGTGTTGCCAAGATATAACAATTGCCTACTTGGCTAAACTGTGCAAGTTGTATTTCAATAATTGTTAAAGGGTTATCTGATCGTTACCCTTGAGTTGCTTTGTAGACTACAATTCAAATGCAATTTTTAGCAGATTTGTATAATAATAATTCAACAAATGCTGAGCTACATTATGCAAATTCCAAATGAAGAAGACTACACAGTGTTAAGAAGTTTGGGGAGATACATAATTAAATAATATAATTAGTTGATAGAAAGGTGACATCTGAGGCACTGATCTTCAGTGGAATAAAAAATAATAAAGTATTGTTTTACATCTAAAAATATTTGGTCATATATAGCCTGCATCTTTTAAATGTCCAGCTCAATAACCAAGATTTTTCAAAATATGTACATCTTACATCACTAAAAGGTTGAACACCACTGATTTAGAGCATTAGAAAATATGTTATATTAAAAAAGAGACAACATATACAACAACAAACACAAATGTTGCTGAGTGGGTCTACAACCACAATGTGCCAAGTCAGCACTTGGGTTCTGTGTCTAATACCTTTTTTGTATATATTGGCTAGAGTGTATGCTCTGACTTTGAAGATAATGACAGCACACATTAATGATTACACTATTTCCACACTTTTCCTGGTTATTCTGTACCCCGAGTCTTCTATACAATGGATAACTGAAGCTTACTTTTATTCAATTCTTTTGGAGTAGATACAACTCTGGGTCTCAATTGGTGGCCATTTGTTTTTCTGATATGATTTCAAACTTCTATAAACTATTGAGACTTGGAAAGCAATAACCCCTATGTCCATCCCAAATTACTACACTAGTTGCAAGTTACACAAAGTTAAGAAAATGATTTGGAGTTGTCTTGCAGACAAGAGTACACAGGCAACCCGAATACTGTTAGTTATGGATGAAATCTAGTGCAACAAAGACAAAAAATGGTCAATTCACAGATTTGATTTTATTGTTTATTGTGGCATGTAGAGGGCTGCTTAAAGGGAATGAAATCATAATTCAACACAGTAGTAAATCAAATAGAAATTTCCGAGGACTGGAGCAGCCAAATTCTGACAGAATACAAAATTATCCCAAATGGTCTGCTCAGTCGTACATACTCACGCGTGCACGGAGTCACACACAGATAAAACCTCCCACAAGCCAACACAAACTCAGGCATTTGTGCGTTTCACTGTTCGGTGAGGCCAGAGAGCTAATGATAGAGTTTATGGAAGAAGCTTGATAGTATCTTTTACTGTCTAGACTTAACACAGGGTAATAACACTTTATTGAGTTTGGCCGGACAGATCCACCTGGATGGGTGCCTTGGAGGTTGCAGAGGAAAGAGTTTCCTGGCTGCAAGTGCATTGTATCCTCCCAAAGCTCATCTTCCAGCAGAGCATGGCATGGCTAGAACAAAGAATGGCAGTTTGCCTGCAGCAGTCATTACGAACAGGATGTTGGGCAGGAATTACATTGAGCCTGGAGCATATACGTCTGAGGATTCCCATGTCAGCTCTTTGTGACCTTAGGCAAGTTAATCGAGTATGAAAGCATTTCTGTGTAGTTTTGCTCATGTAGCAATGAGTTAGGATACAGGTATAATGACTCATATAGGTAACTTATGAAAATAATTTCCTCTGTTTTTTTGTAACTTCCCAGAGCGAGGAAACAATAAGATCCAGGAAATCTCTTTGTGCTTCCATTAATTTCATAAATCTTAATTGTGACAATCTCTGTGGCATCAACATGGGTTGAAAGAGACTAGTTTAAAGTTCCACCTGTCATTGTAACGCAGGAATGAAGATTTTTAAAGAGAGAGAACAGGACGGAAGAGAAATATCAGGAAGTTGATATGGTGGAAAACATTGGGACATTGGCAAAAACCACAGAAAGCATCAGAAGTTGATTAGAATGTATGGGAATATGGATGGAGTATATGCTTTTGTCATTGCTTGCTTCCGGTTTACTTTTCCTCTTAAAGTTAAAGATCTCTTCAAATCACTTTCTACTAATAATATTCATCTTGACTTTAAAAATAACTCTGCTGCTGTCATGAGGTAAAAACCCCAATACTGAGTTTAGGACAGAAAGTGACGTAACAAGTAAATAACATTTTACCGATGCTTAGAATGGTTGGACTTAACATTAGAAAGAAAGAAAAGTGTAGTCAAGATCAGGCCTGGACTGGCCAACAGGGATACCGGGAAATTTCCCGGTGGGCCGCGGCACCTGGGGCCAGGCCGACAGCCCTGATCATCAGGCTAATGTCTTTTAAGTATTTTCACCTCAGACTGTCCCAGCCTGTGTCAGTCCGAGGGGAGTAAAGAGGGAGGAGCTGGGGGCTGGTGCGGCAGCAATTATGTATATTATGTTTTTATATATTATGTATTTTATTATTAGTAGTAGTTGTAGTAGTAGTATTTATATAGCATCAGCTTATTCCGCAGCACTTTACAATAACAAGGGAATTTACCAAATGAGACAATAACAAAATACAACAGGAACAATAGGTAGTTGAGGACCCTGCTCAAACGAGCTTACAGTCTAGAGGAGGTGGGGTATAAAAACACAATAGGACAGGTATTGAGGGAGACACAAATAGACGTGGTGGGAAAGTAGCAGAACTGGAGGTAAGAGTGGAGTGTGGAACTATAGGAGAAAGCGAGAGGAAGGTTTGAAAGATAGAAGTTACTCTTGGAGACCATAAGCATTCCTGGGTTTTGAGGGACTTCTTAAAGGATTAAAGGCTGTTCCAAAGGAAATTAGCCTCCCATGAGAAGTCTTGCAGGCGTGAATTTGCAGTAAGGGTGTGAGCAGCAGACAGGAGAAGGTCACCAGTAGGAGAGACTGAGATGGCGCATACCTATGAATCAGTGAAGAAATGTAAGAGGGCTAGAGTTGGTTTGAGCGTTATAGGTAAGGGTTAGTATTTTAAATTAACACCTGTAGGTTACAGGAAGCCAGGGTAAGGATAGACAGAGGGGTGAGGTGTGAGAGGAGCGACAGGAGAGAAAGATCAGCCAGGCAGCAGCATTCAACACAGATTGTAGGGGGGCAGTACTGCTTCTGGGGAGACCAATTAGGAGAGAATTACAGTAATCAATGCAAGAGATTACTAGAGCGTGAGCAAGCTCCTTGGCAGCATCTTGCGTAAGAAAGGGGCATATGCGGGCAATGTTTTTTAGTTGGAATCAATAGGTTTCAGCAACAGACTGGACATTAGGTGCAAAGGTGAAGCCAGGATCAAAAGTGACACCAAAACAGCGAGCTTGAAAGGATGTGGTGAGGCAGGTACCGTCAACCTGCAGGGAGAGTAAAGGAGGAGGATCAGTGTTATGAGGAGGAAAAATAAAATACTCAGTTTTAGAGAGCTTGAGATTCAGAAAGTGGGAGGACATCCAATCAGAGATAGAGGAAAGGCAATTGGTGACACGATGTAGGACAGCAGGGGACAGGTCAAGCGAGGAGAGATATATCTGGATGTCGTCAGCGTACAGGTGGTAGTGGAATCCGAATGAACTAATGAGTTTGCCAAGAGAGGCAGTATAGCGAGAGAACAAAAGGGGACCAAGAACTGAACCTTGAGGGACTCCGACTGAAACAGGACAAGGAGAAGAGGTGCTGTTGGATAAAGAGACACTAAAGGAGCATTGGGAGACTGTCAGGGTACCTGAAGTCTCTACCTCGGAGGAGGTTAGACTTCCCGACGTCCGTTCTCTCAGCGGGGCTGATTCATCTAATCCTCACAGCTCTCATAGTCATTCCCACGCCGGCCGCGAGAACTCCACTCCCTTTTATGACACGACGCTCAGGAGCCGACGTCATGACGGCAATCACATCCCGACCTGTCAATCTGGTTCGGAACAACGAATCAGGGCTCGGCAAGGGCGGAGCCATGATTTAGAGAACCAGGGTATAAAAGAGGGATGTGGGTAATGGTTCATTGCCCTGTCGTGGTTCTAGCTTGTCTGGTCCCTCAGTGCTCTTATGTTTATCGTGCTATCTGGTTTTGACTCGGCTTGTACTATCGTTCCTGTTTACCTCTCGTGTCCTTTGACCTCGGCTTGTCTCTCGCTTACCTGTCCTCTCGTTCCCTCGACCCCGGCTTGTCTCTGACTATTCTCTGCTTTCTCCTTACGTTAGTCCGGCCATTCTAAGGTCCGGTATACGTACATCTCTCCTGTTCGTACTCTGCGTGTTGGATCCCTGTCCCGATCCTGACATTACGACAGGGCCATGGATCCTGCAGGTACTAACGCTCAGGTTGGTTCACCTGACTCAAGGTTTGAAGCCATGGACCATAGAATGGACCAAATGGCTCTGGCGCTGCAAGCATTACTATCCCATCCGAGTAATCAAGCAGAGGAGATTCGTACTCCATCTATCTCTCTTGCTAACACAGGCCTAGAGGTAGACACAGGGGGAATTTCTTCCCGTGTTACTTCCCCTTTACGGTATGGCGGTGCTCCAGACACTTGTCGTGGTTTCCTAAACCAGATAGGAATTCATTTTGAATTACAACCCCGCGCCTATCCTACTGACAGGGCGAAGGTTGGATTCATAATATCGCTACTCATTGACAAAGCTCTTAGATGGGCTAACCCTCTGTGGGAAAATGATAATCCAGTAGTCTATAACTATAATGCGTTCCTTACTACGTTTAGGAGGACTTTTGATCCTCCAGGGAGAAAGGCCAGTGCTGCTAGATCACTATTACGTCTTAGACAGCATAGTCTAACCCTTGTGGATTATGCGCTAGAGTTCAGATCCTTGGCGGCAGAGGTCAAGTGGAATGAACAAGCCTATATGGACGTATTTCTGAACGGATTGTCAGATGCGATCCTAGACGAGGTTGCCACTAGGGATCTTCCTGAAAATTTAGAGGAATTAATTTCATTTATTTCTCGTATAGATGAACGCATGAGACAGAGGCAGAACACTCGTGATTTTGGGTATAGACCTTCCTTAAGACTAACTCGCATTTCAGAATTCTGAATCTACTATTCTAGCATTTCAGAATTCTGAATCTACTATTCTAGCTCTCCCAGAACCTACGCAGATTGGTAACACTCACCTTTCAGAGAATGAAAGACAAAATAGGAAAAGGGAGGGTCGGTGTATGTATTATGGAGTAGGAGGTCATCTACGCCTTAATTGCTCTAACCGTCCGGGAAACGCTCGCACCTAAGTTTCTCCAGAGGACAGGCCTTGGGTGTTTCTATTTTGTCCTCTACATATGATTACAGGGATCATAGGCTACTAGTACAGGTTTCTTTAACTTGGGAAAAGGGAGCACTTAAAGCTATGGCATTAATAGATTCCGGAGCAGCTGAAAGCTTTATTGATCAAACTTTTGTCAAGAAACATGCTATCCCATCTCAGTTAAAGGAGACTCCCCTGGCCGTTGAGGCCATAGATGGTAGACCGTTGTTAGATCCAGTTATTTCTCGTGAAACTTTACCAGTTAAACTAACCATTGGTATTTTACACGAGGAGGAGATTTCTTTCATGCTTATCTCATCCCCTTCAGTTCCTATAGTTTTGGGGTATCCCTGGATTAAAAAGCATAACCCTACTATTGATTGGGAACAAGGTGAAATAGTCTCTTGGGGTCAGGGTTGCCAGAAAGGTTGTGTACAGAAAGTCTCACCGTTGTGCCTAGTGGACACACCTAGCAACTCAAACAAGCCCACAGATTTACAGATACTTTCCCAGTATCAGGATTTAAAGGCAGTCTTTGATAAGAGGAAGGCTGATACTTTACCTCCACACAGGTCCTTTGATTGTAAGATTAATCTCCTGCCTGGTACTATGCCCCCGAGGGGTAATGTATATCCTCTATCCGCTAAGGAGAACTTAGTCTTAGAGGAGTACATTCAGGAGAATCTAGACAAAGGCTTTATTAGGAGGTCCTCTTCTCCAGCCGGAGCCGGTTTCTTTTTCGTAGATAAAAAAGACGGCACACTACGGCCTTGCATCGATTATCGGGGCTTGAACAAGATAACGATCAGAAATGCTTATCCGATTCCCCTGATTACTGAGCTATTTGATCTCCTGAAAGGTTCTAAGATTTTTACCAAGTTAGACCTGAGGGGAGCTTATAACTTGGTGAGAATTCAGCAGGGTGATGAATGGAAAACGGCTTTCAATACCCGGTATGGCCACTATGAATACACGGTAATGCCCTTTGGGCTTTGCAATGCTCCTGCTGTATTCCAGGACTTGATTAATGAGGTTCTTAGGGAATTTCAACAGGAATGTGTTATAGTTTATTTGGATGATATACTAATACATTCTAAAGAGCCTGAAACTCATCACAAACAAGTCAGAAGGGTATTACATAAACTTCTACAGCATGGGTTGTACTGCAAATTGGAGAAGTGTAGCTTTGACCAATCTCAGGTAAATTTTCTTGGTTACGTTATTTCTGGAGAGGGCTTTAAGATGGACCCTGTTAAACTCCAATCTATCTTGGATTGGCCATTGCCCAAGGGACTCAAAGCCATTCAGAGATTCATCGGTTTCTCGAATTACTATAGGCGCTTCATTAAGGGATACTCGTCTATTATCTCTCCTATTACTAACATGACTAAACAGGGTGCTGATACTAAGACATGGTCTCCAGAAGCGCTTGTTGCTTTCAGTACTCTCAAGGAACAGTTTGCCTCAGCACCGATATTAGTTCATCCAGACACATCTTTGCCTTTCTTACTCGAGGTAGACGCCTCAGAGACAGGTGTAGGCGCTATTCTGTCCCAAAGGTTAAGTTTGAATAAACCACTGCATCCATGTGGTTTTTTTTCTAGGAAATTGTCTGGGCCTGAGAGCAGGTATGATATTGGTGACAGGGAACTGTTAGCGGTAATTTTGGCTTTAAAGGAGTGGAGACACTTGTTGGAAGGGACTTTGCACCCGGTTACTATTTTGACGGATCACAAGAATTTGTCATATATAGGGGAAGCCAAGCGATTATCTGCCAGGCAGGCTCGTTGGTCTTTGTTCCTTACTCATTTCAACTATGTCCTCACTTATAGACCTGGTTCTAAGAATTCTAAGGCCGATGCATTGTCCCGCCAACATGAACCTTCTACTATGCCTGAAATGTTTTTTTCTTCTATAGTTCCTAAGCGTAATATTATTGCCAGCACTAGCATTAAGATTCACTCTCCGTTGCTGGAGGAGATCAAGAAGTTACAACATCTGGCACCCGGACCTATTCCGGGGGACCGTTACTTCGTGCCTCCTAAACTCCAACTGGAACTTATGCAGTGTTTTCATAACAGTAAATTTGCCGGACATCCTGGCATACGCAAGTCATGTTCTCTGATTTCTAAAGATTTCTGGTGGCCTTCATTACGTAAGGATCTTAAGGAATTCGTCGGGGCATGTGATGCCTGTATGAGGACCAAACAACCTCATACGCTTCCATGTGGACTTTTGCAACCCCTAGAAATTCCTGTGAAACCATGGTCCTGTCTGGCTATGGACTTCATCGTTGATTTACCGGTTTCTAAAAGACATACGGTTATCCTCACAGTAATTGACAGGTTTACCAAAATGGCTCATTTTGTACCTCTGCTCAAATTGCCCTCTTCTCCCGAATTGGCTGAAATTTTCGCGAGGGAGAATTTTCGTTTACATGGGATTCCTTCTGAAATCGTTTCTGATAGAGGTTCCCAATTTGTTTCCCGGTTTTGGAGATCCTTCTGTTCCCAGCTTGGTATCAAATTAAATGTTTCCTCTGCCTATCATCCCCAGTCCAATGGGGCTGCCGAGCGCACCAACCAAAAGGTTGAACAGTTCTTGCGTTGTTTTGTTTCTGAACACCAGGACGATTGGGTCGGTCTGATTCCTTGGGCGGAGTTTGCGCACAACAACAGTGTTTGCGATTCTACTCGTTCTAGCCCCTTTTTCATGAATTATGGCTTCCATCCTTCCGTTCTTCCGTCGGCCTCCCCCTCCCAGGGGATACCGTCGGTTGATATTCATGTTGCCAATCTGAGAAAGTTGTGGGATCAGACTCGACAAATCCTTGTTCATAATTCCATGTTGTCCAATCAACACGCTGACAAACGCAGAAGGGTGGCTCCTGTATTCTCTCCGGGCGATAGGGTATGGTTGAGTACCAGAAACATCCGCTTGAAAGTTCCTTCCATGAAATTTGCTCCTCGTTTCATAGGCCCTTACAGGGTTCTGTCTCGGATAAATCCTGTTGCATATCGTCTGGCTCTTCCGCCTGCTTTACGCATCCCGAACTCCTTTCATGTCTCTTTATTGAAGCCTTTGGTATGTAACAGATTTTCCTCCACTGTGCCGTCCCCTCGTCCTGTCCAGGTTGAGGGTCAGGAGGAGTATGAGATCAATTCCATTCTCAATTCTCGGATTTCTCGGGGGAGGGTGCAATATCTTGTGGACTGGAAAGGATATGGTCCTGAAGAGAGGTCTTGGGTGGCCCAGGAGGATGTGCATGCTCCTCGCCTTCTCAGGGCTTTTCATGCTCGCTTTCCGTCTTGCCCCGGTTCCTTCCGCCCGGTGGGCGTTTCTGAAGGGGGGGGTACTGTCAGGGTACCTGAAGTCTCTACCTCGGAGGAGGTTAGACTTCCCGACATCCGTTCTCTCAGCGGGGCTGATTCATCTAATCCTCACAGCTCTCATAGTCATTCCCACGCCGGCCGCGAGAACTCCACTCCCTTTTATGACACGACGCTCAGGAGCCGACGTCATGACGGCAATCACATCCCGACCTGTCAATCTGGTTCGGAACAACGAATCAGGGCTCGGCAAGGGCGGAGCCATGATTTAGAGAACCAGGGTATAAAAGAGGGATGTGGGTAATGGTTCATTGCCCTGTCGTGGTTCTAGCTTGTCTGGTCCCTCAGTGCTCTTATGTTTATCGTGCTATCTGGTTTTGACTCGGCTTGTACTATCGTTCCTGTTTACCTCTCGTGTCCTTTGACCTCGGCTTGTCTCTCGCTTACCTGTCCTCTCGTTCCCTCGACCCCGGCTTGTCTCTGACTATTCTCTGCTTTCTCCTTACGTTAGTCCGGCCATTCTAAGGTCCGGTATACGTACATCTCTCCTGTTCATACTCTGCGTGTTGGATCCCTGTCCCGATCCTGACAGAGACATAGGAGGAGAACCATAAGAGGGCTGTGTCACAGAGACCAAGAGATTGTAGAGTTAGGAGAAGAAGGCCATAATCAACAAAGGTCAAAGGTAGCAGAGAGGTCAAGAAGAATTAGTATGTATATAATGTATAATACACACAATACATGGCACAATGACTTATGGGGCTGGCATAGATTATTTTTTCCAGGGCTGTTTTGTATCCCCATTCCGGCCCTGGTCATGATACAAGCCGAGGTCAGGGTAAGGGAGTATCAGTGAAAACAAGAACTAGCCAGAGTCAGGTACACGGAAATCTGTCAAACAGGCAAACAACACAGGAAAGGGTTAAAGACAAACACAGGGTCAGTAACAATGCCATGGCCAATACCAGAATATACTAAATGAATTGTTCAAGCGAACAGACAAAACAATAATCCAGATTTTAAACTATCTGCTAATGGTGATGTTAACAAGTGATTGTTATGGGGTAAAATCAGCAGCAGACTATGCCTACTTCCTCTCGGCACTTGCTGCTTGTTTAAACCTACAAATCTAAATATTGTTATGAAGCCAAGAATGATTTTCTTTGCCCTTTTGTGTCATAATTGGAAATCTCTTCAAATTGAGGTTTTCATCTTCTTTTGGATCAACAGTATAAACAGATGTGTGAAAGTATGAACTTGATGGATAAGCTGTCCGACCAGATAATACACTGAGTAACCACTGCACCCAATACCTCAACAAAAAAATACCTAAAAACATATATTTTATAACATTAGCAGGTGGGGGATTTAGAAGAAATTCAACAATGTGCCCCCTGTCCCAAAGAGTATCTAGAATCAGCTTGGAGATTAGCCCCCTCCTCCTCAACCCCATATGTGGGAGGGTGAAGAATACTCAAAACAAAGTTGGGGCCTTTTATCCTGCACTCTCCCTTGTGGGATTGTAGGAATAACCCTCTTATTACTGAACCAGGGTATGTCTACTTCCACTCTCCACCCCAAGGAGGATCATGGGATTTCCCTTGGTCCCACTCCCAACACTAAAACACTAAAACAGCTCATTTCTAGATCCCTGGTCCTTCTCTTTACAACCCGAATGTTGTGTTTTCAAGTAAACATATTCAATATTCTGCATTTAGTTTTAAACAAAACATGCACAAGGGGCTTCTGTGCATGGGTTGATATTCACGGCCAATGTAGTTTTTTTTTTGTTAGGTTTATTTAGTAAAGATGAAGGGGTTAGGGACACAATCAGCAGATATTTTGCTGTACTTACAACCTCGAAAATCATACATTAGAAAGGGTTAGTCATGATCAGATATCAGTCTGAAAGATGCACAATTAAATAACAGATCTTATAGGCTAATGTCAGAGTACAAATTGTTTATAGCATTCTAAGCTAACTAAATCCACCCCAAAGTCTCTCACTTTACACAGAAGTGAGCCCCACATGGGCGCTGGCCATCTCTCTGAAATTTATTCAATTAACATTGATTTTCTGGTGATGTGACATGTGAGGCGCAACATTTGGTCCAAAATAAAGATTCAGGAGAAAATTCTCCAGCACATCTGAATGTATTTTTTACTTCACTGTTTCAGCCTAAATCTTTGCAACTGGGTCATCAATTCATCACATCTCACCGTTAAGTTAATGGAGTGAATAGTCTTTCATAGAATTAAATTCCTTATCCCTGCATAAGTGGATCCAGTTAGCCCACTCCTGTATCTTACTTGCATATTTACATATGCTCATTATTCAAGCTAACATTTCATGCAAACAATCAATACTACAGAACTTGAGGCAAGTTACACATTGAGACTCCAAAAACAAATCTATTTTCAATCCCAATAGATTATACAATTGCTTGAGTAGCAGGGCTGGGCTGACATGACTTGGTCCCACAGGAGAAATTGAGCTGCAGTCTATAGTTCTTTATCTGGGTATATGTCAGATTGGAGACCCTCACTCCAGCTATTTATTTGCACGGTGTCCTCCCACCTCCTCCATCTATCATCCAGTCCTCGCATTTCTTTTAAAGATGTCCGTGCTATTTTCTGTTTAGCTCCTCATTTGTCTTTCTTTATTTCAAACTCGACTCCCCCCCCCCCCCGCCCCCTGAACTGCCTTTTATTTATTTAATTCAACATAGGAAATATTTTGAGGTATCGGTTTATTTTATCTTAACCATTAGAGCTCCAGAAAGATAAATTACTCCAACAGTTTTATTAAAATTAGTTTAACATGTGATTGTAATCTTTAACTTGATTGGTTCTGGGGTTATTTAAACACTGCTGTTATGCTGTATCCCTTATGCATGATTAAGGCTCTTAGGTGCTGAAACGTTGCACTTGTTTTGGTGAGGTGGTGAACCCACAAATAATTTCACCTTCTATATCCTGAAGTGCTGCCTGTGTTTCTCTTCTTTGATACTACATTGGTGGATTCAGCAGTGTCCATCCTACACACAGAGCGCCCCCATGGTGGAAGGCCGGAGCATATGTGCAGGACCTGAGTGCAGGGTATTCTGTTTTTGTTAGTTTATCTTGTATGACAGTCCTTTTAATATCATGACGTGTTTGCTCTAATAGAAAGCTGGACGTTTGTTTAAAGCTCTGACATTCACTGTAACCATCAAATATTCTGTTCATGGATTTTAGAACTCACAAACATTGAGATATCTTTAGCAACTCCGGAGATTAGAACGCTTCATTAAATCCCAGTAGGAGGAAATATCTGATGCTAAAGCTACATTGTTGATTATTTATCACTTTTTTTTTTCTCAGCAGTTTTCAAAAGGATGTAGGTGTTTATCAGCCACTTCACAGACAAGAAAGAAAAAAAACAAAAAAACAATTAATACAATTCTTAAAAAAATACTCTGGAGTATGTTTAGAAGAATGATTAAAAATGATAACTACGAACACCCTTCGGGTGTAATTCAGCTGCAGGAGATAAAGTGAAAAATATTTCTAAAATATTCCTGAGCCTTTTTTTAAGCTAAACATTATTGTTATTATGTTAGAGTAGAATTAGAATGGATAACTTTTTTCTATTTTGATTATCCTGTATTGATTTTTTATTTTTTTGCAATGTATTGGTACATGCATCTTTTTTTTTAAGATATATTTATCTAGACACATATGGGATGGGGCAGTGCGGGCAAAATGCCAAGGCAGTTCTACAAGCAGCAAAAATGAAAATTGTAATACTGAAACATATAAACATGCAAAAAATCACGGTCGTGATATTTTCTTTTTTTTTTTTTAAACCTATACTTAACCTCCAGAGATTAACATAGTCTATATGTTAACCTTTCATTAAAAACAGTGAAGACAATAGAGTTGTGCATGGCAATAAAAGTGGTTCTGCATTGATTCCTGCGAAAAAATTTATTGATGTTTCAGTTCGGACGAAATTTGGACATTCAATCGGTTTGGAAATAATGATTCAGGAGAACATAAAGGGAATGAAAATTAGCTAATCAGTATACTACAAAATATAAATATTATATATATATATATATACATATATATATATATTTTTTTTTTATTTTTATTTCCAGTGCAGCGATTTTCCAATTTTTATACCATTTTTTTTCAAAGATCAAGTGACCAAAAGTAAACAATAGATGGAAAAAGAGGAGAAGCAGTAAAAAAAAAATATACATTTATATATTATATGATTATTAAATATAAAATGTATAAATATATATTTTTTTACTTCTCATTTTTGCTCTCTGTTTTGTTCACTTCTCACTTGATCTGTGAATAAAATCCAAATTTACTGGCTGTCCCCTAATCATTAACCAGCTTTTTTTCTGCACCTAGAATTGATCTCTGAATTAAACACAGTTTTGTAAATCAGCATGTATTTTAATAGGGAAATGGGGCAACATTCTCAAATAGTTCTGTTTGCAAAATAGAACTATGGAACAACTGTATTAATCATGAACTCTTACTCTGCTCATTGGGAGTTTCTGGAAAATGTGCAGAATGTGAATACATTGTGAATAATTTGATTGTAATGCACCTGTGACAAAAGCCATCCAATCAGAGCACTCTGACTGAGACTGCATAGCATGAGGAAGCTCTTATAATGTCTTTTCCCACCATGCAAGCTCATGCTGCGCAGAGCCCTCCAGGGATTTATTTTTATTTGTCACTTTTTTTCTGTTTTTTTTCTTTTTTTCAAATCTGGCGTTTTTTTTATTTTTTAAATAGTAACATTGGCAATTAGTGTTATATATTTTCTTAACTATCCCACCCCCTGCCCATGTGTTGGGGCTGCGTGGGGAGATAAGATGCCTCCCCTATTTTATTTAATAGCTTCCACCAATGGGTGGGGGCCTTTGCATGATATAAGGTCCCCCCCTGTTTTATTAAATTAATAGCCCCCAATGGCTGCCAAAGGATGGGGGACATGTTGTGAAGTTGTGTCCTAAATGGGGGTAAGAGCCCACTGCCACCCACTGTGTTGAAAGTGGTCTGTTCACCCTTCATTAGTTAGTTTCCAGCCTCTACCCGATTGTCATAAGTGGTGGCTCAGGGTATTTTAATAGTGACTGGGCTGCGATAGTCGCTTGTTTTTAATTACAGTAAGCAATCACTGTCTGTTTACTGTTTAGCAGATATGCTTCCACCTGCGGCATGACAGATGTTAAATCTCCCTTATACTAATATGGGGGTCTTATTGACCCCAATAGGCTTTTTATTACTATTTATCCGCTGGTTTCTAGTACTGTCATTTGGCAAATAGTGGGCAATATTTTTAAATAGTAAAAGAAATACGCATTTATGAAAAACATTTAGATGTCAAATTCGATTAAGCCCATTCATCAGGTATTATGTCCCCGATAAATGGAATTTAATCACTAAATCTGACATTTTGGTCTCAGATTCGATATTTGAACCATTTTTTTAAATCAGCTCTCAGTAACCCTTCAAAGGCTGTAATTTAATCGATCTGAATTGTTAAATGGCTTATCAGGAGTTAATAAACCGACGATATACCGGATATTCAGAATCCTTGACACTTTATTATTTATTCTGCGGCCTCACAACGAGGAATACATATTATTAATAAAATATTATTATAATTGTTATTTGCCTCTGTAGAAATAAAAGACTCTGGGTCTGTTCAATATTTATGTAAGGAATTATGATATCGGAGCACAGAGACCCCGGTAGGAACTCATGAACATGCCTATGACGTATCGTAGCTCTTTAAACGT
The DNA here is from genome assembly GCF_036172605.1 of Pelobates fuscus. Taxonomy (NCBI): domain Eukaryota; kingdom Metazoa; phylum Chordata; class Amphibia; order Anura; family Pelobatidae; genus Pelobates; species Pelobates fuscus. The sequence continues at coordinate 90,771,765 of NC_086327.1, read as the reverse complement.
AAACAAATTCTCTCCCTTGTAAATAGCATCACACTTGTATTGTACCTACAGTGACTTTTAAGATTATTTTTCTTTATTTCAGTCATTATGCTTTAAACTAAAACATTTATAATGTGGAACAATATTGTACTTTTTTGTGATTAGTGTTATGAATACCATATTTTTTATGTGTGCCATTTTTTATTAGTAATAAATAAGGAAAACTGCTTTATGTTAACTCCCTAAATAAAGTATTGGACCGTTTATTTATTCATTATGATTTGATTGGACTGCGGATCAGGGGTTTCTGGCACTCTCTTATGTCATTAGAAGTGAATGCTCTTTCAATATATTTTTATTTACAGCCTATGTTTTTCAGCGGATTCAAGCAATAACTCCTGGTGGGTTTTAAAGGTACAAAAATGAAGTTGAAATGACAAACATTTATTATCAAAAAACATATATATTTGCCGTGTCCTGGAGCGCAGAGAGAGCAGTCGCATGTGTTGCTAGTTCCGCGGAAAATCGCCCCTAACGCACACTTCTAGCCCGAAAATTTACATTTGCAAACCAACGGACCATGTCCCATCACAAGGGGAAAAAGAATGCCGACAAAACCGACAAGCACAACTTCTTTGGGGCTAAAACTGGCCACCAGAAACAGACCCTAGAAGACAGCCAAGATGGAGGCGATACCGACCAAGAACAAGCACACGGGCCTCCCTCCCCGCAAACATTACTCACCAGCGACACGCTGCAAAACATGCTGGACGCGATGGCCGCTAAACTACAGGCCAACCTACAGCAATCTTTTAAAGATCTACGCGGCGATATACTAGAGCTGGGCAACCGGACCTCCATGCTGGAAAACAAGATGGCGGACCATGCGGAGGCACACAGCGCCCTAACGTCTGAAGTAAGGGAACTGAGGACACAACTAGAGACCTATGAGGCCAAGCTTGCTGATGTAGAGGACCGGTCAAGGCGCAGCAACCTCCGGATCAGGGGAATTCCAGAAGACGTAGGGGCGCAGGACCTTCAAGCCCACATCATGGAGTTATTTCACATCCTTACCCCAGATATACCGCAAGACGTGCTGCTCCTGAACCGGATCCATCGGGTTGCTAAACCCTCCTTCCTACCGCAGGATCTGCCAAGGGATATTATCCTGAAGATGCATTATTTCCACATTAAGGAACTAATTCTATGTTCTAGCAGAACGAAGACAGACTTACCCGCCAAATTCCGCATGGCAAAGATATTTGCGGACATATCGGCCCCCACTCTGAGGAGAAGGAAGACCTTCACCCCCATTACCAGCTACCTACGAGAACAGCACATAACGTACAGGTGGGGTTTCCCCATGAAGCTGCTCGTCCAACACAACGGTAAAACCACAGCAATCAACTCACTGCAAGAGGGTCTGCACACGCTGAGAAGCTGGGGCCTCCAGATCCCAGACCCAGAAGACGCCCGACAGCGCTCTCCAAGACTCCGGCCGGCATGGAAGCGTACACGACACTGAACCAAGTGACAACGTCTATGGCTGAGGTCCCTTCTGGATTGCTACAACCTGCAAGTATAACACGCACCCTCACTTGCCATACCCAGACTTTCACTCAATCATTAGGTCTGCACACAAGTTCACCCCATGGACACAGTGTATGGATACACCACATCACAGAGACCTGGTATTATGATGGACCGCCCCGCAGATTACTTTTGAACGGCATGCTGAGCAACCCCCTCACACCACCCGGCCGTATACATTGATCCAGACCATACCAGAGGCACAATTGGCACACCCCGGTGGGTCATAAAATGCAAAGACAAGCATACATGACATCGGAAGAAGACAGCTGCAGGGGGAATATGCCGTAATGTATTCTAACGTAATGTACTGCCTAGCATAACTTATCCCACAGGGTACTGTAATAGGTACAGGCATATGGGCTCATGTTGTCACTGGGGTCACTGACCCTACCAATGATGATTCTGAGGGAAAGCAGGACAAGTAAGCACACTGCGCTCTGCGTCTCCAACAGCAGAGTGGACACCACACCTAACAGAAGGGGAAGCAGGGTGACACGGAACTGACCAATCAGGGGACCTACTAATGTGACCAGGGAGGGGCCGCTGGCAAGACGCTTACAAGTTTAAACACACAAAAAAAAATAAATTAAAAAAAAAAAAAAAAAAAAAAAGGGACAACACAGGGCTAACAAAGACCCACAGACATAACCCAGAGGGCCGCACACACGCGGTAGCACACTGTCAGGATCGGGACAGGGATCCAACACGCAGAGTACAAACAGGTGGTAGGTACTATACCGGACCTTAGAATGGCCGGACTTAACGTAAGGAGTAAGTAGAGAATGGTCTAAGAACAAGCCGAGGTCGAGGGAACGAGAGGACAGGTAAGCGAGAGACAAGCCGAGTCAAAGGGTAACAGAGGTAAACAGGGTAGTACAAACAAGCCGGGTCAGAACCAAAGAGACAACTAGAATACAAGAGCACTGAGTGACTAGACAGGCTAGAACCACGACAGGGCAATGAGCAGATGCCGAAAGCCTTACTTTATACCTTGATTCTAGAGGGTAATCACGCCCCCGACGAGTCCTGATTAGTGCTCGGGACTTGACGGACAGGTCGACCCGGGTTGGCGTCATGACGTCGACTACTGAGCGTCGCGTCATATAAGGAAGTGGATCCCTCGCGGTCGGCTTGTAAATGGCCGAGAGGACCGCGAGGAACGGAAGAAACAACCCCTCTGGGAGGATAAACGTCTAAGTCTCTCACCTCCTCTGAGGTAGAGACTACAGGTACCCTGACACACACCCAGGACAGGAGCTTACAGCTTCACCCCCAGGGATACCCTCCAGGTATCCGGCCAACAGGTTGGCACATTACATGTTACTGTTATATTTTAAGTTTTGTTACCCCATTTCCCCTGTAGAGCAAACTTATGTAACCCCAAACCTTTACGGCCCAGACCACACGGGTTCGCTGGGAGCCTGCGAACCCTCGAGAAGGGTGATTGAGAGGCAGACAGCGAGAACAGGGGCAATGTCGCCGGGCGACACCCCCACAGAATATTATACCCTGGACACAGATAAGCACGCTCACTCCTTTCAAACCCCCATGAGAATCTACTGCCACAACATTAGAGGCCTGAACATACCAGTGCAGAGACATCACCTCAGCAGAGACCTTAAAACACAGGGTGCAGACGTGGTCTGCTTACAGGAGACCCACTTCAAGGAAGGGAAACATCCCACACTCCTCGCCAACGCTTACCCACACCAATTTCACGCCACATCACATACCAAGTCCAGGGGAGTATCCATACTCATCAGCAAAAGGATAGCTTTCAAACTAATGACGCAGGAGCTAGACAAGGAAGGCAGGTACATCATTTTCATTGGCAAACTCAATAACATAACATACACAATAGTTAACATATATGCGCCCAACACAGAACAACAAAACTTTCTACACAAAATTCTTCAAAAAAACGCAGCAATACAAACAGGTATCATGATCATTTGCGGAGATTTCAACCATATATTGGACCACAACATAGATACCACACTGCCTCCCCAAAGCCCCAGACACTACCCATTCAAATGCACGGCCATGACAAAACTACTACAAATGTACCTTTTATACGACACGTGGCACGTAACACACACCGAAGACAGGGAATACACTTATTACTCCTCAGTTCATACCAGCTACTGAGGAAGGAACAATGGAAAGAGGCATTCCTTGCGCACAAAGGAACCTCAGCCTGCGTATCTCATTTTGAATTAATCCTAAAGCTACAATACCATTGGTATCTAGTGCCAGATAGGTTAGCGCACATATACCCAGGAGCCTCGGACACTTGCTGGAGGTGTGGGAGAGCAAAGGGCACAATGAGCCACGCCTGGTGGACATGTTCCGCCATATGCCAGTTTTGGGACATGGTTGGCGAGGTGGCAGCCCGAACCATGTCCAGGGTCCCACCCTGGACACCGGAGGTCTGTCTACTATTCATGGGCCACAAAACCCTCCCACGAATAGACCGCAAGCTCCTCTTCCACATTCTTGTCGCTGCCAGCACGCTGATAGCCAGGAAGTGGAAAACCGAGACTGTCCCCTCAAGGGAGGAACTCATACGACAAATCACGGTTAACTGGGTTTATGAATGCATGGCCCACACACAAATCAGAGCAGACTCAGACACGCTAAAAGTGGGTGACATATGGACACAAAGCTGAACCCCCAGCCACCACCACCCCACGAACCACCTAGGCTGAGTTCATGCCCTCCAGATGAGGGGATCAATTCTCATGCAACAGAACTCGCCCGAGCCCCAAGCTGGTTACAACCCACAGGACAATACGCACACACCCCATACACCCCAGGCTCCGAGAACCACTACACGAGAACACTGAAGCGACCCTAGAGGTCATGAACACAAAGACCTAGCATGACATAGCCACTGACTCAGCACTCGACCCACACATGAACACCATGGACTAAAGTTCCAAAAGCTACAAAGCAGGTGACATGGATCTGAGCGACCAACAGACTCGAGAAACTCAAGTTGACCAACACAACCCCCCCCCACACCTCACACCCCCCCCCCCCCCAGGGGGGCAAGGCAACATCCCAAGACAACATGCAAGAAGCAGGCCCGGCGTGGGCACAGCAGATCACACATCAACACCTGCCACTACCACAACACCGCGCACTGACACTCACCCACTTACATAGGGTGGACACACCCTGGAGTCAAGCACTCACGAAGGAAACACAACATCAGGGAAAGCAGAGACATAAGAGGAGGAGAGGCCTGAACTGGTTGGATTGGACTAAACCACACCAGACTAGAACGACACAGGATAGATAGCACACATAGACAGCGAAACCCTAGGAGTTTGAACAGGGCAGGGAACGTATATATCTAACCAAGACCCCCTAGATGGGTTGCCAAGCAGACAGTGCACTAGGGGATTGTCATAGTCGATGTAAGACAAACACAATGCGATGTAAGATGATGTTGCCAAATATTGCTCTAACCCTTCCCCTCCCCCATCCCTTCTTTTTTTCTGTATCCCACAACCGTACGATAAACAATAAAAATTGTCAAATTGAAAAAAAATATATATATATTTTTATTTATTTACTGCATCTGATTATCGCTGTGTCCTTGGGGCATGTTTTCTACAGTGCTGAAGGGATTCAATGTTATTCAGGGAGGCTATGTCTCCCTCACGTGTATATGTATATTGGCCACATCAAGAGGAAGTGAAACTAATATGGATATTTACTAAGGTGAGAACTCAGAGTGAATTTCAAACTTAAAGGGACACTATAGTCACCAGAACAACTACAGCTTATTGAATTTGTTCTGGTGAGTAGAATCATTACCTTCAGGTTTTTTTCGGTAAACACTGTCTTTTCAGAGAAAATGCAGTGTTTACATGACAGCCTAGTGATAACTTTACTGGCCACTCCTCAGATGGCTGTTAGAGATCCTTCCTGGGTCATGGCTGCCTAAAATGCATCCAACATTCAGTGTCTCCTCCCTCTGCATGCAGACACTGAACTTTCCTCATAGAGATTCATTGATTCAATTCATCTCTATGAGGAGATGCTGATTGGCCAGGGCTGTGTTTGAATCATGTTGGCTCTACCCCTGATCTGCCTCTTTGTCAGTCTCAGCCAATCCTATGGGGAAGCATTGTGATTGGATCAGGCCGCCACTTCTGATGATGTCAGCATACTGCTTGTTTTTTTTTAGGCAAACAGCATGCAGAGTTACAGCTTCTGGCTTGAATACAGTAAGATTTTGCTATATTTTTGGAGGCATGAGGGGCCCAGGGGGCTAGATGGAGGTTTTAACACTATAGGGTCAGGAATACATGTTTGTGTTCCTGGCCCTATAGTGATCATTTAAGGTTAAAGTAGACCAACTGAAAACATGGCTGACTTACAGTTTTGCTATTTTGACTTTATGTTTGAAATTCACTTTGATTTCTCACTTTAGTGAATTGGTGTTTCATTATCACAGAGTTGGATCTAGATAGGAAAATTACTAAAACTAGGAATTGTAAAGATTTGACCAAAAGGCCACTATGGACATTTTTTTGCAGTGTTCTAGTGCAAAACAGGTCATTCAGTAAAAGATGTGTTCATCTGGGGGTGTCTTTCGAATGCCTTTAATGACCAAAAGGGAGAGGCCTGCTGTGCTCTGAGCTGACATACATCTTGCCAGACAGCCTACCTGACACCTACATTTAAGTTATGTAAAACAGGTAAAACCTTTTTGCTTTCCAATGCAGGGGTGAGCAGAGGGTCTTCAACACCTGGGTTTAAGATTATATTTGGCACCCATTGTTGTTTTGTATCTCCATATCCAGACTCCTTTTATATAGCAGCTACTTTTATATATTCCACTAAAAACTGCTGAATATTTTTTTAAATTTCGTTTCAGAGGCATAGCTAGGTGACAAAAACACGAGTGGCTGCAACCCATCGGTAAATATATATACTGTATAAATATATATTTAAAATTCTTTATTTTTGTAGTGCATAAAGAGAAAAAACAAGCTTGCAATGCCCCAACAGCCATGGCAAGCATAGTTACAATGACAGTGAATTAGACATGTGGTATTGTGGATTGACAGCACTAATTTTATATTTTAATAGTTGGTTTAAGCTAGGCACATATCTTTGGTGATTGGGTGATTAAACTAGCAAAACAATCTAGACATGAGGTCCAGCAGGACAGCTCAGGGATGACACGGTTCGGCCTGTAGGACTGGTAAGTGCCCTGGTATTTAGCTTTGAACTCTGCACAAAAGCGATTGAAGTTCTGAAGTATCTGATCCACAGACCAGGGTGGTTGTGGTGAGGCACGCGTGGCAGCAGAACCTGGCTGGACGGCCATCTTGGATACTGGGCTTGGAATCACAGATGCCTTGGTAGGGCTGTTTTATAATGATGCACCCACACAGATACTCTAGTGGAGACCGGGATATCTCTAGGCACAGAAGAGGCGGGGGACACGGCTTCAAGCCAGCGAGTGTCACCTAAAGGCTTAGGATCGGCCGCCTCATCTTCCCTGCCAGTGGCACAAGGCTGTAGTGATGCTTATCACGGAATACACATTTGTATCCCTAATGCTTCAATGTTCCTTTAACGCTGCACCTGCCACACTAACCTCAAATTGCTGGTTTAAACATGCATGATTAAAAACCCTGCACCCACAATACCCACCACACTGTGCTGTTTAATTAACACCAAATATGTTGCATTAAAATAGCACTCTCTTAATTATGCAATATGAGGTGCAAATATCTGACCCAGGGATCTTCAGGACCCAACTTGGGGCTTAAGCCCAGTTCACCTTCCCTAGCAATACCCCTGTAGAAATCCACAAATATTGGGTATTTATTTTGTAAGCTAATAATTTTCATAACAGCACTGCATGCCAAATTAAGTTAATTATTTAAAAAGTAAAATGTTAACAATAGTAAATAAATAGCAATACACAATGGAGTACACTATACGCCAAAAGCAAATAATAATAGATATTAAAATGCTATCAAAAGGACACATACAGGTTGTGCAATAATGTGCGAGATATAATATAGTGTCCCAGACAATGTCCTTTTCTTATCACACATTTCCTAAATAGTATTCTTGATAGCAGCTTCTCTTCCTAAACACTAAGCAAAATAGAACAGAAAGACAGAATAGCCTATAGTACAGTATGTCAATTACTAGGGAGGAAATGCAACACATAGGTTCAAATACCAACTCACATGTGGTGGAGCTTAAATCAGCTCTAGATAAAACAGGGCACAGTGGTACAAATCCCCACTTGTAGGATATCCCTCTCACGATAAACAGCGACAGAGAGCAATGAAGTAAACCACATAGGAAGAGAGAAGAAGGTACAATAGTGCTGTCTGTATAGATGGCAGTATAAAAAGTAATTAAAATACTACTTACATTTATGAGTGCAGACAAATCGCTCTATGTATCAAGCATAGGTGGAATGATCCCCACCAAGGATTCTTTTAAGTGGTTGTCCGCAGGTATCACAGGTAGTGAAGACAGGTGCCAGGTAGTATGTTAAACTCAAAGGATAAAAGCAGACACTAAAAATTAGGATAGCTAACAAATACTTTAATAAGTAGAAAACACAACGCGTTTCGCCCTGCATTGGCTTTATCAAGTTAGAGAAGCACCAACATTATTATCATGTGTGATAAATGCTTTGGATTCAAGGCCTCTCATAGAGAAGCAATGGATTGATGAATCCCAATGAAGGCAGCACAAACATTGTACATCCACAACATTTCTCTATCAGAAGCATTTGATTGGACAATGAACACTAACCTTGATAATCTCATAGAAAGTGGATAAGGCTGCACTGAGAAGTCTGCATCTGTTCTGACACTGGGTCCCAAGTAAAGTTAGGGATGATTTTTAACATTTTATTTTTAAAAGAAGGAACATAGTAATCTAAACTTTTTTTTAAAGACATCTAATTTATAAAAAAAATATATACATCTCGTATGTATATATGTACATGCCCAGTATATTTATATGTTAAAGTATTCCTTTAAAAACATCTGTACAGTATAAAAATGTGCATTCTTTTACTTTTGTAAAATCCAGAGTGTTTCTCTAGTCATATTTACTAAAAACGAAATCCTAATACTCTCTGGTATTACACGCAAGTCTCTGTAACACCATCCTACATTAATAATGAAAACCTAATTACTGTTCACAAAGGAAAACATTCTTTTTCTAAACTTGCTGAAGGCCAGAGTAAAATACTGAATGGTGAAATTGAGGACAGAGATAATTTATTAACTGTTTACATGGTCTTAACTGTATTGTAACAGGCTTCACAGCCGCCAGACACCTGTCTAACTTATTCCGATGGACATCCCCCAACTATTCTTACGAAAATAGAACAATTGCCAGTATATTTATAGACTGTGTGAAATGAAACTGTCTGCATGAAATATTGACATCTTTTTTTTTGCTCCACGCAAAAACACTCGCAAATTAATTATTGTAATTTTGCTTAACTTGCATGTAAGAACTAATGCCCATAAATTAAGCCCATAAATTATACAGCGCTGAGGAATATGTTGGTGCTTTACAAATAAATAATAATAATAACATTAAATCTGTTTCTATATTTTTTTTAAATGCAGTATTTTGTTCACATTGTCACAATTAACAAGAACTGGAACTGCTTGTCAGCATCTAGTCACTTTGTGTATCTGTTCTGCTTTTCTTGGAGTAATATTATCATCCTTCCCTGTCTTTCTAGGCAGAACAGCCTCCAGCACATTCAGCTCAATGCCCCGCTTATCTTGAGCTTCCTTCCTCTGTCTTAGAAAACATTCACTGGTACCTGACTTCGTTCTCACTAGAAAATAAGACATATAGGTCAGGCACACTAAGTTTTTAGTCTGAAGGATAGGGGGAAATTGTTGAGAAAGCAGTCTAGTTTTGGGATGTTAGCCAGCGTTAGCATTGGAGGGCTCGGGGCTAGGGGGATAGAGCTGATTTAAAAATAGAGTTGTTAAAATGTAGGGGAGAATTAGAGCTAGTGAGGAGTTAGGAGGTAAAGGCTTCAATGTACTGCAACACCCTTTCTCATCCAGGAAAAGCAAGGTATCTTGTTGCACTTAACAAATATAAATAGACATTATAGCTTAGTTAAAGAGAAACTGTCACTTCTTTATTGTTAGCACAGCGTCGTGTCTAACTGAAAGTCTTTGTTGTGCAATCTTGTTTTAATTTTTTATATATTTTTTTTTAAATGTTTTTTAAATGTACATTCTTTGCCAGGCAAAGATCCCCAAAGTATGTAAATGGTTTAAGTCTTGCAATGTTGTATATATGGCACATGAACTCATGTACATCGGAAAATGCAGAGCTCACACGCACAGTTCCCTGAAGCATCATGGGAGCTGCAGCAACGTAGTCGTTACAGGTAAGTGCGGCAGAAGTAAATTGTTTTACTTACCTCTGCTGCATTATTCGTGTCAGTAAATGCTGAAATGATGTTTAGTGGGTTGTAGCAACAAGCAGTTTCGCTTTAAAAGTGTGTCTCTACCACATGCGTCACCCTTTCTGGCACTGAAAACTCAGAAAGTCGTTCGGGGATTGTTGATGACTTTTTGGAATCTGTCTATTCCCATGTGAGACTTGATCTTCCTTAAGGATTAATTTCTTATAGAATATCCTTAGTAAATTGTTGGTGAATAATACAAACGGTGACTCCCTGGATTATGCAGAGGTGACAAAGCCATCAAGTTGCGAAGTGACAGAACAGTAAAAATTTGTATCTATTTGGATGCCAACCAGAGAAGTCCACTGCATGGTTTATATATATAATAAAACAGAAATGTCACTTGTGAGACATTTCAACACGTGAACAGATAGCTAAATTTCAACTCTCACTGTTATTTATTTTTAACACTTTACGCACCAGGCACATAATTGGGGTGGAATACTGGTAGTGCAACAACTTCAGCTGCACCAGGGCCCATGAGTTTGTGGGTGTCCATCAGGTGACCCTCACACTTAGCGCTCCATCAGTGACCTAGACCACAGATGTTGTGTGGTTGGGGAGAAATATATTGGAACAACTTTGCAATGGCTGCTCCCTAAGAGGAAGTGATTACATTTCATTAACTCCAAGCCTAAACACAGAGCTGCACGGAAGTAAGGAACAAGAGACCCAGTAAGCTGCACAACGGTGGACCCCAGTGAAGGTACCATTGTGCACACAAATATTATGGAAACAGGAGGGTGGCTAAAATATGCATTTTCTTTATTTCAGTATGTGTATATGTATAATTTTGTGTGTATCTCTGTGTATATGAGTCAATGTATTGTATTATTGTGTGTCGTGTATCTGTGTGCGGCAATGTGTGCATCTGTGTGTGTAACTGTGTACCTTTGTATGTGCACCTATGTGTGACAGTGTGCATTTATGTGTACATCTGTGTGTACATCTGTGTGTACATCTGTGTGTGGCAGGGAGAAGCTGTGTGTGTATCGCAGTGTGTGCTACAGTGTGTGGCAGTAAGCATCTGTGTGTGTGCAGGGCCGGTGCCAGGATTTTTGGGTACATAGGCGAAGATGCATTTTTCCGCCCCCCCACCTCTAAAATTAACATCTTCACCTATGTGCCTCCTAACCAGCCCCTCCCTCTTCCCCGTCAATTAGTGTTCCTCTCCCCTCCCCCCTCCTTTCCCTGTCCCTTGGTTTTACTCTCCCCTCCCCTCTCTGTCCGTTGGTGCACCCCCCACCCTCTTAGCGGTCACACTCCCCTTCCTGATATGCCTCCTACCTGTCTTGTAGCGTTGCGGAGCAGACCCTCTACAGGAGCTTCAGTTTTCTGTAGCTGGCTGGACTGACAGGAAGTGCTCTCTCAGTGACCAGGTACAGGAAACAGAAGCTCCTGTACTGCGCTCCGCTCCGCCACGCTACACTCACTAACAGCCACACACACTCAATGACAAACACACAGACGTCACTGACAGACACAGACTCACTGATCTGACACACACTCATTCATTGACAGACACACACTCAATCACAAACATAATCTCACTGATTTGACAGACACTCACAAACACACACTCATACACTGACAGACACACACATTCATACAATCATTCACAGACACAGGCAGACACATACACACATACACAGACACACACACTCACAGACAAACACATACACAGACACACACACACAGAAACACTCACAGACAAACACATACACAGACACACACTCACAGACAAACACATACACACACAGACACATACATACACTCACACATACACAGACACACACACTCACAGACAAACACATACAGACACACATATACAGACACACACTCACAGACAAACACACACAAAGACAAACACATACACACACACACACTGACAAACACATACACACTCACAGACACATACACACACACTCACAGACACATACACACACACTCACAGACAAACACATACACAGACACACACACTCACAGACAAACACACACTCACACATACACTTTCAGACACACACTCACAGACACACACACACTCAGACAAACACACTCACACATACACTTTCAGACACACACACGCACACACACACACTCACACATACACACTCACACATACACTTTCAGACACACACAAATTAATAATAAATATCCACCCAGCCTCCCTACCTGGAGAGAGCTGGTGTGGATGTGTCCCTGGGGTCCATGGGGCTTCAGTGCAGCGGGCGGCAGCAGTTCTAATGAGAGGCGGCGAGGGAGCTCTAACCTGTCTGCTCTGCTCCCTCGCGGGCTGTCTGCTGATGCCGGGAGCCGGAATATGATGTCATATTCCGGCTCCCACAGAATCAGCACACAGCGCGCGAGGGAGCAGAGCAGACAGGTTAGAGCTCCCTCGCCGCCTCTCATTAGAACTGCTGCCGCCCGCCGGGGGTCCAGAAGGTGACCTGGCAGGAGGGAGCGCTTCCCTCCTGCCGGTCACCGAAATCTTGCGCCCCCAGAGCCGGTGCGCCCTAAGGCGGCCGCCTGTGCCGCCTTATGGACGCGCCGGCCCTGTGTGTGTGGCAGTGTGTGTATTTGTTTACATAGCAGATCTCATCTGTATATGTCTGTGTGTGTGTGTGTGTGTGTGTGTGCGTGCGCGTGTGTGCACATGTCTGTGGCATTGTATGTTCATATGTGAATATGCACCTGCATTAAACAACATACACTATACATGAATGCACTTTAACATTCATACACACATACTACATACAAAACCAAAGTTGCATTCAAACACGCAGCCACTTCATAAAAATACAACAATGCAGGCATGGGCTAATGGTAGACTCCCAGCAAGCAAAGCATTGCAGTAGTTGTATAGTTAAATATCTACCTTATGGCTACCCCTGATTCATTGGGGGGCCAAAATATTTCTTGCACCCGGGCTCTCTCTTTGCTGCATGGCATGTCAATTAAAGGAATAATCTAAACACCAAAACCAAAAGCCCTGGCATACCTCATTGTAAGTATACAAACTGTTTTGGAATTGTTTGACTCCTGGCCGGCCTGTCCATAGACCACGGTGGAGCCACGGCTCCTGGCGGCACTCGGACAGCGGCGGCATTTTGCAGTTGGGAACCTGTGTGAGGGTCCATCGGATGGCTCATGCCCTTTGGCTACCTGATGGACATGTGTAATGAGGGGCCCAGTCATACGCTCCGACGCTTTAACAGCGTGACCGGGCCCCTTCTATCTGCAGGGAGAGCTGGGAGGAAGTGACACCCTCTCACTACCTCCCAGCTCACTGACACAGCCGCGCAGGAGGAGGAGGGAGCCGCGAGGATGGGGCCGGATCGTGAGAGCAGGCCCCCAACTACCACCAGTCACAGCCAGCAGAAGGTAGGAAACCGAAGGGTGGCTTAATTTTTTAATGTTTGAGTATCTGTGTGTGTTTATCAGTGTGTGTGTAGTGTGTGTAGGTGTGTGTGTAGTGTGTATCTCTGCGTGTAGTGTGTGAGTGTCTGTGTATCTGTGTGTGTTGTGTGTGTGGTGTCTGTGTAGTGTGTACCTGTGTAGTGTCTGTGGTAGTGTGTGTATCTGTGTAGTGTCTGTGCATCTGTGTGTGTGTTTATCTCTGTGTGTAGTGCTTGAGTGTGTGTGTAGTGTCTGGGATAGTGTGGGTATCTGTAGTGTTTGTGTATCTGTATGTGTGTATAGTGTGTATCTGTGTGTTTATCTGTGTGTGTATCTCTATTTGTAGTGTGTGTATCTCTGTGTATTGTGTATCTCCGTGTGTATGTGTGTAGTGTGTGTTTAGAGTGTACCTCTGTGTGCATCGGTGTGTGGGTATTGGCGTGTGTGTGTATCTGTGTAGTGTGTGTGTAGTGTGTATGTAGTGTGTGTATGAGTGTGTGTAGTGATACACATGTAGATATACAGATACAGACACTGACGCATACAGAGGTGCAGATACACAGATACAAACATTGCCACACATGCAGATACAGACACACAGATACAAACACTGAAACACATGCAGATGCTGACACACTGATACACATACTGGCACACGTGCAGGTACACAGACACAGTGTATGGGCAAGTGTATTTACTGCAGTGCACAGACACACACTACATCCCCATGGCACACACACAGACACACAGACACACATTTCATCCCCAGCACACACACGTATACATACTACCATTGCAGACACATATATGTGGTGGGGGGAGGAAGGGAGCGAGGGAGGGGGCAGCATTTTATTAAACCCCAGGTAAGGCACTCATGGCTCTGACTGTTCATGTTAATGTGAATAGATATTACTTCTAACCTAATATACGAGATATTACACTGATGCAAATTTTTTATAAAACTAATATCTGAACTAATATTGAACCGGGGTAATAGCCATTTCATGTAACATGTAGGATTATAACCTTTTTTCACCTAAAAGGGTTTATCGATATTCTTTTTTTCTTTTTTTGTGTGTGCAGGTAGGTACAGATCATCATCAAACGCCACAACAGCGTACACAGATACATACAGGCTAGACAGTGGCATGAATAGTGGCTTACATTTTTTTTCTTTTTGTATGAACAAGCTGAACGTAGCTGGTGTTTCTCAACAGTGAAATTTAGTATGCATGTGAAGTAAGAATGCGTTGCATGAGAATTATGTAGTTTACATCAGGCTAGGTACAGGGTGATAGGTAAGCTCTGTATCCCCGGAACTACAGGGGGTGGGGGGGTTGCGTTTGGGGAGCGACTTTAAGTCACATTACAGTAGACTGTTAATATAACCCATAAGGGTCTGAGGGTCTGAGGACATATCAAGGGGAGAACATAAAACCATAAAACTAAGTGCAGAAGAACAATATTACAGTAAACAATTTAACGACCAGTTATAGGTTTGCATAGGAACACAAGTGGCCACTCGGTTAGTTGCCTCATCCTGGCTTGCAGGTGTGAACACTGAAATATTCTTATCTAAGTGCCTGGCTTCACTTTCACACTTTGAGCACCAAAGTTGAAAATAAAATATATCAATATGCTAATAAGAGATGTTTGTCACAGCACTGGGTCTAAAAATTAATCAAATCTGAAGCCTTACGTCTATACCACTAGGTCATTAAATTAACTTAAAATGAATTTGAACTAAAGCAGAAACATCAAGCCACAGAGTGTACAAGGATGCAGATGCATAGCACCCCAGGATAGATAGATAATATATAGATAGATAGATGATAGATAGATGACAGACAGATAATTAATTATTCTTTTATTATTTATATTTGCATTTTTAATGCCTTTTCTAATTTTTCATTAGCAAAAGGAGGTAAATTTCTTCCTGCTGTGTCCCTACCTATTTCACAGATGTAAAACTGAAATAATGAATTAAAGCATTAAATCTGGGATGTATAAGAGCAGTACCAAAAGGTAGATTCTATTATGTTTTTTATTTTATTTTTTAAATTCTTTATTTTAGTTGTGCACGTATAACAACACGACAGTAGGTGCAAGCACACTGATCTTCAACATAGCAAAAACAAAGGCATAGCATTAAAAAATAGCACATTATTTTATAGTGGGAAATTGAGAAATGCAGGCTAGTATGTTGCTTAAGTGCATGAGATAGGTAAGGGGTGTTGCACAAGTTGACTGCTTGGCCTATCGCCTCTTATGAGAGAGTAGGTCAGTTTAGTTAGTGATGTTTTGAGGCGTCATAGGCCTCATGCTTCTTGGCTTGGTAGGGAGGAGGTCAATGTGGGTCTACATGTTCAAGAGACTAGCACCCACGGGGTGACAGGTTGGCACTAATGTGAGGTCAGAGGTGGGAGGGTGTTAAGAGGTGTAAACCTCAAGCCAGCAGATGAAGGAAATTATGTGTCGGCGGATATTGTACATAGTGTTTGGGTTCATACTAGATTCATGTAAAACATTATTTAAACTGTGAAACAAACAATTATAAGCAAAATGGAGCTAGAACGGTTATGAGTTAAAGAGTTACTGAGATCTAATGAGTTCTTCAGGAGATAGCTGCCGAAGCAGAGTTGCCCAGTTGGGCAGCCAGCACAAATGAGAGAACCTTAGCTGGGTTCCGGGAGAGCGGTTGCGGTTACGGCGCTTGGGTTGTTGGCAATGTACCCTCTGGTGTTATGGTCAGTCCCAGTTGCTGTAGGGTGCTTTTAATTTCCGAGGCCTCTTGGACTTTTAGATTCCCAGAGTCCCGAGGTATCAGCAAACAATTTGGGGTACCCCGTTTGTAAGGTATGTGGTGTCGTATCAATTCCGTCGTCAGCGGTCTTAGGGACCTTCGCCAGTCCATTGTTGCTCTGGATAGGTCTGGATAAAACATTAGCGTGTGTCCTTCAAAGTCATATGGTGATTTATTCCGCAACTCTGTTAAGAACGCCTGCCAATTTTGAAATCGGACGATGACATCCCTGTTCATCTCGGTCGAGCATGGTGGAGGCGCTGGGAGTCTGTAGCATCCATCCAGGGCCATCAGTTTGGCCTGCTTGGCTGAGAAGAGGTGTGTGAGTAGTCTCCTGACTAGGTGAGGGATTTCGACTGTGCCAATCTGCTCTGGTATGCCCCTTATCTTGACATTTTTCCACCTTCTGCGGTTTTCCATCGCCGCCATGCGGCTCTGAGTCTGGACCTGTTCACGCCGCATCTCACTTAGCTCTTGTTCCATGTTATTGAGGTGGACCTCATGGGTGGCCGTGGTTATCTCTGCGCTGTGGAGACACTTCGACACTCCAATAATCTCCACCTTCAAGGAGTTAATATCAGCAACTATATTACGGCGGAGGTCGTCCCTCCATCACCAGTGAGCCCTCTGACTGCTTTGCAGATAAGTCAGCTCTCAGTCTTCTAGCTGTGGAGGTCAGTTCCTCCATGTCTGGTAGGGATGTTTCGCTGGATGAATAAGACAGGCCATCAGAGAGAGGCGCCATGACAGGCTTCGCGGCTCCTTGCGGCCTTCTCAGGAGTTCTCTGATGTCAGCGGTTGTTGGGATTTTATCTGCTTTATATTTCTTGGTTTTCTGCCCCATCGTTAGTGGGAACAATTCCTCTCTCGTGACGGTCAGGTGCCGTGCTGGAAAGGCAAGTATTTGGACTTTATTTTTAGAACGGGCTGGAGCTCTCTCGTTATGCATCCAGACAGTATGGCAGCTGGCTCCGCCCCTCGATCCTCTGATGTTTTAAGACTATAGCTCCCATCATGCTTTGTCACTCTAAAGGCAAGAAAAGCATCATGGGAGTTGTAGTTCTACTTCTGGGGATCTACCTTTTGGGCACCCTGGAAATGAGAGAAAGCAATATTTCTATAATTTTCTTTTTCTTATGTATATTTATATAATGTGACTTTCTTGTTATCTTATCTTAAACATTAGGATCAGTAGCTTTAGCAACTATTGCACACTATCACTTTATCATTTTGGATCCTCAATTGCCATTTAATCAGGAATACCTACATACATCATTAATTATACTATGTACATTTTCATTGTTCAAATGTCGTTATTTCCAGTAACTGTGACAGCTATATAACTCCCCATAACTATGGTAACTATTTATATACATTTACATTAAGCATCTTAAGCATCTTCAAGGTTTTACAGGTGAAAGACAAAGATCTGGAAATAAAGTCTGGAATTTATATGTATCTTGAAATTCTGA
The DNA here is from genome assembly GCF_036172605.1 of Pelobates fuscus. NCBI lineage: Eukaryota > Metazoa > Chordata > Amphibia > Anura > Pelobatidae > Pelobates > Pelobates fuscus. Next base: position 90,754,022 of record NC_086327.1, on the reverse strand, counting down.
CAACATTTCTCTTCACATCATTATGTACATCATTAAGTAATAATATGTTTCTCCAGTTCTGGTAGTTATGCTAACAATGCAAACTCCATTTTGCTAACAAGCAACTCCACTTCATGATAATGAAGGCAGTCATGTCTGCTATGCTGAATCAAAATATATGGCAAGAGTCAGATAATAATTGTTGAAATAACTTCTGCCCTTGTTCTAGTCGTGTTCTCGCTGGATTTAGCTACTTTTCATATTTACTTTGGTACGAAAATGTGGTGATTTTTTATGTCTAAGACCATCCATATGCAGACATTCAATAAGGTTAATCAGCATTATTGGTAATTCTGCATATTTAGTAGCTACATGTCTTTGTACGATGCCCAGAACTCACTCTATCATACAGATTTTTGGTTTTACTTTGGATGAGTCATACATTACGAAACAGATCAGCCCATATAGGGTTCATACTTGGTTTATTTTTCACCTGAAATCTACCTATCGTGATTGGTTTCACAGCACAATTACAAAAAATAATGCTTTCATTTTGATTTAACTAATGCTGAGGAAACGTTACGTTGAATGTTTTACATCTCAGCATGGGAATGTAGTTGGCTTGTCAGCTGAGAAACACAGATTTTCTTTTTTTACATTAAAATACATCACTGTTTTTCTGTGGTTGTTTTGTCTCTTAAACCGAAGATCCTTATAAAATATATTATAGGCAAAACCACAATCGATTTTAACTTTCCGTTGCAAACATTTTTTATAAGAGGGTTATTTACTAACGTGAGAATTCAAAGTTAATTTAGGCCAACATAGTTCAATTCCAAACATTCTCTGAGTCGGCAATGCATCAAGTTCAGCTACTTTGACTTAAAGTTTGAAATTCTATTTGAATTCACAATTTAGTGAAAAACTCAGCTAGTGCCTCTGGTCATTACAATGTATTACTCACTTTACATCTATACTGAATAGCTATATGCTCTATACTGCTATTTTATAATTTCTGTCTACACGTTCTTAAAAAAATAAATATTAATAATAATTTTAGAAATATAAAGCATGCTCCCTAATCTAGTCATCATTATGCATGCAGGTGAGCAGGTTCGACCGCATACATAATTCCTATTCAAATGAGCTGCCTAAGTCACTTCACGCTGCTTGTACTAAGCAACGATGCGTGGATTTAGTCAGACAGCACTGAGGCAGAACTTCAAACACCCCTTGTTGAGAAGGAGATGGGGGTAGAATCGTCCTGCTGCCTTCTGGAATGTATGTATTCACGAGTAAGCATAAATTCATTCAGGCCCCTTGGGTGCCAATCTGACTGTTAAATAGAAATTTTCATTAAAACGAAAATACATATATATTAATGTGTTTAAACTAACCGCTACCTGCGGCTTCAGGTGTAATAGTTTAAGAGATCACTGGTATTCAGGTTTCCCGAATCCTCCTATGGGAATAAATAAGAGCTGTATTGTGTTAATTTAGGGTCAGTATTGGGGCCTATTCATTAAAGAGTAAATGATTTGAGAACCAATTTGCATTTTGAGATTTTTTTTCTATCACAGTTATTTTGATCTAAATCTTGCAAGTTACCACAACTTAGGAGTTTATTTACGAGACACTGACCTGTATGGAATTGTAAGCTGAATTGCAAAGTATAGGCAGAAGTGCTTCGTGATCATGCATCTGTTGGGCGTCATGAGAACAAGTCAATCTTCGGCAATCCAGATGTTGTAGACTACATCTCCCATAATGCTCTTGCAAGCATAATGCCGGCAAAGCATCCGGTGAGATGTAATCCACCACATCGGGGTGCCAAAGGTTGTGAGGACGTCCAGCGTCAGGTAAGCGACCAAAAGTCACCTAAGGACCCGGAAGTTCCTCTAGTGGCTGTCTGGTAGGTGCAGTTAACCCTCAAAGGTAATTATTGCAGTTTTATTACCACTGCAGGGTTAAGGGATCTGGGACACTGTACCTAGACCACCTCAATGAGCTGGAGTGGTCTGGGTGCCCATAGTGTCCCTTTAAATTTAGATTCCCACCAATTGACACTTTAATGAATAATCCTGTTTGTTTACTAATACAATATATAAATACCGAAAAAAAGGGAGTGTATACCGCGCCTAGAGGTATTCGTGTAAACAATTATAAAAAATTATACATACATATAGTCGATGGAGATTTTGACAATAGTTGGTAACCTCAAAATAAAAAGCAAAACATAATAGTGCAATACAGTAAATAAACAAGAAAGGTCAGATAAAGCTATACACAGTCCACTCACATGGGGATGAGCTATAACAG